>NC_056728.1:539424022-539721522 GCF_019279795.1 Protopterus annectens | reverse complement strand
TTTAAGTTTGGTCTTAGCACTTATGCTTCAGGCCAGTTACTTTACATTTAAGAAGGTTCTTGTGGTCTACACTCTTGTGGATGAACCCTTAACAAAACCCTCTCTCCATAAGTCTGCACAAGCATTTGGAACACTATGTCTGGACAATTCTCTTCACTTTCTCCTGCCAGCCTGGTTGACATGGGCATACTGATACAGTGTAGCAACTGCCTCATATTTACTGACAACCGTCTTGCCCTACCACATAATTCTTCCACCTGCGGGAAATGCATGCACATCAGTAACCTGGAGTCCATGCTCTCTCACGCCACAGTCAGTAATCCTGACAAAGAGGAGATTGCTAGCACAAACACCACACCACTCACATCACATAGCCAAGCACAACACACACACACACCTATGCAAAGGTCCTCAATAAAAATTTACCTAAACAGCAGAGACCTACAAAACACACTCACAAACATTCCACACACAACACCAAACATAATCACACACAGCAGACAACATACCAGTGTCTCACAAACACAGCCCATAAAGCAAAACACTAAATCATCACAGCCCACAAGACATAACAATAAACCAAACATAATAGTCATTGGTGACTCATTTGTGAGACACACTGATGTCCCCCTCACCAGGCTCGACAAGGAGAAGGTCACAGTCAGTTGTCTGTCTGCTGCCAGAATCCACCACATCACGCAAGCACTTAAGTCTCTGCACAACAAGTACAAGTATGACTCTGTCATTGTACATGTTGGTGTGAATGACTTAAGACGTACCTCCCTGGACTATCTGAAGAGAGACATGCTTGAACTCTCAGAGTATGTGTTTTAGGCAGGTATGACCCTAGTCCTAAGCAACATCCTACCTTCACCAACAATGATACCACAATACCAACAAAAGATAATTGACTTCAACAAATGTCTTAGTTTCTGGTGTCATTCCAAGGGGATCCAGTATCTGTCTGCCTGGGATGACATAGTTGACAGGCCGTGATGCTTTGCCAGAGATGGCCTTCACCTGTCACCACTGGGTTTTCGGATCCTGACCAAGGCTCTCGCCTCCCCCATTGTGCCTTCTTTAGGCAATGTCCCAAAGAGAAACCTTCCAACATAAAAGATCTGTCAAAAAGCAGATTGAAGGTCATGCTGCTTAATGTTAGGAGCCTAAAGCTGAAAATGGACTCACTGGAAGACCTCCTTGCACTGGAAGATGCTGATGTCTGTGTGGTCACAGAAAATTGATTCAGGGCTGCAGAGAGCATCCCTGCCTTACCAGGCTATACCTCATTCCACACATTTTGACCCCAAGATGAGGTTGAGAAGATTAAGGGTGGTGGAGTCTCCATTTACATAAAAGATAGGCACACCTCCAGACTGATTTGCCAACATGATGCACTGGAACTACTCCAGATACAACTGACAGTTGGTAAGACACCCATCCAAGTTATAGCTAGCTATAGACCACCCTCCATGATGCAGGACACCCAATCCTCTTACCTAGATCTACAAGACTCCATCAAGGTGATTCCTAACACCCTAATCCTTGGTGACTTCAACTACCCCACCATAGACTGGGTGAACTATTCTTGCACTAACGTCCTCGACTTCATCAATTCTAAAGCACTAGACCAGCTCTTCTTATCCTCCACAAGGGGAGATAACATTCTGGACTTGATTCTCACCAACATGGTTGAATGCTGCACCACTCCCATAGTATGTCCTTACCTGGTTAAATCAGATCATCAGACTGTCTCATTCGAAGTTTCTATCCCACCCAATCCCCCACCCCAGCCGAAATCAAGCTAAAAAAATTCTCAAAAGCTGACTACAACCTCTTAAGAGAGGTTATCTGTAGCTTCACATCTACCCCCCCCCCCAAGAGGATGTAGACAACTATGCTGAACAGTATGCCAGTTTACATGCACCTGTACACTGCATGGACTCAGCCATACTCAATAGAACTAAAACCTGCTCCTCAAGGAAACACAAACCTGTTTGGTGGACATCTTCTATCAACAGGCTTTACAACAAAAGGAAGAAACTGTTATCCAAGGGTAAAAGAGAAAAAATTCCAAATTGGAAAAACTCCCTCCTTGGCATCAACAAGCAAATTAGAAAACTAGTGAAAACCTCCAAGGCAAATTATGAATCGAAATTAGCCTCAATAACAAAGGGAAACCATAAAGTGTTTTTCAATTATGTCAGGAACCTCCGTGGCAAAGCCCAGGTTTGTTCCGAATTAGTACTTAACAGTATCACTTACACTTAACCTGTTGACTTAGCCAACCTGCTAGCAGATAGGTTCAGCACAAATTTCACCCCCTGTCCCTCCCTCCAAAGACCCTTTCGACATCCCCGATACTTGTCCCATACCTCACATCTTACTAGATCAAGTGATACAGGCCTTATCCAAGGCAAAAAACACAGCTTCCATGGGACCTGATAGTATCCCAGATGTATTCTACACCATTTCCAGCAAGAACTGGCTTCACCATTGAGCACCCTATTCAACCACAGCCGAAGTACTGGCTTCATTCCAGCAGAGTGGAGAACCTCCATTGTCATCCCTTCACACAAAGGTGGTGCCACTACTGACCCTGGAAACTATCGCCCCATTAGTTTGACAAGTCTGATCTGTAAAGCCATGGAGTGTATTTTTATGGATCTCATAAACAAGGACATAGGCAATCTCCAAGCACTTGATCCCACCCAATTCGGATTCATCAAGGGGAGATCTTGCCTGTTGAACCTGGTTGACTTCTTTGAGACTGTCACCAAGTTCCTGGATGAGGGGAAAGTCAGTACATACAGCTTACCTTGACTTGGCCAAGGCCTTTGACACAATCCTCCACTCGGGCATCATCAAAAAGCTAACACAACTTGGCAGAAATCCCTATGTCATTAGGTGGGTGGCCAACTGGCTCACTGACAGGACCATCAAAGTCAAAATAGGCACCTCCACCATCGATAACAGACCTGTCACTAGTGGAGTTCCCCAGCGATCTGTCCTGGGACTCCTACTGTTTGACATCTATTTCTCGGAGGTACAGGCATAGACAAAAGGCCTGTGGCTGACCAAGTTTGCTAACGACTGTAAGTTGGGTGCTGTCATTTACTCCCCAAATTATGTTAACATACTGTAAGAGGGTCTCACAGCAACTAATGACTGGTGCCACAGTCATGGCCTCAAGCTAAATGTAAAAAAAATATGTCATCATACCATTCAGCAAAAACACGACCCTTACTGATTACCACATCAATGGCAACCCCCTAAGCAAACAAACTGTGATGAGAAACCTGGGCACTCACTTTGATAACCTCACATTCGACCATCATGTAGTGGCAGTGGTCAGAAAAGCCTTTTACTTGGTTCATCTCATAAGAAAAGGGATTGCATCCAGAAAAAAAGGAGGTTATTAGCTCTCTATACACCTCCCTTATTAGACCAATAATTGAGTATAACTCCCCATTTGGGATGTGCCTCTCCAAACATCTGAACCAACTGGAAAGGCCACTGAAATACCTCACAAAGAGAATCCATGGCCTCCAACACCTGTCCTATGGAGACAGGCTCAAATCACTATCACTCTACTTGGTATCTTATAGATTGCTCAGGGTTGATCTGTGTCTCGCCTACAAGGCAATCGCTGACCCTGCCCTACTAGAGATACTCCATATTCGTAAGTCTAACTTCTCAAGCATTACCCACTCAGAAGGCCTGAACCTAATATGTGACATTAACATAACCTGCTGGAAAGACAGGTTTGTCTCCCAGAGGCAGAGGCTGCCCCATCTCTGGAATAGACTTCCCATACATTTCAAAAAAAGCACCTCGCTGACCCTTTTCAAGCACAACCTTGATGAGTGGATGGGAAACCACAAATTCATCCCAGGAGCTCCACCTGTGCCTCACTGATAGGGATGACAGTTGCTGACTGAGGCTTCTTTTTGGAGACAAATTCTTGGCTAGTCTTGTAAGGATCCCAGGGCCATTAGCCTAGTAACCTCCTGCAATCCTATGATCCTATGATCCAAAGATTATTTAGCCTATTTCCTTTGCAAAAAACACAGTTGCATTATGTGTGAGCATTGTAAACAACATAATTGAGAGAAGAAAAGAGAGGTGTGTATTTCAGACATGCTAATCATCTGATGTCGTGTAGGCAATGCTGGACAGCATAAAGTTAAATGCATATGAAATAAGTAAGTGTATGTAGCTATTAAAAGAGTAACATGGCAGTGAATAAATGTAGGCAGCAAAGGCTAACAGATCAGAAAGAAAATAAATTTTGTGCTTGATCATCTGGAAATGTGCATCTGAAACCAAAAATTCTTTAATTTGGCAGCAATAGCATCAAAATAATTAAGTGCAAATCTATTCATTACCAGTCTTGTAAAATGCCAATTATCATGTAAATAAATATCATAGTATTATATTTTAGTTAGATTTTATTTTTATTTAAAGTGGAAAATGTGTTTTGGTTGTTATGTTAATACTATGTTTCTCTTGTGAGCAATGGAAGGAAAATGTGACACCTGTTTGCTCTGTTACCTTTCATTCGAACTATTATTTTGTTATGTAGCAGTGTTACTTTGTCGTTTTATTTTCCCTGGGCACATGACCATGACAAAATTATATCTTTAGAATGCTTTCAAATAATACCCATTTTGAAATACTGTGAGGAGTTAAATTATCCATTTTTACACTTGGATTATGATTATCATAGATATTTCTATGTACTGTAGCACTAAATAAATGCAGCCACTGTGAACACTGTATTTTAAGTATCCAGAACA
This sequence comes from Protopterus annectens, assembly GCF_019279795.1. NCBI lineage: Eukaryota > Metazoa > Chordata > Ceratodontiformes > Protopteridae > Protopterus > Protopterus annectens. The sequence goes on along the minus strand of NC_056728.1, from coordinate 539,716,723 downwards.
GAAAGATTCGATTTCTGTTGAGCAGTCATGTACCACCATGGGATAGCCTGTACCTTTATTACCTAATTCTATAGTGTGCAAATGTTAGGCTTTCTGCTAAGCAACTATTTGTGAGTATGAGTGCCTGCAATATGAATAATTAAAGGTGCAAATTTTTATTTTATGTGTGGGTAGTGGTATAAATATATATAAATAACAACTAGTTGTAAAGTGAAGGTGTTGTTTTCTGAAATAATAAATCATTGTAAATGCGTGTATGAATACTGACTTTTCTCTGTGCACTTAATTTAAAAAAGGAATGTCTTCTGAGTTGTATAACATTTCAGTGAAATACGTACTATAGAGAAAATGCCTTATTTTCTTCATGGGACAATTTGGAAGTCACACAAAACGAAATCTGTGCTAGTCATATTACATGATCTGCTTATGGAGTAAATAAAGCTATTGTTACTATACCTCATTTTGCATCTTTTCTTATTGCAACCAGATTTAGAATTTTGACATTGATCCATATGCAGTAGAATTTTTTAATAGAATAGCATTTACCATGTTGACATTTGGCCAAAACCCATGTAAATCTGAATGTTATTAGAGCATTTATCTTTCTGATTGTGTCTTCTCATACAGTAAATCTATCTTTGGTTGCCACAAGTGAGATTTCTGTAAATGTTTATCATCTGTGCTATATGTTGCACTAGGCTGCTGTATTTTCTTTTAAAACTGCATATAGTCAGTTTTGGAATAAATACATGATCTTTATTTACAGGTACACTAAATTATAATATATTACATTATAAGGATAAAATCTTCAGGCTTTGTTTGGAGTATGCCTGGGATAAAATACTTCACCGTTGTCAAGCTCAAGGACTTTTTTTTTCAAATTTTTTTTTTTTAAGACTTGTTCTGATTTCCTGAAACTGTTTTTATATGATTACATTTTATGAATCACTTTTAATATGCTACAAAAGAGTAAAGCTCATATTAAGTCTGATTAGTTATTTCTTCCTTTATGAAAATGAATATCAAACATCATGCTTTATCATTTGGTATGTAAAGAGATGAATGATTTTATGGATATAAAAATAAGTAAGGAGAAGACAGCATAGTTAATTCTGGCTGCATAGTTAAGAGTGGAAAGCTTTAGCATTCACTTTCAATTTGCTATTATCAGGTTACCTAAGTAACCTAGTGTTTTCACAACCATACAGAGAAATTAATATATTTCAGTATGTTGATAAGGTTGGTGGGGTGTGTAGGGACAATGAGGTGTACTACCAATTTCAGCAGGGGTATACCTAATTAGAAGATTACTGCCACTTACCGAATGCACAAATCACCGAACTGAGAATAGTACAGAAAGGGTAAAACTTATAAAGAGGTGTAGGCAGAAAGATCATAATTATTAAGTTATACCATAAGGCTATTGTTCTTGCTATGTCCTTCCCAATGGGGGGGGGGGGTCATGTAGCTTGGATCCTCTTAAGGTGAAGAAGGTAGATACACAGTTGCTTTTTACAGATTTGTTGTGACAGAAAAAATTGTTGTTGAAGGAAGGTGGCAAGCTTACACTTGGATATGGAAGGCAAAGACGAGGAGGATGTGGGGACTCTATATACATTCTAAGGAGACATGATGAAGGGGAAGGATGCTTGCTGTGGAAATCAAAGAGATTAATAAATATCATGGCTATTACAGGTGCAAATTGCTGAAGATAAATGCAGGTGTTACAAAGCTCAGTGTCATTCAAATAACATCTGTTTGTCCTATTGAAGTGCGCCACAATACTGAGCAAGGAAGTATGTCCAAAAAAATTGGCTGAGAAATCCAATGGTATATTAATTACTGATGATGCCTGTTTCAATTAAACTAGGGACATTAACAGTCCATAATGATGTACTTGGCAGGTTGAATGCATCATAGGTAGCCAAACACACAGGCTGCACCTACAGCAGACCACTACAAAGGTTGCATACACCCTACAATCTGATTTCACCCCATACTCTGCACCAGAGGAGTACAGACTTATGATTTTAACTGAAGAAATGCTAGGGTCGACTGCAGGTTTGCTACATCTGTATGTGCTACTTGCTGAGGTTAATGTTGCTGCTGCTGGGGCTGACAATAGGCCCAGGCCAAGAAGGAGAAGAGTGTTTAGGCCCAGAGTAACCTTCCAGGAGCTACATGAGCTGGAGATTGTAGAGCACTACAGGGTGAAAAGGGACATGCTACAAAAACTCACTGAGCTCTGCCACCCTCATCTCAGACCCACAGCCAACAGAGATGAACCCATCCCAGTAGAAGCAAAGGTATGTGTAGCTCTTAGGGTACTAGCTACAGGTACAGTCCAAAGACTATCTGTGGACATGATGGAGGTCTCGCAGGCATCAGGGTACTCCACCTGTTCCTGGATGCTATGTTACCACATAACAGTGAACACATTTATTTTTCCAACACCCGTAAGGGAAGGGCCAGCAGTATGCAACATTTCTACCTTGCAGCACACTATGCTGAGGTACTGGGTGCCATAGACTGCACTCATGTACACATCAAGCCACCACCCGATAAGGAGGGTAGAATCTACGTCAACTGCAAGGGGTATCACTCCATCAACTGCCCAGGGCATTATCATGAATGTGTGTGCTGGCAGCCCTAGCAGTTATCATGACTCCCATATCTGGCACGTACCAGATAGTTGCTAGGGGAGACATTCCGCATGGTCATTTACTGGGGATGGTGGCTACACACTGGAACCGTGGATGATAACACCCATCAGAAATGCACATACACTCATGGAAGTATGCCAAAATGAGGAACATGCACAAACTAGGAACATCACAGAGCATGTGTTTTGGCTGCTGAAGTCACGGTTCCAGTGCCTTGATATATCTGGTGGAGCCCTGCAGTACTCTCCAGCCACGTGAACAGATATTCACACTATGTGCCATGCTACACAATATGATCCTGCGGAAACAGCTGCAGCAAGATCAGCAAAGGGAAGGGGTACACAGCGCCCCACCAGTGCCTTGGTCTCCAAAGCCACACACACAGGAGGACTAGAAGGAGGAAACCCCTGAGAATGTCCTTGTAGGCAGATATAGGCATGCCCAGTATGCCCTGGCCTTGGCCAAGAGACAATGCATTGCACATGCACTGACAACCTAAGGCCCTAGGGATTGACATTTTACTCTGACTCACATAGTAAAAATGATGCCAGGCAACCCACACAACCTGTACCTAACCATGTATTGGCTGTGTACTGCATGCATCAGACATAGTCAGCCCTAAACTACAGTTCTGTCAACTGCTGCATTCGCAAGGTAAGTCACTCACCTACACACCACTTGTAAGGAGTACTATAATATGCTATCATATGTACGGACCTGCTGTATGTATGCAAGGGAATATAGTGGGCTATTTTGAGAGATGTAACATCCACATGGGACTACAAATACCCAGTCTAATAGTATGTGTTCCCTAGTATTCATTAGGCCACTGAAGCAGTCAAGGGAGATGTTAAACAGTGGGGTCACATGATATTTGCAGAACAATCTATGCCAGCAGATCATATGCTGTTCTTCCCCCACGTCCATCACATCAGTGTTCGCATGCAACTGCTGTAACAGTACATATGCAATGATATATCAGCAGACAAGCCAATTCCAGGGCTGTGACATAGAACTTGGCCACATGTTGTATGTCCCACGTAATGCATGGGTGACAATGTATGTCTGTATGCTGTTGATTCTGTGAGGAATGACACCTGTCTACTTGGTGGCTGGTGTAGCTCACTGGGCTAAGGAAATTAGAATGGGTGATGGTGGTGATGGTTTGAATCTAGCAGTAGTCACATCTTTTGCATGCCAGACACTCATATGGTGGCATTCCCACAGACTGTCATACCCCTCAATCTGTTACTGCAAGAAACCTGGACAAAGTCAGAGAGAATGAGGGGACAAAGGTCCAAAACTACAGACAGACATTACATATGCTCTGATGAACCTAGAAGGTGACTAGTATAACTGCAGGTTGCAACAGAACATAACAGCTGCAGGATGTAAAGACCACCGCTTAAATGTGTCAGTAGTTAGTACAATTCAGTGCATTATACAATATTATACCAAAACAACACAAATGTATGAGGAACAGAACACACATATGGGGAGAAATGCTGGACATTCTGCAAAAACATGTATACTGAGAGGTATGCAGACTGTCAACCTGTGTGTGGTGTTACATTATATACCCCAGTCACATATCAAGTACAGCACATAGCTGTGGAATGCCTTGGAGAATTTCAGGGAAGAGCTGTACTGCAGAAACAGGTGCAGCAGACAATGTCTGTAGCACACAAAATCCCAGATCGGAGTACAGGTAGCTCTGGGATGGAGTAACCTTGTAAGTACTGACAGTCCCACTGGGCATACTCCTACACTTAGCTAACTTGAGCACAAGTCTGTTGCCTCTTTCTCACAAAGACCTGCTATGTGGAAATACATCTGTACGTACAGACATCTACCTATACATATCTGTCTGTCCCTATTCTGCTCACACATGATTAGTGTATCTATCAGTATGTATCACATATACATATGATACACACACACACACACACATATATATATATATATATATATATTATATATATATATAAATTACAATGATATGTAGACTCTCCACATATATCTACCTCACACATGTACATAGCGTGCACACACAGCAACATTTACAGAGACATCCATGTTATACGCAAGTCACACACACACACACACACACACACACACACACACACACACACACACACACACACACGCATGCACACACACACAAACATATATATGTGTGTGTGTGTGTGTGTGTGTGTGTGTGTGCATAAAAATGTCCCCACATACCCTCGAAATGCTGAGGTTGTCTGCACTTAAACATCACAGCAGTTGTCCAAAGGAACCAGACCAAGGCCGCAACATTACATAATCCACTCACCCACAGACCCCTGTGCCTACAGAATATCACCTTGTAGACAGACACAAGTGAGCAGGTGTTGTAATGTGCAATGGCATCAATGCATGCCTTGGACAGGCCATATTGTCCCAGGGCACATGGTTGCCTATCAAACTGCAACCAGTCACATATAGCCATGCTGTTAACAGTACACACATACTAGGGATATTAACAGGTATCCCACTCCAAGGAAACTAGCTACACTAACAGTATTTAGCAGTATCACTTTGCAGGCCACACATGCTATCCCACACAAGGCTACTTTACATACTCCACAAATATTGTGCCTGCAATGACATACACAACAGCCTAACCTGTGGCACATGTGATAAGTACTGTGAGTTGTAGTGTGTAATAGTAGATAGCTAGGGGTTCTAGTCTCCTATCAGCCAACTCTGGGTGTTTGTCTGTGTAAATATATCCCCTTGCAGCAATACAGACATGCCCAAATGGGCTATCTCTGTGCAATGAGTATGCATTTTATGGCCCTGTGACTGTCTGCTGGCCTCCATGTTGCCCTCCTCTACAAGGCTTGCAGATGTCATCCACATTAAGACTGCTGGCAGACAATCTAATATCAGATAAATACCTTGGTGCATGGGATAAGTACTGCGAGCTGTAGTGTGCAATAGTAGATAGATAGGGGTTCAGATCTCACATCAGCCAACTCTGTGTGTGTCTGTGTAAATATGTCATCTTGCAGTGATACTGACATACCCATATTGTCTGCCTGCAAAGATTATGCATTTTATGGCCCTGTGACTGGCTGCTGGCCTCCACACTGTCCTCCTCTGCAAGGCTTGCTGATGTCATCCATGTTAAGAGCATTGGCAGAGAGTCTAATATCAGGTAATCTCCATGGTGCATATGATAAGTACTGTGAGCTGTAGTGTGTACCAGTATATAGGTAGGGGTTCTAATCTCACACCAGCCAACTGCGTGTGTATGTGTGTGTGTGTGTGTGTGTGTGTATGTGTGTGTGTGTGTGTGTGTGTAAATATATTCCCTTGTAGTATGATGGCCATGCCCATATGGGCTGTGAGCAATGGTTATGCACTTTATAGCCCTGTGTCTAGCTGCTGTCCCTAAATTTCCCACCTCTCCATAATCATAACTGATGTCTGCCACCTGTCAGTCCTGGACACAGGATATTTGTAGATGTGTCAATTCCATCCCCACACCTTCTAGATTTGTACATTTACAAAACCCAGGTGACACGTAGCAAGGGTAGCAGACCTTACACAGTAAGAATGCATGATTACACTGACTGTACACATTGCCCCTGATATACTGTTCTACACATATACACCTAGGGAGCCATGCAAGTCTACTGCTTTACCTTTCTTACATCATATTCCTACTGTGCTGTGCTGCCATGCCATCCTGTGTTGCTGTATTGCTGTCATGTGTCCATGGTTTATCCCCTCAGACTCCTAGAAGAGAAACATACACAGGTCCGTGACACACCTGTCATTCTGTAACATTATTGCCAGTCCAATATCATGCAACAAAGATACACAAAGTGTGATGTGTAAACATGCCACATGCCCCAATACAGTACCTGTTCTGGCCCACAACAAGTGGCATGGCAAAACAATACTGCACTACACATGTACACATCAAGTAATGTAGACATCCTATGCATCAAACACATAATACCAGTTCCCTGCATCAATGACATGGATGTCAAGGATGTAGCACAGGTATCATCACAAGCATGGGGTGTGTTGTGGGGGTGCCAGAGGCCTAGGCTGTGCCAAACTGTTGACAGAATGTGTGTGAGTCAGGAAGGGGTGTGATTTACATGTGCCATGGAGAGCTGCCATGTGTGTCTGTTGGTGACCTGCATGTGACGGTGGTGTTTGAGTGTGTGCACGTATACAGTCAAGCCCAGTGCTATCCCCACACATGTGTAAGTTGGACAGCAGTGGACTGTACATGGTGGAGTGGACAGTTCACCATCTCTGGCCATAAACACGGGCACTGGCAACACCATGCACAAAGTCAGATGGAGGGCTAGTACCTGATGGTGACTGCTTTCTGCTGCATCTGTCTTGCCCACGGGACCGCACATGACTATGTGCTCATGGCCTGCCACATTGTGGTGTGGACAGCATACTTCCTCATGTAGTGCTGGCAGTACTGCCCCTATGGGAGTGTGACTGTGTACAGCCATGTGGACACTCAGCAGATGGTGTTGCTGACCTACGTCCATGTATCTGTTGCCTAACTCCAACCAGATGTTCCAGCACAGACAATGTGTGGTCCAAGACAGCCACTATCTCAGCCCACCATCTGTCCACTGCATCAGTGAACCAATACAGGGTGTCTCCAATGCAGTGGAGGCAGGTATGGATGTCAGACTGTGCTATATCCATAACCCTAAGCATCTGTCTGGTGTTGCATTCAGAATGTGCCTGTGCCTCCATGACAGCCCAAAACATGTGCCGAGTAACCCATGATGTGACACCTGCAACAGGTGGTGGATGGACAGCAGTCCTCCTATGAGTACCTCTGTCAAGCCACCTGTGTGGACCATGCCAGCTCTCTGGCTATGGCCAGTATCTACACTCACTGACACCATAGTTGCCACACTGTCCTGTTCAATGTTGCCACCCTCTAACTGTCCAATGTCTGTGGCCTCTGGGGACTGGGTATGTGTGGGCATACTGACTGTGTGTGCTGATAATGGGGGTAGAAGAGGGATGTCAACCTCTGGGAAAGACTAAGGCCCCAGCAACCCCACCTGTGCCTTACTATGGCCACCATCATCATCAGAGTCCGATGAGACACGGACATCTGGTTGTGAGAGGGGCAGACTCCCAACCTCCCCCAGTCACCTGTGAAACCATGGCAAAAGCAGCACATTACTACCTGCCCTTTTATGTAAGGTAATCCACAGAGACTCATACAAATGAGGATCCACAACTGCATTTCCAGTCTCTCATCCTCTCATCTCTGCTCCCATGCACAACAGACAACCTTACAACAACATACACAGACAAGTCAAGCCATTTATAACATGCACTTCAGCCACATCCAGTTAAAGTAGTCAGTACAATGTGCCTGTAAGGTATGTCATATGACACTATATGTGATACAACTACAGATAAAACCCAATATACCTATCTTGAGAATTTGATATGCCAGTACTAGTGTCACTGCCTCAGGTATATACCATCCCTATTTTGCATTTGAACAGGCAAAATTGCATCATATACACTAGTCTGTGTAGCCACTCATAACTATAAGTACAAGTGTGCTGATGGTCATTCAAATACATACCTGTGATTACCCAGTCTATAAACCTTAGTTAACCGTTCCAGAATGGAACATACAAATATACTACTCTGGCTAAATACATTTGTTCATGGGACAATATGACATCCCTTAACTTTCATAGGGTAGATATCATCCATAGAAAACAGTATCACACTTACCAGGTTTCAGGACCACAGACTTGGGTTGCACCTGATGAACCTATCAAAAAGTGAGGGAGAGGTATTGTCAGTAACACCAAATATTGCAGCACTACAAGATAATATGTGCATACATCCAGATGGATAGTAGCTACTTTGATACTGTCTGTATTTCTGACATTCTGAGGATGTGTGCACAACTGAGAGTATACCCCAACAACCCCCTAATGCAGATAGACTTGACACCCATGTACAGGTATGTACAGCCTGATACAATGACTAAGACAGTATTACACTGGTGAACACATTACTCTTACATGGACAATCCTCTGCTGTGGGTACTGTGGTACCCACCTCCATGATGCAAGGTCTGATGGGTGCCTGGGAGCCGTCATGTGTTCCTAGGTTCATCAGAAATTCCTCTTGTGGCCAAGAGCGGTTGCTCTGTTGCAGGGACTCCACCGGTGGTGGCATGATCCCTGGCAACAACAGCTGCCCTTCATCATGCAGCATTCAGCATGGTTGTGGCCCAGTTTCAGACCTGCTTATAGGTCCTGTTCTGTTGGCCAATCTGATTGAATCCCGCACAAGGTCTGACCACAATTCTGCCCACTGTTCCTGAGTATGCCTCCCCTTGGACAACAAGATCTGATGGTACTGTCTCAATCCATCTACTATTATGTCATTCTCTGTATCAGAGAAGGGACATGTCTTTTGTGGTACATAGTTCCTGGAAGACAACAGAAGGGAAACACTTTACAAGACCAGATACATGGTCATCCACTGTGTTCAGTTCTAGCACACCCATAATGGCCTGCACTATCTGCTGCTCCACAGACATCATAACCACAGTCTGGCAACACATTACCTGTGTGGATACCACCAAGATAGTAGCACTACTGGGGTGTGTCCCTCTGTGCCGTGACATATTCTGCTGTATGTTCCTAAACCCAGCACTGCAGTGTACTGTGCTGTGTCCCCTATGGGCAAACTCCCACTAATATGTCATACGGCCGCAGCCAGACAAATAGCAGTGTACTATTACAACCATTATATGGGGACAGACAAGCAACACCAGTGTGCCACAATGACAGAAAACAATGCAAACCTGTTATAGTATATGTTCTCTGTAAGCATCATACCTCTCAACTATGCAGATGTTTGGAGAATGTCAAGATGTTTGCCTCATACTTTTGGTCATTTTCTCACAAAATTGTGGATTTCTGACTAAAGGTTGGCCAATCATTGATGTCAGAAAACAAAGACAGACATCTGGGCTTAAGACATCATACCCTTCAGCACACATTTATGCTACTGTAATATCTGTTATTCTATTCACTTTCTTACTTTGTAAAAGCAATAGTTAAAGTGTCCCTAATTTTCGGCCTTTGTACCCTCCATTAATTATGATTTCTTCTGATATTTTGCTGTAACAGATTGACAGTATGTTAGGCATAGCTTTCAGCCAGACAGGAAACAATGTAAACAGGATCATGGACTTAGCCAGATTTCATGAGGGGCAATCAGGGACATTTCTAAAATGCTAGATGTATTTATGTGAAACATTGACAGACCGAGGAGGTGAATTAGTGTACATTGTCTGACGTTACAATAGTATACAGCCTTACCTGTTGTCACTATGTTTTACATGTCATTCACTAGCTTTCCTACATCAGCCAACTGTTATAGTGGAAATAAGAAGGTCAGAGCTAAGATGTCAGTGGAAATCAGGGAAATTTGAGAGGCATGCCTGTAGGTATAGGACAGCTGAGTATCAATCACATGTCATTACCACAGAGCTAAGGCAGGCTTACTGCTGTGATACCTGTTCCCCATACCTCCATCCTCTCATCTGCATCCTGTTACATGGAGAAGACAATTACATACCTGGTTGAGTGCAGTACTCCTTTGTTGAACTTTGCTTCTGGTAATCTTTTGAAAATATGCTCTATGCTTGAGGTAAGTCTCATATAGACTTGTTCCCCATAACCAGCTGCTTGCTTTTTTAAGGTACCACTCATTGATATGTCATTGCCTCTGCATCAGTCTGTGGCTCTGCTATGGTAATTGCAGGCAAAACAGCTGAATTGCACTATCATTAGCCAATGACATGCCACCACAGCGCACTATATAAGGCCTTAATGTAGACATGGTCCCCTTTCTTAGCTGTTAAGATGGACATTACTGAGGTGAGGAGACTACAGCATCACACAGGGTAGGTACCATAACTGTCACCTGTATAGATTTATGCAGTATGTCCACAGTTTCGCCTCATATGTGCAGTCAGTGTCCCATGACATTGTGGTCATCTGGCAATTCACTGGCAAACATTGTGGGTTGATGTCATTAATGGAAGACAAAGATTTGAGTATCAGACTTCATACCCCTCTGAATATACATGCTAATGAAATAGATGTTATTGTAGCAAATTACTGTCAATGTAGGGGCAAACTGTAAAACATGTCCCAAACTCTGTACCTTTGTCCATCCCATTATGTATGGCTGTGCCAGGATTCCTTGTGCTAGGGGGTTGGAAGGTATGGTAGGTATGTAGTAGCTACCTTTACATACAGTTGTAGGTATTACAGGCTGTAGCTGCTGCTGCAGCCTAGAACAAATGGGGGGAGTGTGAACACTTGAGAGGACAACAAGCTGTACATGTAACTGTGGCAGCTGTGTCAAACCTGTCATTATGTCACCACCTATAGGCCTTTGACTTGAAAAACTGGGTAGTAGTTCTTTAATTAGCAGTAACCTGTGCTGATATAGATTGCATTACTCAGTCATTAATTGCTGTCTTCACAATAATGTAATTGAACTGCAACACAAAATTGGATTTGATTCCGGGAATGTGTGTGGCAAAATCTACTGCTGCAAGGCATTTAACAAACTCAGCTACTGTGTCACTGCTATGACAGGTGCATTTATAAAATATATGTGCACACATACAGGTTGAGACAAACATTTTCTGCATCCATCAGTATGTGCATAGCTTTATATGGATGTATTTCTGCATCAGAATCTCAGCTGAATATCTATTTTGCCATGAATGCTTTAGCAAGTGTCTTTCTACATGTTGCTGATACAAGAGCACATTTACCTGCTATCACAGGCCTCACTTACATCCATTTTATGTCTTTGGCTGTTTAGTGGTATATTATTGCACTGGAGTCTAAGGTACACCCGCATTTTTCCCATTAATTTTTAATTCCAGTTTGCAAGTTGCTGCATGGAGCTCACCTCTGCTGAGACATGCCTAATGACTGTAAAAGGCAATCACTATGTTTTGATGAAAACATCTGTTTTACTTAAGGTCTGTGTGGCATTGTGGGTTAATGCAGTGCCCTGCAGGTGTGTTGGACTTGGGTTCGAAACATGGCAGAAGTGTTTATTTTGTGCATGTGACTTACAATGCTTTAAACACATATATTCATTAGAGCTCTATTTAGCTGAGCTAAGCAAAGCTGAGAGATGTTGATCGCCCGCGCATCTCGTGCTAGAAAATACAAAGAAAAGAAAAAATGGGAGATACGAAAGTGGTGAAATGGGGGCAAATGTGGGAAAAATAGTAAAAGGCATGTAGGGATGTACAGTAAAGGTGTAGGAAGGAACCATAGCTATCCATTTCTTGTACAGGAACAGCTGTGTACTTTGACAGATTTTGTAGATGAATTAGAACTCTAAAACCACAGACAAAGGGGTGAGGATAACATAACTGCATTGTCAAGACAACTGGACCAAATTAGTTGTATACAGTGGACAGGTGTGAAATGGAGAGCTATGTATGGGGCAATATTTTTTGGGAGACAGATGCCCATTTTTTTTTTTTTTTTATTAAAGTGAATGTGGAATCTTGGGGAAGGGACTTAGGTACACATGAGGAGGTAAATTGGGTAGGAGAGGATGCATTTGCAGACAAAAAAGACAGCAGATAGGGGCAGTGTGTGACACATGAGGTGGGTGAACACCTTGGATGGGGAAGGTGTTGTGGAATCCAAGTCGCAAGTGCCTCCAGATGGCAGCAGCTTGACTCATGTCCCCACCTTTTGGGACAGTCAACACTTCTCTTTCACTGCCCAGTTGATGGCTGTGCTGGAGGTTGGGCACTAGGGAGAAGCTGCCCTATCAGGTTGACCAGCATGCCCTCAATCCAGTACAGGTAGCGTTCATAGCTTTGATGAGCAATCCTCCACCCCATAACCGGCAGTTCAGCCTGGATGACAATGCACCCACTGCCATCTCTCCTGGGGAAGGCTGTGCCCCAACCCCTGAGGTGGTCTAACCAGATGCCACAGGCGGTGCTAGGACCCGGTGCCATGGCTGGTTGAGACAAAGTAGGCAGATCACAAGAACTAGCCTACTCTGACGTGCAGTAGTAATGGAGGTATAGCAATAAGTATAGGTTAATTGTGAACAAATCATTGTTAGTAAAAACAGCATGGCAGAACACTGGAAATAACCTAATAACATATCACTGCATATTATGTGAAACACAGCAATAAATAACAGAACAGTCAGTATGTTAATAGCATGCCAGTAACAGCTACAGCATAATGATAACAAAATAGGTAATGCAACAAGATATGTTAATATGCAACCATTATAAAACAAAACAGTAATAAAACACCTGTCCCAAAATACTGTTATTGTAACAACATATGTTAATAGTAAACCATAACCAATGAATAGCAATAAGAAATAAATGAAGATTACGGGTGGGGAGAGAAAAAAATTAGTAACATTTCTGGTTATTTTTTTCACAACAGTACTGCTATCTACTCTTGGGATCTGAATTTTGTTTATGTGTACAGTGACTACATGTCTCCTATAGTTGATGGTGCATGTACATACCTCTCAAGTTATTCACATGTGACACTATTGGCCAAGCAGTACCAACTGTGGGTACAGAACTACACACAACACGGTCCCATCAGGTGGACCTATATAACTGCTAAGGTGTTCTGTGGGGTGATTTTGTGATACTTTGCAGTCTAGGCAATCATTTCTATGGTAATCCTGTGACAGACGGATTGCACATTATTAATTACATAATGTAAAATTGTGAAACTTGAGAAACATGTATGTGTACAGTACAAACACTAAACAGCTATCATGTCTTGGATGGCAGGCATGGGAATAGAACCCAATAGCAGTGACTGCAGGGGACATCTGCATAGGATGCATTAATTGACTGCAGCAACTTTTAACAGACACTCCAGGCATACAGCCATACTGGAATTACACATTTTATTTCTGACTGAACATTGCTGATGAACACATTCTTGGTATTGATTTTAACAGTCTGTGACATTTAAACACACAATTATCTACTCATAATATGGACTACCTCACCCATTCACCTGTAGTTCTTGTGGAGAAAGAATTTGTAAGGATTACATGACTGCTACTGTAATATTTAGTGCTACACAGCACTGGATTTGATCCCTGGTCTGTGTGTGGCAAAATGCACTATAAAATTAATCAAGGTCACTAAGACCAACAACACAGCAAGGGACTGCCTCTGCCCTAACTACATAGGCAAAATTTGGAACACCCTACCGACTGCTATTATCTCAGCAGGCTCAAAAATTACATTTAAAAGACTCCTGAAAACACCCAAAACACATATGGATATGCACATGTTCCCCACTGGGCTGACCACCCCCTCTCCCACCCTCTCCCCTTAATTTTGCCCTCTGACTTCAGCTTCATCATCAAAAGAATGCAACTTATCTAGCTTCCTTCCAGTTCCACCTCTAATACCCATATGTCACTGCTAGGACACTCTGTTATCTATCCACTACACTTTTCTCTTTACACCTGTACTCTTACTCTATACTTAAGCTCCTTACTCCTCCTGGTTTTCTTAATTAACCTGTTATAAAATTTCCCATCCATGTCTCTTCTCCTGCTACTATACTCCTACTATGTCTAATATTTGCTCCTTTTGTTGCTATACTCCCTACTGTGGCTAACTTGCTCACAAGTCAACTGTATAAAGCAAAAATGCAACCTCTACTAACAATGTTCACCATTATGTAATGCCTCAACCTAAAACTGTAAAAGATGTGTTCAGTCTATGTAAACATGTTAAATCTTAAGCTTAAATGCTATGTTACTAGTCAATGTAAATCTGAATACTTCTGTATACATCTTATATTTTGCTTAAAATTTAACTGTGGAGCTTTTCTCCCCAGGCCTCCGCTGAAAATGGACATGCATTCAGTCGGACTTTCCCGGTCAACAAATGTAAAATAAAATAAATAAATAAAATATACAGAGCATAGCAGATTACTGACTGACTGATATTTGCCTAGAGCTCACCTGAAACCAAAATATGATCTGGAAGTACTACTACAGTGATATACTAGACTGCAGTGACAGCAGAACACACATGCATGAGATACAAGCATAACGCAGATAGTAGATAAGTTATATATCAGTATAAACAATGCAGGTGTACAAAATTTATTGTTAGTGGTTTGAAATATCTGTGAAGTCAACAAACAATATCAGCTCATTGAGTGGGTTACCTCACCCATATAATTTTATTACCTGATGTCTGTGGATGACAGAGCATTATGTGAACAATACTGGCCTAGAGACAGCCTTGAGCAGTACTATATGAGTTAACCAATACAATTTGTATCCATTGGATTTGTATTCTACAGCTATGACAGTGTCGTACTTGACTGCAGCACCTTACCTTACAGCCTGAATGCATACAGTTCTACTGCAATGGTTACAACAAGACAATCCTGATGTACACAATTTTCCTTGGTGTTATTGGTATTGTTTCCTGTTTTATTGCACAACAGATGACATTATTCATTTCTTGCAATACAGCACTAATTCCACATTGCATTACAGACTGTATTGTATGTACTTTAATGAAGTTACTGGTATTGTTTAATGTTTTTATTGCACTACAGATGGCATTATTAATTTCTTGCAATACAGCTTTAATTCCACATTTATTGCACTACAGACTGTATTATGTATACTTTAATGCAGTTACTGGTATTGTTTCATGTTTTTATTGCACTACAGTTGGCATTATTCATTTCTTGCAATACAGCTGTAATTCCACATTTATGACACTACAAACTTTATTGTATATACTTTAATGCAGTTAATACTTTATTCTTTCTTGCTTATTTCACTACAGTTAGCATAATACATCCATACTCACCACACCCACAGTGCAACATACCAAGTGCCCGGCATGCAACGTGACATTGTGAACCATCTCTGCTGCAGCTGTTGGAAGAGAAGCACACTATTATGCATAAAAGCTTTGCAGACATTCAGATTACATATTGTTAAAACAGAGGTAAAATTACTTACATACTTGTGGAGCATTCTCTGCCTTAGCCTCTACTCCCCTCTTTTTTTGTTTAAGGTCATCATTGTGGTGATGACACTGCTCACCTGTGTGGGGGATACCAGTAACACTGGTGAGTTCTCTGACCTGGCAGTTCCCAGGCCTCTGCCTTACACTCTGAGCCCTGGAAACATCCCAGCAGCAGATGGTCATCATGTTTTTTAATTAGGAGTCCAACTATGACCCTGGACTCCAGAATGCCCCAACACTGCACCCAAAAGTGTGAACCTTCACCAGCATGAGCCATAGTGATCATCAGAGAAAGAACTCCAACAGTTTCTGCTGTATTCCTGCCTATTGGGCGTAATATAGGCTGTTTTTCTGTCCTTACACATCATGGGGCAACATTCAAAAAAAGTGAGGTGTCACTTAGCACTGTGCAAGCCAGTGCAGCCAAGCTGAGAAGTGCAAAAACTTGCAGAACCATAGTCTTAGCAGAACTTAGCACTGTGCAAACCAGCCAAGCAGAGCTGAGCAGCGCACAAACATTGGCAGCCATTACCATGTTTATGCAGTGCTTAGCAGGTCTCAGCATAGGTGAACAGACCTTGGCAGAGTACAGCAAGGCCATCTGTTTTGTAAAAAATGTATAATATGTATATCAAAATTAAATACATATTTTCCTTTTTATGTATTTAAGCCCTGGATCTAATGCATATGAAGCCGTAACTCTACCCATTTAGCATGAGGATATTAGGAAAGTCATCATACCTTCACATATACCATTGACCTAACTATAAGCAGTGCTGAGCATCACTCCACACTGCTCAAACACACTTAGACACGCTTAAATACACCTTTAAATAAATAATTTAATCTGGTTTCTATTTTTAGATGTCTGGCAGGTGTCTGCTATCTTATATGTGAGCACAGCTTGGCATTGCTGTGCTCTGTGCAGCACTGCTCAAACATGCTTTAAAAAAAACAACATAAAAATAAAACAAAAGGCCATTGCAGGGAGTCTCATACTCATCTGCAGACACAGTTAGCACTACACCTCTCCCTACACTGATTCAATAACAGTGTTCCTTGGCTCTCCCTTGGAAATGCTCCATCATTAATATGCATGGCACATTGCCAAGGGGGAACCGTGTACATGGACATGATGTAATAGTCCATGTAGGCTCTACATGCTGCCGACACAGATTTTATTAAATACTGGAGATTATTGCAATTACACAACAGGAGTCAAGAGGAGCATTGGTTTTCATAAATTAAAAGGTAGGACTGGACATTCACAAAAATATTCAGAATGGATAATGAGAGGTGGATATTAAAATGTAAAGTTGAGAATACAAATGTGATTTGGACATCCTTTTACTACTTAATCATTTGCTCTTACTATGTTAAAAGACTTGTTTGAAATAAATTGAAAAAAAAAATAGTAGCAGAGTCCCACCAGAGGAATTAATGCAATACCTGAATGTAGAGCCACAAAACCAGCAACAAAAATATAAATCCAAAATAACAGGTACTGCAAACCAAAGCTGGAAGGTAACATAAAAGTATATTTTATTGCGGTAGCGTTTTTAACGGCTATCCAAGCAACTTCCTTAGACACAGAATTCACTAAACAACTTCCCATTTAGAATGAGAACAGCCAATATGGAAGCACACACAATCTTGTAATTAATTTATATATTAAAAATTAAAGCTACAACACATATAAAAACGGAAACATATATAAAATATACATATAAAAAATGTATTAGAGTACATTTACATATAACCATATACAAAAATATATACATAATATATATATATATATATATATATATATATATATATATATATATATATATATATATATATATATATATATATATATATATATATATATATATATATATATATATATATATATATATATATATATATATATATATATATATATATATATATATATATATATGTATACACACATATATATATATATATATATATATATATATATATATATACATATGTATTTATATGTGTGTATAACATAATATCTTGCTTATCTCAGAGTCCTACTCTTTAAAACTAATTTTATGCAAATCCTGTCATTCAAACCTTTTCCTGTGTTACCCCTCATTCTTATAATCCATTTCAATTCTAGATTCTCAGCCTTATTTTCTATATCCCCAACTCGGTCATCTTCATATACAACCTGTAGAAGGCAGGACCTCAGACTTAGAGATAGGATCTGTGAGCATATTTATAGCATTAATAATGTAATATAAATTGATGCTCTAGCTAAGCATGTTTCTACACATAACATTGAACATAACTTTAAGTGTAAGGTTTTACATGTTGTATATGAAGATGCTCGAGGTGGGGATATAGAAAATAAGGTTGAGAAGAGGTGCTTGGAAAAGTAATGCAAAACAGAGAATGTACCTAGAAAACAAAGAAGGAAACCTACCTTTCAACAAGAAAAACAGAGCAGAGGAAGGAGATGTTGAGGAAGAATTAAGTAGCGAAGTGACTGTGTTGTTAGAAGGGGAAGGAATATATATATATATATATATATATATATATATATATATATATATATATATATATATATATAAAACTTTTAATGTGGAGATTGAAAAGCCAAATATATGAAGTCGGATTAAGGTTTTGCTTAAAGTGGTGGGGGCTCAGAACTGTGCTACATTTTTTTACACAAAACTGTGCAGGAAAGTATTTCACAGAAGGTGATTTTGAAGAAACATAGAAGATAGTTTTGGGGAAAGAGGACAGAATAATTTGAATGAATATATCTGGGAAAAGTTCTCATATCTGTGTGCCATGTCAATCTAATTGAATTTATAAAAAAAAAAGTCACCTTGGGATTCATTAATGAGTGATATGCTTCCTGCTAAGCCTACACAATTATTTCATGTTAGTTCAATGAGCAGCAGTGCTCATTGAATATACATGCTGCTAAAGAAGTCTACACGTTTACTAGCACCTTACTGTGGATAGTACAAGTGTTAGTGTACACAAAAAGATGCACAGAAGGGCAAGCACACAGTGCAAACAAATGCTGATGCCTGTAGGCAGACCTAATGAGTGAACATGTGTGGACAGCTAATATAAAACATGAACAAGTTTACTGAAACAATTAAGATGCAGGGCAAGATAAACATGGAGTCTATACTCATATAATGGGATTAGTGTAGAAATAGGAAACATGGGATGTTAAACATGGAAAGTACACTCATATAATGGGGTTAGTTCAGAAATAAGAAGCAGGGTAGTCAAAACAGGGAAATGTATCTCAGATAATTAAAATACCATTATTTCAAGAATGCATGTTTAACACAAATAATTTTATATTGATTTAATAAAAATTAATCCTGTTAGCTGCATTGACCCATGAAAATAAATAAAAATGGACATGTTGCCAAAAGATGTGAAAGGGACATAAATTAACAGCATAACAAAGGGGAGTAAAGTTGATATAAATATTAATAGAATGGTGAGTTGAGATAATCATTAGCAAGGATAGTCCATACATTAGAAGATATTTGCATACACAGAAGTTACTGCATATCAAATGTGTATAAAGGAAATTTGTGCTGACTGAAAATAATGCTGCATTCTCCGTTTCACATTGACTAAATGATCACAACAGTTGTTACTTTGTGTACATCAGAAAGAGACATGTCATTGCCATTTGTTGTCACTTGCAATCATACAAAGGGGGTATTTTAACTTTTCCCATGTAGCATGTGTTTTATATCAATGTAAATGCTAAACAGTAATATAATAGTCTCAATTCATAAATTTACGGTTGCCACTATACATGACCATTGGCATGCTCAGTAATATTTGTATTACTGACATGATTTTACTGAGAATGCCTACTTACACGTGTGACAAGTGTATTGAAGTACTCTGCCATTGGAATGTATTTTGTGGAGGAGATCAAAGGTAAAAAAAAAAATACATAAACATGATTGATGTTAGAACATATATACAAATTAAAAAATTGCAAGACTACCATTGCTGTATGCGTATGAAGGCAGCAATAATGAAAGATTTAGGGCAGTGTACATGCCTGTGAAAGTATCACAGTCATCTGTGCAACCATAACAATAATGTTATTAAGTAATGAAAAAAGGCCTTTGTTTAGCAGCTTGCATGTTCTGAATGTACTGACTGTACATGCATGCTGTTTATAAATGCAGCAAAACACAGAAGGACCTGACAGATAAATGTATCATATTAACTAGGATATAAACAGAATAATGATATGATCTGATATACGGTTTGCTATCAAATAGTCGACATTCAAAATAAATTCCTACCAGAGATATTGGTGCACATGTTCAAAACGGAACGTCAAAAAGTTAGAATGTCACAAACACACTTCATTAAGCAAATTTGACCTTTCTTGACATCTGTAGACAACAGTCGGACACTACACATCATGTGACGTAACTATTATGCAGGAGGGCAAGCCCTCCTGCATCCCCCATGTGGGGGGGGCTGTGCCCTCCATATTACATATTCCAACTCTGAGATTGCACTACAGTGGGGAAAAGGGCAAATTTCTTGCTCAGCACTGTGCCGCAATCTCTTGTCATAATGTCAACCACATATGTGCAAATGCACAATGCATTCACTGAGCCAGGACTCGCACAAATGACGGTTCGACAATACTGATTTAGCCAACCAAATTTTGATATTTCCTGGTCACTGAATCTTCACTCACAATTTTGATGGTAAACCATGATATACGTATTACCTTTTCTCTAATGATAGCAGATGTGACATATACACATGGAAAATGTGTCATGCTAAGGTGGCATATGCAAGCGTATATAACACATGGTATAAGTCAAGTCAGTCCACTAGCAAACGAGTTGTGTTTCTGAATGCCATAATGTATACCAATTTATATAGTCTGTTGTTTTCTGTATATTACAAATGGATAAGTAGCCCACACAAGAAATCGGTAAAATACAAGTGTATGCCAACTATTTGCCAGTGACACATCATTTTATGGACAAAAGTAGCAAAGGTCAGGCTACAATTATTTGTGGCCCTGATGAATTTTTATTACTGTAATCAATGATATCACATGTGTAGTAACTGGTGTAAGTGCCGCACCTGACCTACTGACTTGAATAAGTATATTAAAGTACAGATGTGAATGCAGTATATTATAATGCATTGTACATTCAACTCTGAAGAGAGCCTTGTTACAATCACTAGTGATAACATTTGACACTACATTAAAATAAAACACACCCAAGTGAAGCATCAGTGTGTATTAGTAATTCACCTGTTGCAGATTTAATTGCGCATACAGCAAATGTGCAATGCCCTGTGAGAAATGTTGTTATCCACCACATGCAGGTCACTAACTCCATTGCATGGACGCTGGCACACCCAACATCCCAGAGACTAATTCAATTAAGTCTTGACAAAGAACGACAAATTACAACACCTATCTCATGGCTAAATGATCTGTATCTGCTACATCATTACACTGGGTGTGGTCACAAGGAATTTTACAGGAAACACTACCATGACAGCAAGTTAATAACAGAAACACACAAAAAGTCTCATGACACAGGCCCACTCACACTTTCTGATGATCTTGCCAAATATTTTACAGAAAGAGATGTTATTTAAGTCATCATGTCCCATAAAGCTCTGCAGTGTGACAAATGAATTGCAGTAATACATAAATGTTTGGATGAAGACATGCAGTACCAATCGATGGCACAGAAATAAGCACACTGGTTGTGTCATGAAGAACACATTTGAAGGGACTAAATCAGCATCATATTGTAATGGATACTGGCTGCTTAACATGGAGTTTGAGACTTTAAAAATGTGGCCCTTTTACTGTGTCCTATATATCTTTCTTGCTTAAGCTACTACTGTCTGTCACAAGTATCTGCCAGACAGACAGACAGATGATAACAGATTCAAACCCCTGCCAATCATGCTACATACTCTACAGATCCATGGATTAACTGTGTCTAACACAGGAGGTAGTAAAGAAGATAGACTCAAATAGCACAAATCAAGGTATAAAATAAAAAAGGGCTTTTGAGGAAAAATTATTAAATACAAAATTTTTTGAGTGATGAAATAGAGGTAGCTCTATGAACAGTCCGTTATCAATGGTAGTTGCCAAGTCCATAATTTCTGTCCACACTGTTTTGTATGCATAAAATCCCAAATTGAAATGACAATCTAGATATGTAGATATGCTATACAAGGCTGTTTTAAATGTATGTGCCTCAGGATGTCTCTCACCACAAGAATCACAGCACACCTTTTTGACTGCCAAGAAATCTCCAATGTGTCAAAAGGTATTTGTTGAGTGTGAAAATAGATGGAAATAAGTTGATGCTATTTTGTTTGTGTTCATAGGTTCATAGGTTGATAGGTGTGTACTAGGCTAATTGCCCAGGGGCCTTTACAAGCCTAGCCCATAGGATTACCCTGGCATCATGCCACCCAACCTTAGTTCCCAGTGCCTCTGTCAAGTAAAGCCACTAGAGTGATCCCTGGGGTGAATTTTCTATTTCCCATCCACTCATCAAGATTTCTCTTGAAGATGCCCAGTGAGGTGCTCTGCTTGACATGTATGGGAAGTCTATTCCATAGCATGGGCAGTCTCTGGGTTATGAACCTGTCCCTCCAGCGTGTTCTGTTAATTGTGGTAATGAGGTTGAGGTCTCTAGAGCATATGGTGTGGAGGGATTGGGATTTCTTTAGATGTAGCATTTCTAACAGAGCTAGGTCAGATGTGGCTTTGTAAGTCAAGCAGAGATCGTCTATAAGTAGGCAACATGAGACAGAGGATAGTTGGAGTTTTTTTAGTCTGTCCATATAGGACAAATGTTTAAGGCCTAGGATCCTTTTTGTGAGGTACTTTTGTGGCCTCTCCAGTTGTTGCAGGTGTTTAGTGAGGTACATGCCAAATGGGGCATTGTACTCAATGATTGGCCTAATAAGGGAAGAATAGAGGGAGACAATGACCTCTTTCTTCCTGGATGCAAAACCCTTAGTAATGAGACGTGCCACATAGAAGGACTTTCTGATCACAGTGGCAATGTGGTGGTCAAAAAAGAGAGGTTGCTGTCAAACTGTATTCCCTGATCTCTTATAAACACCTTCTGTGTTCAATGGACAACCATCAATGTGGTAATTCATGAGAACTGGGTTTTTCCCAAAGGGGATAATGACACATTTTTTGGCATTGAGCTTAAGGCCATGATTCTGACACCAGTTGTTGGTCTCAGTGAGGCCTTTCTGTGGGATGTCAGCATCACTCAGGGAGTTAATAGCTTCCAACTTGAAATCATCTGCGAACTTTGTCAGCTTTGTCAGACAGAGTCCTTTTGTGTTGTGCTGGACTTCAGAGAAATACATATCAAACAGGAGAGGATCCATAACTGAACCCTGTGGGACTCCATTCATGACTGGTTGGCAGTCTGACTTGGAGTCAGCTACTTTCACACTGTGGGTTCTACCTGTGAGCCAGTTTGCAACCCACTTAGTGATATAGGGGTTGATGCCTAGTTTAGTGAGTTTGTCTATGAATCCTGAGTGAAGAATGGTATTAAAGGCCTTGGTCAGATCAAGGTAGGCTGTATTAACCACCTTGCCTTCATCCACAGCTCTGGTGACTGATTCAAAGAAGTTGATCAAGTTGAGCAGGCATGATCTACCCTTCACAAAACCAAACTGTTTGACCTGTTTGCTAAAACAGTATGCAAGTATTGGGAGAGCCTAAGAACACTGTACAGCTACTCGTCATCTCTGTAGTTGAAGCCATTTATATACATCAAAAGAGACAAACTGACACTCACACTCACATTGCTGGATTCAAACCACCTATCTGTCTAGGTTACACAGTCTAGAGAGCAGAGTAGCAACAGGAAGTGGCACAGGTATAGTCAGATATCAACAATGAGTATGTACACATTATAAAGGATGATATCATTGTGTTGCACATAATGTGTTTTGTTTAAAAAGGACACAAATTGATGGGAGAGTAGTCTATCAGTGTAAATATGTTTTAGAAGTGGAAACCTACACAATGGATGTTCTGATGCAGCAAATTTGACATGACAGTACAGACATATACTCATAATATTTATGCAATACTGGATTCACACCACCTACCTATCTAGTTACAAAATCTAGAGAACGTTATCAAATGCATACACTAGAGAAGAAGTCTGACTTCTAAAGGGAGAATGAGAACATTTGACAGGGTGACATCATCAGCATGTTGCAGAGAAGATGTTCATGGTAAAAGTGGCATTAGGTGAAGGGGAAAATCTTTTGCTGTAAAATTTCACCTGAGTGGAAGTATATGCAGCACTTCTGTCAATGAAGTTCCACGTAATTGACACTTCAGGCACACATACACAAGTAAGTTCAGCATTTCCAGATATGAACCTCCTACCTTTCTACACAATCTAGAGAACACAGTATGAATTGCAAGTGCAACAGGACATCACCAGTGTTTGCAGAGAAGAGATTTTTTATAAAACCGGGGTAAAGTGCAGAGGAAGCCGTCTGCAAAATTAAAGTTTTCTCCTGAGTAAAAGTGAATACATCACGTCTGTTGTTGAAGCTGTGATTATCTGACACCAGAACCACACACAAACACAAGTTCACTATCAGATTTGAACCACCAGCTTAACTAATTACACAATCTATATTAATCAGTATGAATTGCAAGTGCCACAGGCGAATCCGACGTGAAAGTTGGGAAAAGGTACATTTCTAAGTAATACTTCAGTGTGTTGAAGGGCAGGTAGTGTGCATCACAGGTTCTCTGGAAAATGTATGCATATGGACAAGCAAACATAAAACACTGTGTTTGTCCTGTGTAATTACACACTGCTCTGATAACATCTGTATACAGTCATTCATTTACATTGCATTACTATGAGTGACGTACCTGTTTACCAGTTTTGTGTTTCAATGATGATCACAATTGTAAAGCAGTGGATTGTTAAGCAAGCATTTTGTTTGAAAATAGTAGCCATTTCTTGTGTCACAGTTGTTTTTGTCTCATGGTCTGTCAATGTGCATTAACAACACAAAATACATTTTCAAATATGACAGTGCATTGCAGAATAACACTGATGGATTACATGTGAAAAGGTTACACACCAACTTACCAAGGTTGCAAGTGTTAGAGTACATCCATACCCTAACAGAGTGAATTAATTGAATTAACTTAACTAAGAAATCCAGATACCTTGGTTACAACATTCCATTAACATATACAGGGGTTGTACAGCACACTGACATAATTCTTTGTTGCAGTATTTTATTTAATTGTCTTCCTGAATCGCACTGCTGGCAAGCTCATTTGTAAGACTTATGGCAAAGTACTGGTGCATTAGCTTATCTTGAGGTGTTGAACTTAAAATTGGAATTAACAGTAGCTTATGGTTTTAACTACCAGTATTCATAGAAATGAGCAGTATAGACATAACACCATGTCTGAATCTGATGGAATACAGAATAGGTATGGGTTAGGTCATGTTTTGTATGTCATGATTTACACATTTGCCATGACAGTTGCAGTCCACTGCTTGCATGTATAATGCAGGTGTATAGTGACACAGTCATCAAATACAGTCACTATCCGTGTTGCCATTGTTGTATAAAGTTATGTGTTTATATGATATAATTATGTTCTGTAGTCAGTACCTCTGTAACAGGCATGTATCACAATGATTTTACCTCCAACCATGGATGTAAATGCAACCTCATCAATCCTGTCACTTTAGGTATATATCAGCAATATGTTGCACATGTCAATATTGTGGTATGGTTTTAAACCTTAAAAAAGCATTGAATGTACCTCATGTGTTGCAGTTATTTTAGAAGCATAGGAGCATGTTGTAAATCATCAAGAAACACACAATGGACCAAGCATGTTATTGCTGGTAGAAATATAGCTTATGGAAACAGTACTGAAGTAAGGAGGTTTATTCGATGACCCAGAAGGTGTGGGAAGATGAAGAGCTTTGGAGAAAGAAATACACTTACTGACATAAAAAGACTGGTTTATGGTCCATTGCTTCATATATTTCTGTTGTGTTATCCTTCATATTCTGACCTATATAAAGTTATAAAATAAAATCTTTTCCTAATACCTCCAATTGTCAAAAATTCTCAATACATTTTCAAGGGTAGGGATAACAACAAGCATTAAGATACAGAAATATGTGCATTCTTTGAAACTCTGTACACTTTAGATGTATTGCTGCATAAAATAAAATGCTTCCAATATGAATGAAGACAGTGCAGGAGAGTGAAAACATGAGGAGGGCAAAAGGAGGATACTGTTGTTTGACAATGTATGCAGCACACAGTTACACACTTACTATTAATAACGAAAACATGAAATAAATGTACAACATATGCCTAGATTCCAACCCTTGACAGTATAAAACAAAAGCGTACAGATGGGATTATCTCAGCTCAGCACATAGAAACTCATGCATTTTTAAGTTTATCAGAACATTTTGAAGGCGCACTAAGAACAGACTGAAGCAATGAAAAATATAGGCGTCAGCCTTCATCACAGTAAGGGCAGGTGTAACGTCCCATAAGGTGTGTATGACATCTAACAGCCTGATACGTATGTTGCTCTAACTGTCTCACAGAAGTACTTATTTGTATAGCACAGCATAGATAAGCACATTTGTGTTATGTGAACTGTACTAGTGCAGCAGAAAGACATGAAATGACATTTAATGTTGCTCAAAATTGGTGATCAATGCTAAGCTCTGTACAGAGGCTGAGGACACCAAATGGGAAAGAGAGACTGGGAAACACAGATAGAGACACAGGAAGAGATGTGCTTATCTTTCTCCACATTTGTGTTGCATTACTGTTTGATTTGCCATCATAATTATTCAGGCAAGATCTATATAAGGGAGGGTTCCCAAACAGGAGAAAGCAGATTATACACACTAAGCTGAGTGGAGGAAGGGCACTGACCACAGCTCTGATCTGTGATATACAGCAATAAGTATCCTGGTCTTTTTGCTTATGTTTACTAGTTATTGCTTATTCAAGCCATTTATACCACTTTTATTATCTACTGCCTACTTTTTACTACATTTCATTGCTATAAACTAATCTGCATGGCTCTACTAAAATTGTGTGCCTTACAGGGCCTGATAAATAAGGTTTTTGTTGTCACACTCTTTGGGAAGCTTTTTAAGCTTGTTTCACTGTGTGAAAGGTATTAACTAGAATTTTTTTTCCATTTGTTCAGCATCTGTTTGTTTGTTCTGATTTCTTACCAAGGAGTGTATCATATAACTGATTTGTTTGCAGTTAAAAGCATTCTCTAGAGTCTCCTTGCTCTTTTATCTGTTTAAAACTTTCATTTAGTAGCTCACTGCTGTTTTTCTACTGTGATAAACATTTCTGTAGTGTTTTCTGCCTAAAACAGTGTAGCTAGTAGCTGTAGCATAGTTTCCCACTCTCCCTCCCTATTTGTGTCTTGTTCTTACACATGGTGGTTTTGCAGTTGCTTGCCCCTACTGTAAATTTGATCTGGGACACTCCTCCTAGTCAAGTATCATTAGTTCATTCTACCTAATACAGAGAGAACATTTGAGAAGGCCAGCCCTCTTAGTTTCTTAACCTTGAATGATCTTCTGTTTCTCCTTTCTCCCTTTCCACTTTACTAAAAAAACACACTTTTGCTAGAATCTACCATTGCTAGAATCTCCTTGTGTTCTGAGTGTGCTTTTCAAACAATCTGGAAATATAGAGCTGAGTATATTTATGGCACTTTTTAACTGTTCAGAGTTCTGTACTGTCTTTATTTTTGCTTGACTGAATTATTTATATTTTTGCTGGCATTGTTTTCTGATACTCTAAGTGCCTCCATCTTGATTTTTTCCTTATTTACTGCTTTCTGCACTTGTTTTAGTCATTTTTTAATTTAATTGCATTTATTTAAATTGTATTTGTTTTAATATTGCTACCACACTCAAGTGTGCTAGCTTGCACTACATTTGAATTATATTTACTGCTGTTTTAGCTGCTTTTCTGTAAAAAAACCCCAAAAAACAAAAGAAAACATTCTAAGCTTGTTTCCTGCCTTTCCTGTAACTAGTCTAGTCCAGATACCGATTTGCTGTATCCAGGACTGCTTGCAAGCGTCTGAACCACCCAAGCCTTTCTGTGTTGGAGAGAAGCCTTCTAGCGTAAAAGTGGGAGTGATGAGCACTAGGTAGCCTATCTACCACAAGAGGAGTGGTTTCTGGCCTTGAAATTGTAATTTATTGGCTGTTGGGACAGTTTTTCCATCCCTTTCAACTTTCTGGTTTAAAAGCCCATGTTTGTGTGGGTTTGCACTTGTTTAAGCTCCGTGCAGTGGTGCTGTGCTGAGGTAAACTATTACTGGTGCCAGAAAGTCTGCCCTTCAGTTTTTTCTCTTAGATCTTGCTAGTTCTTTCTCTCTTGCACTTCATATAGCCTAATCACTTTGCACTTCAACAGGTTTTTGAAGCAATTATTGTAGCACACATAAGTGCCATCAGCACTAGTCGTTATTCACGGAAATAGCTCCAGTACTTAACTGCTTCATATACACAGACAATCCTCTTCTCTTACGTCCTAACACTCAGACTTGTGAGAGATGCACTTATATCACCAAACTGGAAGCTATGCACTCTTCAGCCAAGACTGCACTAACTGGTCAAGAGGAGAAGTCAACACCTGCACCACATCACATGGAACACATAGCCCTCCAGAACACTCACTATCACAGTATTCACATAAAAACACAAACCACACACTCATCTTCGCTGAGGCTCTCAATAGAAATTTACCCAAACAGCAGAGACCTCCAGGACAGAAACACACTCAACCACCACAACACAGCACAGACCACAGGATACATAGCTCACCTCCACAGTGTGCCCCTCAACATAAGTCCCTAAGGCTAAACATCTTGCCGAATACACTAATCATAGGTGACTCAATAGTGAAGCACACAGATGTCCCACTCACTAGGTTGAATAAAGAGAAGGTAACAGTCAGCTGTCTATCAGGTGCCAGAATTGGACACATAACACATGCACTCAAGTCACTCCACAAGTAGAAGTATGACTCTGCCATTGTCCATGTGTGTGTGAATGACCTGAAATGCACCTCGCTGGACTACATGAAAAGAGACATGGTGGAGCTCTTAGATTATATGGCCCAGAAAGGTATGACACTAGCCCAGAGCACTATAGGACCATCACTCAGAAAGATACTGCAGTACAAACAAAAAATGATTGACTTCAACAATTCCCTTAGTTTCTGGTGTTATTCAAAGGGGATCCAGTATCAGTCTGCTTGGGATGACATGATTGACATACCTTGATGTTTTGTCAGAGATGGCCTGCATCTGTCACCCCTGGGTTTCCAGGTACTGGCTAAGGCTCTTGCCAATCCTATAGTGCCATTGTAGGTGGTGTTCCAAAGACCAAATTACCACCATAACAGCTATAAATAAATGCAATCTGAAGGTCATGCTGCTCAAAGCTAAAAGTCTAAATCTCAAGATGCACTTGCTCAAAGCACTCCTCAAAATGGAGAACATCGACATTTGTGCTGTAACAGAGACTTGGTTTAAAGCAGCAGAAAGCATCCCTGCACTACCAGGCTATAACTCATTCCATACCTTTCAGCCCTAAAACATGGACCGAAGCTCCAAAGGCAGTGGTGTCTCCATATTCAAAAGGGATATGCACACCTTCAGACTAGTAGCACAGTGTAACACATCTGAGATACTTCAGGTACAACTAAAATTGGGTAAGTCGGCAATCCCAGTCATAGCTTGCTATAGGTCCCCAACCATGTCCCTAGACTCTCATTCCATGTTCCTGAACACCCTGGAATCTATAAAGGTCCAACCTAACAATCTCTTACTAGGAGATTTCACTACCCCTCCATCAACTGGGAAAACTACTCAAGCACCAATGCACTGGCCCAACTCTTCCTGGAATTCATCAGTTCCAATGCCCTGGACCAGCTCATTCTGACACCCACTAGTGGAAGCAACATCCTTCACCCAGTTATTACTTACATGGGTGACTGTTGTTCTACACCAATAGTCAATCTCTCCCTGGTCAGATCCAACCATAAACTAATCACATTAGAAATCCACATCTCACCTACACCCCCCTTCAAAGGTAACCACCTTGAAAACCTTCTCTAAGGCTGACTTTGGACTTCTAAAAACAGATGTGGCTAACTTCACGGCACCCATACCAATGTAAAATAGCTGCGTGACTGATGAATCATACACCAATGCACTGTATGAACTTGTACACAAATACATGGAACTAGCCATACCCAACAGAAACAAGACGCTCTCCTCCAAAAAAAGGAAGCCAATTTGGTGGTCCCCTGCAATTAATAAACTCTACAACAGAAATAAGAAACTGTTGCAGAAAAAGGTGAAGTCCAAAGACTGGAAAAACTCCCTTATTAGCTTCAACAAAAAGTTGAGATCCCTCATCAAGTCCTCTAAAGCCAGCTATGAAGGCAGAATTTAGGCAGACACTAAAAACAATCACAAAGTCTTCTATAACTATATCAAGAACCTCCACAGCAATACCCTGATTTGCTCTGAGTTACTGCACAATGGTAAATCCTATACTGAGCCAACAGATATTGCCAACATACTGGCTGACAGATTTAGTGCCAACTTTACACCCCCCCCCCCCAGGGACCAATCACAATACCGGAAGAATGCCAGGCACCCAGCATTACTGCAGCACAGGTTAAAGCTGCATTGTCCAAGGCCAATAATACAGCTTCCATGGGACCCAATAATATCCCTGGCTGTATTCTACATGAACTACAAAGCAAACTGGCAACACATCTGTGTGCCCTGTTCAGTCACAGCATCACCTCAGGCTTTGTCCCTACCAAATGGCGCACTACTACAGTCATCCCTCTCCATAAAGGAAGAGCGACTACAGACGCTGGGATTTATCACCCCATTAGCCTGATGAATCTGATATGTAAAGCTGTGGAGCGCATCATCATGGACCTGATTAACAAAGATATAGGAAATCTTCAAACTCTAGACCCCACTCAATTTGGCTTTGTGAAAGGGAAATCATGCCTGCTCAACCTGGTTGACATCTTTGAGTCAGCCACCAGGGTTGTGGATGAAGGTAAGGCAGTGCATACAGCTTACCTCGATCTGGCCAAGGCCTTTGATACCATTCCTCACTCAGGAATTATTGATAAATTCACCAAACTAGGCATCAACCCCCTAGATCACTTGGTGGGTTGCAAATTGGCTCACAGATAGAACACATAGTGTGAAAGTATTTGACTCCAAGTCAGACTGCTGACCAGTCACGAGTGGAGTCCCACAAGCATTGGTCGTGGATCCTCTCCTGTTTGGCATGTACTTCTCAGAAGTCCATGCTGACACAAAGGGACTGCAGACGACTGCAAGCTGGGAGCCTTTATTAATTGCCCAAGTGATGCAGACATTCTACAGAAAGGCCTCAGTGAGATCAATGACTGGTGTTGAAACCATGGCCTTAAGCTTAGTGCCAAAAAATGCATCATCATCCCCTTTGGTAAAAACTCAGTTCCCACTAATTACCACATTGGTGGGAGCCCACTGAACACTGAAGGCTTTATAAGAGATCTTGGAGACGCAGGTTGGCAGCAACCTCTCCTTTGACCACCACAATGCCACTGTGGTCAGAAAGTCCTTCTATGTGGCACATCTCATTACCAAGGGTTTTACATCCAGGATGAAAGAGGTCATCGTCTTGTTCTACTCTTCCCTCATTAGACCAATCATTGAGTATAATGCCCCATTTGGCATGTACCTCACTAGACACCTGCAACAGCTGAAGAGGCCACAGAAGTACCTCACGAAGAGGATCCTAGGCTTTAAGCACATGTCATACATGGACAGACTCAAAAGACTCCAGCTATTCTCTGTCTCATATCGCCTACTTAGAGGGGCTCGCTGCTTGACTTACAAAGCCATGTCTGACCCAGCTCTGTTAGAAATGCTACATCTAAAGAAATCCCAATCCCCTTGCACCACATGCTCCAGAGACCTCAACCTCATTACCACAATCAACAGAACATGCTGGTGGGACAGGTTTGTCACCCAGAGACTGCCCATGCTCTGGAATAGACTTCCCATACATGTCAAGAAGAGCACCTCGCTGTCCCTCTTCCAGAGAAATCTTGATGAGTGGACAGGTAATAGAAAGTTCACCTCGGGTATCACTCCAGTTGCTCTACTTGATAGAGGCATTAAGAACTAACGTTGGCTGGCACAATGCCAGGGCACTTCTATGGGCTACGCTTGTAAAGGCTCC
Organism: Protopterus annectens; assembly: GCF_019279795.1. Taxonomy (NCBI): domain Eukaryota; kingdom Metazoa; phylum Chordata; order Ceratodontiformes; family Protopteridae; genus Protopterus; species Protopterus annectens. The sequence goes on along the minus strand of NC_056728.1, from coordinate 539,684,576 downwards.
AGGGCCATTAGCCTAGTACACACCTATGAACCTTTGAATACAGCATCACGGTAACAGTGTGTTAGTTAAATGTGTGGCCAACACTTGTAAACAAGGGAGTCATGCAAAATATTCAATAACACTTTGACATGCACAAGAATTTAAACCTTGACAGTATTTAAAAAAAAAAATATAAACCTGAGCATTAGTTAATCACACCACATAAAATATTTTACTTCACAAAGTTCAAATCTGACAGCAGATCGAAGCAAAGGACAATGCATTTATTAGTCTTCATTGCAAACATGACAATTATAAAATCCCATAATATGCACATTACATCCAGCAGCATAATAACAAAGCAACAATACAAAGTAATGATACAGAAGGAGGGACAGGTAGAGAGATGGGGCCAGGGATAGAGAAAAAGATTTATTTTTCTGGACAATTTTTTTAACATTTTTGAGGTGTGTTAATGTCATGTTGTTTCCTGATAAGTAATCTGTCATGCTATATATACTATGGAAAGTTTCTTATATGAAGCAAGCAGGGGTCTCAAAACAGAAATATGATGAAGAAACAAATATGATAATGGTGGGTTAATAAGATATGTCGACACTCACAAACATAATATCAATGTAAGTAAAATGTTAAATATGACTTTCACATATTTCTGGACTTGAACCTTTGACACTATGCCAAAAACACCTTACAGACATGTGAATTATGTCAACATATCACACAAGAAATTTTGCTACACAACCTTAATTTTACTAGTTTGAAGTGACAGTAACAAAATAATGAGGCAAGGGAGGATGCAAGCATTAGGCTTTATCATAATAATGATGATCTGAACACGAAAGAAGGGGTACACTGCAGCCACCAGCAAAATAAATAATCCAATGCAGAACACAGATATGTTACATCAAGGTGTTATGTGTTGTGGTTTAAATATTTGCCACAAAGTCAAGAATATTTGGGCATTAGGACTCCTAACACAATTTTCAGTTGGAACATCAGATATAATGTACGTTTAACTCTTCAGCCAGTTCAAGAGAAGATAATTACTGTCCCTCATACTGCTATTAGCCTGATTCCTGACTGTACATAGCGCAGTGGGGCTAAGCACACTAGTGTGAAGGGCACCAGAGTAATGTGTCCAAAGGTGAAAACTCACAAGGTTTTCCCTTTAAGCTTTGTACTGCCATTTCCCATAAGCTACAGGTGATGCTCAGTGTCAAGCATCACGCAAATGCTTTAGAGACAGACTGATGGCACAGAAGAGGGTAAAGACATAGAGTGGGGGAGGGGGGGACTAAGGAGATCATGACAGAAGCAGGATAATGGTGACAAAACAATATGTAGGCAACAGCTACAAATAAATAGCGTCATAGAAAGAGTCAATACCAATCTGAGCTAGTTCTGGAGTTGAACCCTTGAAACATTAAAAAAAAAGCAGTCTATAGATCTGAGCATCATCTCAGCATACCACCGAGGAACTTCTAAATTCACAAAGCTAAATCACATACTTAAAGGGAGCAAGGGAGGACTGTAGGCATTTTGTTTCAAAATAGTAATGCCAATTGTAAAATCCTATAAAATGAACAATACATCCATCAGCCTAATAAATATGCAACTGTAAAAAGTGATGAAACATAGGAGTTAAGAGAGAGATAGATGGAGAAAGAAATACCAAGAGCTTTGTTTATAGGACATTTAGGACTGCCCTTAGGGTGTATTAATTTTAGCTGTTTCCTCATTATTATTCTGTCATGCTCTGTATAATAAAGTGATTGATACTGGGAGCAAGAAGGGGCAGGAGAGTAGAAACAAGATTAAGTCATGAGTGGGATAAGGGTGCTTTAATAAGTCTACCTGTTGGTGACAGATTGTTTTGGTAAATGCTTTACTGCTCCACTGTTCAAATGCTATACTATATAGGCCTGCTAGGTTCATGAAAAGTTGTAAATGGAGACAAATACAGAAGTTCATACTTAATCACATGACTGGAATATAAAATGCCAGGAATTAATATTTTGATGTACATCTGGACTCAAGCATTTGACACTATGGAAAAGCATCAGTCTACAGACATGAATTATATCAGCACGCCATAGACGAACTCCTAGATCATTCCATCCACCAGCTGAATAACTGCTAGAATAACATTCCTACAGAGCAGTGGTTTTAAGCACATTTCCTTGAAGAGAACCAGACTAGTGAGTGCAATGGCAAAAATTCACCAGTTTTTGCCATATGCCATAAAATGCCATTCACTGTCACTCAGCATTGGTGTGTGATGCCAAACTTTAGTTGAATGCTGAAGAGAAAAATGTAAGACTTTTGATGGGTCATTTCTCACCATGTGTATTGTGTGAGTTTATATTTTTTGACCAGATTAAACACGTGAAAGAGGAGTTGATAGGACAGTTTTGAAAATGAGGGCAAGCAAAGGGGAAGACACAGTGACTTTGGAGAGTCACCGTACCAGGGATGGGTACAACAGAAAATTTTATATAGCAAATTGGACAAAATAAAGTCTGTCAAAATGGCACAGAGGTGAGGTTGAGAGTTATATATGGGGGTGCAATTTTTTTTTTTTTTTTTTTGGTGAGACAGGAGCTCATTTTTTAAAGAAAAGCAAACTGCGGAAGGAGCTTAGGAATGAAAGGGGCAGGTAGGTAGGATAGGTTAATTAGTAGGCACAAACATAAAGGATGTTGATGGACACAAAAGGTTAATGACACCATGATTGGAGATAGGCAGGGGACATTGGAGGCACATCCATGTCCAGCTTGAGGGCAATGGGAATCTAGACCTTATCCTCGGAAATGTCATCGTCTCCTCTGTCAGTTTCCTGTGTCAGTGTTGCTTGAGGCATCGATCTGGCAATACGACACAGGCCTTTTTCAACCCTAATGACTTGGGCACTGATGCCCCTCTTCAGTATGTCCTCCAGCAGCCCTGTCAGCTGCTGACAGATGAATAATCACCATCTCCAATGGTACTGAGCCTGGAGGGTACAAGTGCACCAGCAGCCAGGGCAGAGCTACCTGATGCAGGTTGAGCAGGTTGGGTAGGTGCTGTTCAGGCAACACTGACAGGTTGCTACCCAGATTTGTTAAGTGTTTGTGCTGCCCGTGGTGCTACCACCACAGCCACCTATGGAGGTATTGCAAGACAAACTGCAGTGGTCAGTCTAGCTCCCTGCGCTAATGGTCTGCTCTGCTTCAGCAGTAATGTATCCCCCCAAAAAAGAAAGGTAGGGTTGGGGAGACAAAACAGAGAGAATATGATCAATGAGATGTCACATTATTTTATTATTTGAATACGTAAACAGATATAAAATAATTATATTCACCTTTGACACATCCAGATATGATGTGAAGGCATTAATATGTCATAACATAAAACAGTCTCTGTGCTATTGCATCAGGCATGGAAACATTTATTTCACTATACCATGTTAGATATAGTCTTTCTAAGTTAATAATTGCAGTTACCAGCATTACATTGTTAATGTCATTCAGTTAATATTTTAGAAATGCTATCCTGCCTGCCTGCATTAAAAGGTAATTTCTACTTCTGGGAATTGAACCATCACACAACTGAGCTGTGTATGAAGTTGTGTATGTTTGATTAACAATGTTACATATGCCTGATATGGACTGATGGCAAGAAAAGTATTATCTGGCTTGCATTCATACTTGATGAATACTTACCACATGCTTCTCTGAGGCTCTGCAGCTATACATTAAGTGGAAAAAAGATATGAAAGTTTAATGAGTAACTGTACTGGCTGGATAATGCATGCTATATCACTGACAGTTGATGGGCCACTATACCTACAGAATTAAGGGGTGTTTGCATTCTTAAATTCACCCTCCCATTGGCTCAGGTTGTTCTGCTTGTACCTCTTCATGTCACTGTAATGGTGATGACATTGTTCCCCAGGGTGTAGGATACCAGTTTCACTAAAGACAGCCTTGGCCAAGCTATTCCAAGCATCAGCCTTATACTAAGACCCTGTATAATTCCTCTGCAGCAGTCTATGGCTGTAGCACTCAAGAAGGAATGCCACAGAAATCCTGGACTTCTTAACATGTCATCTTTGTGGTTTAAATGGAACACCATTCTCACCTTCACCAGCATGTCTACAGAAGTCAAGCTAGGACTATGTGCCTGAATTGCTGCCCTATTCATATGTCATGTGTAATAACCAGTGTGCAAAGATACATAGCCCTTCCACCTGTATCTGCACACCTAAAAGCATGAACTTGACTTGGCAGACACATTGGCAATAATTACATCCAAATGTAGTGAAGGTGTGAATATGGTAGTGAGATTTGGCCATATGTGATGATCCACCTATTTATATGTTTAAATGTTAAAACACTGAAATGCTTTATGGTGTTTATTAAAATTATTGCTGATTGAATGTAAACTGGTATGAATTGTGACATATTGGACTTACTAGTAAAACTGAGTACAATAAAACTGAACTCGAACCCATGAGAAAAAGAATAACGAAACATTACGCTTTTTATATTAACTACGTGGGCCACAGGAGAACATCCTTACGGACATCCTTACTAAGTGTTAACTTGAGAAAGAGCAATTATCAAATGAATGGTGCTGTACTTTACATGCATGTGTGTGCCTTTCATTAGTAATGGTACTACATTTTTAAGCAAAAGGTAGGATTTGTGATTGTAAATACATTTCAGATGCATGGACTTGCATGACCTGAGTAAGGCATGCTGGGGTATGTTGCATACATACATCACAACACATACTGTCCTAAAGACATAGTTATGATATGAGATGAGTCATAAGAATTGTAATAATTGTGTACTTCCTTCCTGTAAAAGTGCAATATGAATTAACTACCATCATTGTCATGTCTGATATACTTTTCACACATTATTTTGGATTTATGTGGTAGGCATTACTGCTGCATCTGTTACAAAAATCAAATGTATGATGCTCATTTTTATTTAATGGTACATTTCTAATCAAAAGTTTGTGACAATTATCATTCTGCCCCCTCATTAAAATTATCTGGTAAATGGACAAGAACTCTTCATTAAATGTCCTCTTTCTCTAAACTCACTTCATTTCCACCTTGTGCCACAGAGATAGGTAGCTGACTGGTGTATTTTCTTCACTCATTTATATCGATAATGCTGATGGCTGCACGGTGGTGCTAGGCCCATTTTCTCTACAGAAGAAACCATAGTTGCTCACTGACAAGTGATGCAGAAGTACAAAAGGCAAAAAATAAATAAAAACATTGAAACTTGTAATTCTAAAAATAGCAATCTATCAAAAAACAGAGCTCTTACACCATTGCCCTGATACACTCATCCTTTGAACATTAATCTGCCATATCAGAACTTGCATTTCTATTATACATCACTATGAATTCTGGTTTTATCAATAATCTGGAAAAGGGACACACAAAAAAATCACATTATTTCATTTTGTGACATACCACATAGAAGTCAAAATGACATACTTTGAAAGGGAAATGTTTTACTGTCATGATTAATAATTAGGCTATATGGCTAAGTAATGTATAATATATTTATATTTGCACACTCATCACAATAGTACATTTCTATCCTCACAGTTTATAAACTGTCATATTTGATATACCCACAGTAAGTGTATATCAATGAGGAAAGCGTGTGAAAATCTGATGGTTCCTGCAGACATTGAAATCATTCACACTTGCAAGCAACTACTTTTCCTTGCAATGTTAGGGTGTGTACACATGGTCATGTAGGTTCTTACACCCTGTTTAACTGCCCTGCACTTAGTTCAAATTGTGGAATTCATGAATGCTATTGAGTTTCCACCTGATTTGCATATTTGCAGTGCTCAGAGAGGTGAATCTGCACTATATAAAGCTATTTGTGTTGGTAAGGAACTGGTATCATGGTAGTAGAGGCTGTTTGGATCCATTGAGCTCAATACTGCTATATGACTTGTAAAACTTTCTTTCTACTTCAACAAATGAATTGCTACAAAGGTATTTGGAAAGCAAATGCTACCTGCCATTATGGAAGCTTTTCTCTGGGAATATAAACAGTAATTAATGAAGAATGTTGTATCCCTTATTAGCAATACCAGTGGGTTTACATTTGCAGTCCAACAAATATGTTAAGCCTATGATACATTTCTGCCTGCCCTCAACCAAGTGAATCTCCAAAGAAATGTTTATCCATTTTTGTTATTGAAAATATTAAATTCTTTTGTTAATGTTATATGTACTACAGAATTACACAACTGTCACCATCCTTACAGACTGTTTGCATTGTTTTTTATTTTCTTTTTTAGAGAAGGAGTTCCGTATTAACTTATGCATACTCAGGGATCCTTCATTTTTACATTATTTTGTGCATGATGACTGCATATATTCATGCATATTTATTTTAACAATCACTTGTTGCTTAATTTCTTTTTTTTGGCCTTTTACGTTTCATCTCGTACTTCATGTTTCTCTTTGTTACGTAGTTTACTTGTTATCAGAGGTGATATAGGCATAGGTACTGTCAAACTTCTACCATCTGATGTCAGAATATCGGTAGCCTATGATGATGATGAAGATGATAAAGAGACAGTCTGGGATACAGAAGGTCATTCAGACATTGAGGGTCTGGCAACCACATCCACTGACATATTTTGAACAGAGACAATATGCTTTCAAATATCCATAACACAGAGACCTTAGACATAGGACAGGTTGAGGGTGACACAGTTGATTAGGGTGGTGTGATTATTCCAATTGCAATACTTCTTGAATCTCTTATAAGCCATTTGGCAAAGTACCACACAGGAGACTTGGTAGAGGTGATCAGAGGAAACCTGCTGTCCATTCTCCTCCTGATGTTGGTGTGTTAGTTCATGCCACACAAAGTATGTGTAGGGCCATCGGGGAGACAGAGGCACATTCCAAGAGAGCCTCAGAAGAGACAGTGCAAGTACTAAATGCTGTGCATTCTGACGTTCAGAACTGCCTGAACTGTGTGGATGACTCTGTGGACAGGAAGAATGACACACTGGATTGGGAAGTTTCTGTAATGGAATGTCTGCTGATGGAGGGTCAGCATCCTTGCAAAGGGAGAACTGCTACATCATCGGTTGTTAGCATTCTTAGAAATTCAAAGATAGTTATTGCTTATCGCTATACCTGTGCAAATGATGCTAACACTGACCTGCTCACTGCTAAATTATGTTCATTGGTCAACCGAATTGTTCATGCACAGTATTGGTCAAAAGCCATAAATGTATATTACATATATCAGTCACAAGCTATTACTGACTGTACACGTAAGACATGTTTCTGCTTAAGAACATTTGAGTATTTTCAAAAGAAAGTAATCAATTATATACCTCTTTTGTCATACAGGTTCCGCACTGATCTTGTTAATAATGCCAGCACCAGATGTGTCCTGGGGGTTTTCTCTGTCTGATGCTAAAAAAGCATAATATTACATAGTTATGTAAAAGTTGTGGACTTTTACAAACTTTAGCTTAATTTAAAGATCTTTACTTAGGTAGTAAGTTTGTGTTTTATCCTTTGCATCTTAATCAGAGCCATGACATATTGTGACTGCCTATGCCTGCCAAGTCCATCTTCAATTGCTAGGCCTCCCTCAGGCTCTTTTCTGCATCTGCCAGAGCTGCTGACCCTGCCTGTGGTGCTTGGATCTGTGGCACTGCCTCTTGTATCAATGTTGAAGCTGTTTCCCTAAAATTATATTGTGCAACTTGGCACAGACTGTGATTGTTTGGGCAGAGGTGGCTGTGTTGTACTGCAGGGGACCTCCTGATGTGTGTGGACACTGGAGCCTTGATTTGAATAAGTCATATACACATAATATATAATATTCCTTGTTTAAGCATGGACATTGTTGCATCCTTTACCCAGTGAGGTTGTGTTGGTTTCTTATGGGTGTCAAGAGCCACAGTTCCAGTGCATAAAGTACAGTTGTACCATTTACCATAAGTGTAGATGTTCAAGTGTATTCACTGTTGCAGTCATCACACTAGGGTTATCTGCCTGCAGGTAGTCCTGAGTTGGTCTGAATTCCAGAGTTTTTGGATTTCTGCATCTGATGCTGTTGCCTCTTCCATGATGTCAGGTTGTCAGGGGTATAAAACATGCAGTCGATGCCAATACATCAGTTTTTCTTGCCCTAGATGTCAGGAGCCCCCAAAATAGGAAGCTATTACATGGTGTGGAGCACCTCTAGTAAAAAGTAAATACCCCTGCCATAAAAGATGGCCATAAAGAAAATAGGTAAAAAGGACAGAGAAAGCCAGGGGGCTGGAGGGAAAGAAACCAGGACTGCAACAGAGAATACACTTGAACATCTACATTTATGGTAAGTGTTGTCACCTCACAGTAAGACATTGTCCTGTTCAATTCTCAGCTAAAGCGTCTTCTGTGTGGAAACATGCATGAATGGGCGTGCCTTCGTTGAAGGTTGTGCATCAGAGCTGGCAACTCGGCATGTAAAAATCTACTGTCAATCATTAGTGGACCAGAGTTCCGCTGTGGCGACCCCTAACCGGGAAAAGCCGAAAGACACAAGAGCAACAACAACAACAACAACAACAACAACAACACAACTGTACTATGTTCTTCATGTTTCACTGTTGCAGTCATCACACTTGGGTCGATTCCCAAAGCTGAGGAAGGGTGGAGGCAGTGAAGATGTGTTAGGGCTGGCTAGCAGGCCTTGTAAGAATGTTGTAGCAAATCCAGCTCTGGATTTTAAAAAAACTAGGTAAGAGGTAATGCTTGGTGAAGGTGTGTACAGAACTCCAGGGTTGCAGCTTCCAGGATGTCCCTGGTGGGGACCCCCCTAAGAAATGCAGTAGAGGTTGAAGTAGCTCTAGTGGAATGAGTTCTGATCTCCAAAGGGGTAGGTTTTCCAGGGTACTTGTAGCAGAAATTGATGCAATGTGCTATCCATTTGGAAATAGTTTGCTTCAAAATGGCCTTGCCATAAGCCCCTGTAGCAAAGCTGACTAGTAGCTGGTCAGATTTTCTGAAAGGCTTAGTCCTGTCAAGGTAGAACCTGAGTTGTCTGTGCATGTACAAGGAGTGCAGGATCCTTTCCCCTCTATTCTGAGGATTAAGGAAAAAGGTTGGCAAATAGATGGATTGATTTAAAGCCACACTGGATACCACCTTGGGCATAAAGGAAGGGTTAATCCTAAGGGAACCCCTGTCAGCATGGAAAATAATGAAGGGCTCCACCATCATTAGTGCCTGTAACTCAGACACTCTTCTTACTGAAGTAATAGCTAGAAGTAAGGCTGTTTTCCAAGAGAGGAATTTTAACTCTGCTGAAGCAGCAGGTTCAAAAGGGGGAAGTGTGAGCTTTTCCAGTACAATGTTAAGGTCCCAGGCTGGGGTGGGAGCTCTCCTAGGGGGCCTTAAATTGTTATCTCCTCTCAGGAACTGCTTGATGAGAGGGTGAGAAAAGAGAGGAGGCTCAGTATTATAATGAGCTGAAATGGCAGAGGCATGAATCTTAATGGATGAGAAGGATAGGCCTCTGTGGAGCAGCTCTACTAGGTAATCAAGGATTTGAGGTAAGCTGGGCAAAGCTGTGTCCTTTCCTTGAGACTGACTCCAACAACAATATCTTTTTCACTTTTCAGCATAGGATTTCCTAGTACTAAGCCTTCTGGCCTCAAGGATGATGTCCAGCACCTGTTTGCTGAGGGATGCTAGTGGTGTATTCATGGAATAAGCCAGGCTGCAAGTTTTAATGCTTGCAGCTGTGGATGCAAAATCTGTCCCTCCTGCTGAGACAGCAGGGAAGGTGTCTGATGTAGGTGCCAGGGTGGCACTGCTGTCAGACTGCGTAGGAGTGGGTACCAGTGCTGGCGTGGCCAGTCTGGTGAAATAAGGATTGCATTTTGCCTGTCCTATTTGATCTTGAGTAGTACTTTTGAGAGGAGGGGCAGAGGAGGAAAGGCATAAATTGAGAGTTTTTCCCATATAAAGGATAGAGCGTCCATCTTCCAGGCTCTGCTGTGAGGGTTCCTGGTGCAAAATTTGTTCAATTTGTGGTTTTGGGGGGAGGCAAAAAGGGCCACCTCTGGAGTTCCCCACTTCTGCGTTAGAAGTTTGAATGAGTTGGGATCCAGTTTCCTCTCATGAGAGTCCAGTAGATTTCTGCTTAAGTTGTCTACCAGTGAATTTTGCTTGTCTGGCAGGAACTGAGCTTGTAGGTGCACTTGGATGATCAAGGCTGTGTTCCACAGAGCCATGGCTAAACTGCAGAGTGGGTAAGAATGAGTCCCACCCTGCTTGTTTATGTAACACATAACTGTGGTGTTGTCTGTCTTTATCAGGAGCTGTCCTAGAAGGATAAGGTATTTGAAGACTGTCAGAGCATTCTGTACAGCTAGCATCTCTTTTTGATTGATATGCAGGGGAATTTGTTCTGGGCTCCATTTGCCTTGAATGCATGTGCCTGCCATGTGATCCCCCATGCATAGTCTGATGCATCTGTTGTCAGGGTTTGGGTGGCGAGGGGTTGAGTGAAAGAAAGTCCCTTGTTGTGGTTGCATGCTTTTGCCCACCAAAGGAACTCTGCCCTTAGACAAGGTATGATAGGAATCACCGTTTCCAGGTCCTGAGAATGTTGACACCAGAGACTTTTTAAGTACCACTGAGGTTTCCTCATATGCAGTCTTGCATGTGGAATTAGCAGAATGCATGAGACCGTGAAACCTAGGGCTTAGAGTATTTTCCTTGCAGATAGCTAGGTTTTGTTGGTCATTAGTTTGAAATAGTTTGACAAATGGACCTGCCTTTCTGGTGTGAGGAATGCCATTTGGGAAGTTGTGTTCAAGCTTGCTCCCAAGAATACAATTTGCTGGCTGGGCACCAGCTGTGATTTCCTTTTATTGATGGTGTATCCCAGTGAAGTTAGCAATCTTTTTACAAATGCCAGGTGCTGAAGTAGCAATTCCTGACTGTCCGCCTGAATCAGGCAATCATCCAAGTATGGGTAGATTTGAATATTTCTCTGCCTGCAGTATGCAATGGCTGGAGCCAGGTATTTTGTGAATACTCTGGGCGCAGTAGATAAGCCAAAGGGAAGTGTAGAGAACTGATAGTGCATAGAGCCTGTCCTGAAATGTAGATATTTCCTGCAAGACTCCCTTATGGGGATGTGCAGATAATCTTATTTTAAGTCTAGGGTGACTAACCAGGCATCCTTGGCTAGCATAGGAAGAGGCTGTTGCAGTGTAAGCATTTTGAATTTTGGGCCACCAGAAAGGTTTCGAAAATTGATAGATCTGGGATAGGACACCAAGAGCTCTCTTTTCTGGGCACCAGGAACAGTCTGGAGTAGAAACCCTGTCCCCTTTGTTCGACTGGAACAGGTTGAATAGCCCTGATATGGCGAAGGGAAAGTACTTGCTTTTGAGCCTCTGCCCACTGGTTTGGAGGAAGGTCTAGCAACCCGCTTGGTGTTGGCAGTGAGTGGAAGTAGAATCTGTATCCCTGGGATACAATGTTTAGAACCCATTGGTCCTGAGTAATGGACATCCAGTTTTTTGCATGAAGGGCGAGTTTTCCTCCTAGGGTCGCAAGTACTTGGGCATGGCAGGGAAGGATAATTGGAAAGTCATTGTAAACTTTTTCCATAAGGGTTTGAGATGGAAACACTTCATTTTTTAGATCTCTGCATATCCTGAGACTGTAGTCTTGATGGTCTGTTTCCCCTGGGTTTGGACTGAGAAGGCCCGAGAAGAATTGGAAAGGACCAGTTTTTTTAAGGTCAGTGCCTACTGAATCTAAGTGGCTGCACCTGTAAGAAATCTTTGACTGTTTGCATAAATTTAGCTTTTTCTTCCATCTTTTTAAGAACTTCTTCTGCTTTTGTGCCAAACAAATGTTCCTGATTTAATGGAGCATCTAGTAATTTTGCTTTGACATGGTCAGACAAGATTTGTTCTTTTACCCAAGCATGCCTTTTCAGTACAGACCCAGTGGCAGCAGTCCTGCAAGATGCTTATAAGGCATCAAACCCACATTGCAAAGTATGTTTACTAATTTGGTTTGCAGAATGCATTAACTCTTGTAAATCTTTATTTTCTGCACAATCTGAAAGTAACACCATTTTTTGTTTAATTAGTTTCATAATATGTTGCTGGTACTTCAACATGTGAAACTGGCAATTCAAAGCCCTGATGGCAAGAGTTGCAGAGGTATGTACCTTCTTACCCCATCTGTCTAAAGCTCTAGAATCCTTGTCTGAAGGGGTAGGGTTTTTGGCTGTAGTAGCTTTAATGCCTTTAGGTCCCTGGGAAATGGTCTCTGGGTCTGCAGTAGGATTCTTAAAGAGAAATTTGTGAGAATCAGGTACTTTGTCATACCTGTCAGGTTTTCTAGGAGCTTGTGGTAAGGTGTCAGGAGTAAGACTGGACTCCAAGAAGACATTGTCCACAATATCCAGGACAGGGGGTATAGCTAAAGGCCTGTGCTGATGCAAATCTAAAAATTCCCTGAGTCTCTTTTTGGACTGAGGATAGTCCTGGCATTCCCAGCGGAAATGCTCTCTTAAGGTATGCAAGGTTTCACCAAAAGAGAAATCCTCTTGAGGGGAGGCAGAGGGAATGGATTCCTTTGCATCTAAATCCTCATAGGTTGATAAGGGTATGTCCTGGTAATCAGAAGGGTCAGAGTCATCAGACTCCTGGTCTGTAGAATCAGAAGGAAATTCAATTCTTTGTCTTTTGGCAGGGGAAGGCTGGCTTCCCCTAATTAGAGTAATAAGGTCTTCAGTCATTTTAAGCATTTGTTTTTGTGGCATGGGAGGATGAGCATGCGCTTTGGACATTGTTTTTTTAGGCATAGTGCAAACTCTGGGCCTGAAAAACACGGTAGTTTTAGTAGGAAATGAAACTGTCGGATTAATCTGAATATCAGTAGGTTGGAATACACCCTCAGAAGCTGGTGCCAACACAGTGGCTCCAGACTCATCCAAGGTAAAGACATCCACAGGTTCCATAGTCAAAGAAGCATCTTGCGGCATACTGGACACTGAATGGATCTCAGTAGAGACCTGCAAATCTGTAGAAGCGGTCATCAGGGCTGCAAAGGCAGCTCACTGAGTACCGGTGGACAGGTGACAAGCTTAACGGAAGCATCATCAGCACTTTTTGACCCATGCAGTCTGTCTCTGTCTTTGTCTTTGCAGTTTTTTGGAAGATCGGTAGTCGGATGGCTTACCGAAGCCATTTCAGAATATGGAGAATAAGAGCAAAAGAATTTAGCTACAAAAATAGCCTGACGATGAAGGGTTCGGGTGTTAAACAAGGCACAAAAAAACAACAGCTTGGGACATCATGGTCTGGTCCTAAACAGGTGACGCAGTAAGAAAGTAAATCTCTGTGAGGTATTTGCTTTCCACAGGCAAGACAATTGTTAATTTTTTCTGACATTGGTTAGAGCAAGAAAAAAGTATCCCCAATGGGGTACTTAGCTTTAGAAGACTTCAGGTCTGAAACACAAAAAAAAAATGAAAATTTCAGGTAGCGGCCGACCAGCACTTGTGAACTTCTTCTGCTTCGGGCTCCTTCTCAGCAAGAAAGACTGATGTAATGGCATTGGCTGCATGTTTTATACCCCTGATGACCTGACGTCATGGAAGAGGTGACAGCATCCGATGCAGAAATCCCAAGACTCTGGTATTCGGGCTGACTGAGGGCTACCTGCAGGCAGATAACCCTAGTGTGATGACTGCAATAGTGAAACATGAAGAACATCCTGCATCACCCACTAGATGCCCTTGTGGAATGTCACCCAAACCTTGTGTACAGCTCACAGGTGTGCCACATGTGTGAGGTGTGAAAACTCTCTGGGTTGCCTGCACACACACTGAAGATGATTCCTTGGGCATTATAATCAACCTGACAGTTTACAGAGTAATACCCTTTCCTGTTAATATACATCTTTCCGTCTTCACCAGGTGGGGAATTTATTTCTATGTGTGTGTGCAATCTATGGCCCCCAGAACTTCAGGGAAGTGTGCTATTGCATATAATTCTTACATGGTTGCTGCTCTATCGTCTGGTGTACATGACAAACAAATATGATCCCTTGCATGTTGTACTATTTCATTTAGAAACTGATGTAATATTCTAGAAGCTGAGGCCTGTGACACAACTAATATATCCCCTATGGGTCTCTGGAAAGTATGTGTAGCCAGTATACTCAATACTACACATACCTTTGTTTCCACTGGAATGGGTTCTCCATGGTTTCTCTGGAGGCCTCATGTGAATGTGGCAGAGTTTCCATATTTCGTCTAATGTTTCCCTGTCCACTCTGTATCACTCTACAATTTATATCTCATGCAGTCTATGATAAGTCAGACGGGTGCTAAACACCACTCTCCTTTTTGGATGATGTCCGGCAGCAGTAGCGGCAGTACCTTGAATTAAAGCCTGTTGCACATACAAGTTAATGATGGCAGCAGCAGTCCCTAGCAGTTTTTTTCTAAGTGTAATTGTGCCTGTATTCCCAAGGGGGTTGGATTTCAGTGCAAAAGGGAGCACCGAGTAGACACACTCACCTTAATATATTCATGAATAGCTCCACCATGTTAGATTGCTTACTTAGATGGATTTGGCTAATTATGCCTTAATTAGCATATTCTGCCTCTTACCCTTGTTTTGATGCTCTGCTCTAAGTGCAGAGCTGTTTAATGAATACCAGATAATGTGCTATCATGTGCACATCAAGTGTAGGCATTCCTGAATCCAGCCCTCAGTTTAGAATAGTTAAGTGGTCTTGAGAATATGTGTAAACTAATACTGAGAGACAGATTTCTGACAGATATTTGGAAAATTCCAGAATGACAGTACTCCCATAAAGAGAATGGTGAGCGAAAAGCAGAAGAAGTTCCAGGGAAGTCTCTCTGTGCAATCTTGATGAAAATAATTTTCTAGGGTCTAAACTGTTAGGATAGAAAGAGCCTTTTCTTTATTTACTGGTTCACCACGGTTGGTTTTGTGAACTGTCCACCTAAGCTAGAACGTTGTAGACATTATTAGATTTTAAGTCATAAAGAACAATTAAAAGGTAATGTGTGGTATATTACCTTTTGACATTCAAAAAGTTTTTGACACAAATAGATGCAAATTCACATTTAGGGCAGTAATGCAGGTGTCAGAAGGAAGAAATAAAGCAACAGGTATTAGAGAGATACATAAATCCTCTTAGATATCTGTTGCTGACATTAAAGGGTTTTGTCATGTAGACGTGAGTGTCCATTCTGCATGCCTTCTTTGTTGTTCTTCTTCTTCTTTCGACTTTTCCCGGGTAGGGGTTGCCACAGTGGATCACCTCTCTTTTCATGATTGGTAGTGGAGTTTTACTGCACCCAACCAGCCTGGCACCCAACCTTCCATAGAAAGCACACATGCACGCACTTACACCTAGGGTCAATTTAGAGTGTCCAGTCCACCTACAGCATGTCTTTCGGATGTGGGAGGAAACCCACGCGACCACAGGGATGACATGCAGGCTCCACACAGAAGGCACCCCAGCCGAGGATTGAACCGGAGAACTTCTTGCTGTGAGGCAGCAATGCTAACCAATGCGCCACCATGGCCACCCCCACCATAGCGGCCACCCGCACCACCGCCTCCTTTGTTAATTAGTAAAAATCCGTCTACATATAGGAACTTCCCTGCAGATTTAAAGGTAGAAGAGCAAAGCAGCTGCATTAACTTATTTTGCAGATCAATATATGGTGCAATGTGGTACTGCTAGCAAACTGTGAGGAAATATTGTCAGTCATTTAAATGTCTTGAATATTTGTGTTACTTAAAAGTTAAAATGTTGTCAAGAAAAATGCTCTGGTAGTTATGGTACGAAGATGGTTCTGCCAAATGTGGGATTACCAGTTTCTGGGAGATGAGCTGGGGAGGTGGACAACAACTTGGGAGTAAATGTATACAAACAGCAAATAAAACTAAAGAACTAGGCAGATTTATCACATTTAAGAATTCAGTTGAATACTGGAGTCAGGAGTGGGTTGTTTGAGTGACAGGACTGAAATGTTAAGGTAAAAATAGTACTCAGTGAAATAACTGCTTCATCCTTTGACTACATTCATTAAGCATAAAAAATGCAAGAGATGTAGGAAAGCATGTAATAGGTCCATATGGATGCGAAAGGAGTATGTATGGAAAAAGTGAAATTCAGAGCAGCGAAAGAACTATAAGAGTGGGGTAGACTAGACTTCCCCTGACATCCTACAAGTATTAAACCAGCATGAAATATATGCAGTAGGAATAATTATCAATTGAATGGGTTGAATTAATGAAAATAATGCATAATATGTGCCACGTACCTTATACAAGTACATGCTGCCTCATATAAAGTTTAATTTTTAAGGTAGCAAAACCCATTCATGAAAAAAGAGGACAATGTGAGGAGAACAGTAACAGTTTGGCAAGTATTGATAGCCTAACAGAGTTTGGCTAGAAAAGAAGCAAAACAGTGTTGTAGGTTTCTGTGAGCAAGAGAAAGGGTATTGTTATGTAAATTTCAACTGGAGGACTCCGCTCACTATGTAGTGGAAAGATACGAGTATAAACCGGGGCACTGTATTAGGATGTGGGAGACTTACTGTGAGAGGTCGGATAGAGAACTAAAGTAGCTACAAGAAGAGTTCTGGAAGGGAGGGTTGGGGAATTGGAAAATATGTCTAAAAATTATTTAGGAAGCATTTAAAGGAGAAGAAGAGAGGAGATCATGTGGTATTTAATTAGGAAAAAAGAAAAAAGAGAAAGCAACCCGAATGAAGAAACTGACAGTTGGAATAAGGTGAGTTTAAGAAAACTGCTTTATTGGAAGAAATAAAAAGAAACACTTGGAAGATATCTAGAGAACTGGGTAAGGAAAACTGAAACAAATGAAAGGAAAGAGTGTGAATGCACGATAGATTAAAGTTAGTGAGATATGGAGGAAGGTTGAGTAGGGGAATAGGTCTAGTTGATCTGAATGAATTAAAATGAAGTGGCCCTGTGGGCGGCTTGCACACACATGTTAGATTACTTTGATGAAACCACACCCCAATAAGGATAGAGACTGAAGAATCAGAAGTGTCCAGTGTTTGTTAGAGATGTGAAAGCAGAGGAGCAGACTGTTGCCATTTATTGGTGGGAATGGCAGAAATAACACTATGTATGAAGCTTATTATAGTTTATGAGAAAGTACACAGTAGGGAAGCCCAACTATGACAGAGCAAATTTTCAGCAGAGGCCTAGGAAGAAATGCTCCAGACACATGTCTTTGGAATGTGAGAGGAAACTGGAGTACCCAGGGGAAATCCATGTGAATGCAGGGAGGGCATGCAGACTCTGCACAGAAGGCACCCCAGGCGAGAATCGAACTGGAGAACCTCTTGCTGTGAGGAGACAATGTTAACTGCTGCACCACTGTACCACCCATACACACACACACACACACACACACACACACACACACACACACACACACACACACATTTTATATATATATATATATATATATATATGTATATATATGTATATATTACATACATATATATATATATATATATATATATATATATATATATATATATATATGTATATATATATATATATATATATATATATATATATATATATATATATATATTATATATATATATATATATATATATATATATATATATATATATATATATATATATATATATATATATATATATATATATATATATATATATATATATATATATATATATAGATATATATACATATATATATATATATATATATATATATATATACATATACATATAGATATATATATATATATAGATATATATATATATATATATATATATATATATATATATATATATATATATATATATATATATATATATATATATATATATATATATATATATATATATATATATATATATATATATATATATATATATATATATATATATATATATATATATATATATATATATATATATATATATATATATATATATATATATATATATATATATATATATATATATATATATATATATATATATATATATATATATATATATATATATATATATATATATATATATATATATATATATATATATATATATATATATATATATATATATATATATATATATACATATATATATATATATATATATATATATATATATATATATATATATATATATATATATATATATATATATATATATATATACATATATATATATATATATATATATATATATATATATATATATATATATATATACATACATATACATATATATATATATATATATATATATATATGTATGGTTTCACTTTATAATCTCGAAATACTAAAATACTGAATTTTAGTATTTCGAGACTATAAAGTTGAAAGTGCAGTTATGCGAAACTGCATAATATTGTATGCAGAAATGTCGAATCTGCCATTGTGTTGTTGCGTTTGTGATGTGCGGTGTGGTTTGTAGATTTAGCTGGGGATTCAGGTAAGTGGTGTTCTTGTAAGGGTACTGGGTAGGGATTTTAGTGTGTGTGAGTGTGTGTAGTGGTGAGTTTTATGTGTTTGTGTGTTTAGTGCAACCCTGGAGTTAGTATATATAAGTAGCGGGGTTACGGGAGGCACAGCCCCCTACATGGTGGGGGTGCAGTGGGGCTTGCCTCCCTGCTTATAGGTAGGGTAGGTATATTTGTTTGTTATGTTGTGTTTGTGTGTATTGTTTTGTTTCTTGTAGTGTCATTAGGTATGTGTATGTGGGCCCATTTGTGTGGTAGTGTGTGTATGTGAATGATCACGATTTTGAATTTCGTGGTTGTGGGTGTTGCTTTTTGGGGCTTTTGGCTTTATAGTCTCGAGATACTAAAATTCGGTATTTTAGTATTTTGAGATTATAAAGTGAATCTACATATATATATATATATATATATATATATATATATATATATATATATATATGTATACATACATAGGCTCAAAGTAGATGTTTAACAGCAACAGTCTGCCATCACCTGTGGGGGGTTACTATCCTGTATTCCATTTATAATGACATTCATTGCCTAGTTTAACTCATTAATTCTGATTGTCTTCTACAGGCTTTGTTCTTCAGCATACAAGGACTAGCTGACACATTTTTAGGTAGCAGTGTCTCATCAAGTCCCATCTGCTGCTGTGTTAAATTCAAGACAGTGATTTTCAATTGTGTGTGTCAAAATAGCTTACAAAATAAAGAACCAGTAATCAGTGCTATTCAAGCTGATCTTGTATGTATTCAAATCATGTGTTTCATTGCAAGAAAAAAAATCACTTTAAAATATGTTGCTGTGCCTCGTGCCCAAAATCACAAATGTAAAGTCTCACTTCATTATTCCTAGAAGAGCCTGCATTACAAACAGACTTTGTGTTCTTCATCAAATTTAATGCTTCTTAATGATAAGGAAAATGATGCACTGTACAAAAAACACTTTTTATCGACTATGTTACCTTATTGCTGCTCAGGTCTGCATTGAATCTCGAGCGAAGCTTATACATTCTCAGGTACCAAAACATCAGTCCAGCTTATCATGGAGACAGCTATCTATGACTGAGGCAGTTGTAATTAATATAAGCAGTGAAAGTTGAAACCCTTGGCAGGTACAACATGTTATCGTAAAAGAAGGAGACATAATCCCATTACAGGTTACCCGAGCTGAAGAATTATTATAAAACAATTTGCCTCCATTTATAAAATCCTGTGAAAAATTAACGTCCAGCATCACCCATATAAAGGACCATTTAATGGAACTGAAAGTGTTATGGAAATCTACGAGCGTCTCAGTATCCTGTTTCTCTTGCTGGCATGTTTTCTGAATATTCAGCCAAGTCCTAATAGCATCAGGGCTGCCTAGCTTGCCCTTCATAAAGCCCAAGTAATTTCTTGGCAGCTGGAACTACAATATAAAGTAATTTCAATAGTCTTACTGCAAGGACTTTAACAAATATTTTTAAATCAGTATCGAGCAGCAAAACAGATCTCTAATTATGGACCCTCTTTGCATCTTTATGTGGTTTAGGGAGCATTATAACCTTAGCATGCATCATATGTCTAGACAGAGCAGTTTGGAACAGATGTAGTAGTCGGCAACAAAGATCCCTATATACTTCTTACAAAAATCAGAAATCCATTGGGCCCAGGGATTTTACCTGAAGTTAAAAACTTGATTGCTGCTTAATTTTTTGTACTAAGTATGCTTTCTCATGTACCTTATAGAAATGCAGTTGTTTTGATTTCTTGTTTAAGACTCCTAATTTCCCTTAGCCTCTCTGCATCTTTAGATTACATCTGCTTATGTGTTAAGTCATTTGTAGATAGCTTTGCCTTAAGGGACTGAAGGTTTTCATTTCTTGTCTCAGTCACCTTTACTCTAGCATTTGTTGTGAATTGCCTATACTTAACGTTTAAAGGTAGTCCACAAATCAAAGATATTAGTATATTCAGGGAGAAACAGAGTTTGGTAGGCAGATATTAATGTTTGCAATTTTAGTAAGAAAGGATTAAATTTCCATTGTAAATATGCATGATATCCTAGTCTATTTTTAATGGCATCATCAACATGGCATAGTTAGACAGTTCATGGGTCTGGATCACAGTCTAACTATATCACAAGAAAATCTCAGCTACTGCTATTATGCTAAGCATGGAATGTGTAATCTGTCTTTTTCTGGACTCAAAGTGCACCACACGTCCACCAGATTAAGCTCATCAATTAGCAACTGCACTGCCTTAATACTGAGTGGGAGCTCCATGTCCCTCTGAGTTATGGTGTAATGCCACTTTAAAATCTCCTTCCATTATAATTCCCATAGATGAGGCACATATCTCTCTTTTTATTTAGTTGTTTGCTTTTGTTTACTGGAAAAGTCTGCCTGTGTGAAAAAAAAAACTTTCCAGACAATACCCTGGGAGGAAAAGCTCCACTTGAATTAAAATACAGTTTGCTACAACAACAGCAACAGCAAAATATACATTTCCTTTCAAAGGCAAGAAATAGTTTCAAAGATCGCAGATGCAGTTGTAACAGTGTAAGATCCCTAAAGCACATTGTGGACATTTACAAGGGATGGATACAGCTCATACATTTAACAAAGAATAGCAATATGCAAGCGAATACAATAACAAGGTAGAGTTAGTTAGATTAATACAACTGCATGCCTACAGAAAGCAAAGGAGAACAGTAGGAAGGGAAGTACAGAGCTTGAAAAGATAGAAAAAGTAAGTAAGGCTCCCAGAGGTTTAACCTTGTACAAATTCGTTAAGGAGAGAGGCAAGTAAAAGCTTAGCCAGGAGTGGAACATGAGCATCCAAGCACCTAGGAGATGTTTTAGTAGTGCCTTGAAAATATGAGAATGTTTTACAGAGAGTGAGAGAAGGATTGCTTTCCATAGCTTAGTGATACATGGGAAGTGCACTGAATCACCTGCAGTGTTATTAGATTTACTAGGTGATACTACTACTAGGTTCTCACAGGAGCAAAGTGTATCATGTGGAGAGTAAGACTGAATCTTATTTGTCAAGGAAGGGCATATTTCGGGTGGTAGATAAATGCATGAGTCATGACGATCTGTGGGAGAATTAGATAATCAGTTGATTCTAATCACTTTAGAAGTTTCAGGATGGGCAGTGGTTGGATCTGCAAGACATACTTGTGGCAAATTGGGACACTTTGTTATAGCAATTTTCTAGCATATTTAATCGGGTGTGTTGTAAGTTGACCAGTATAGGAGCAGTTTATAGGAGGGTAGAATGGTTGGGGCAGTGTTTCTTCCTGCACGATCTATTAGGAACGCCTTGTTACAATATAAGGCACCTAGTTTTAGGTGAGTTATGCTTACTAATGGTTTGATGTGGTGGTCAAATTTCATAGCATCATTGATGACAACATCTAAACGTTTGATGTGGGTTACAAGCTCTACTGGTGCTAAGTGATATGATGTAAATAGTGGTTTTGGTCTGAGTACCTTTTAGTGGTGAATAACATTACTTTAGTTTTTGGGGGCCTTAGTAATAGTTGAGTTTGGTGAGCCAAGACTCAATGGTCGAAAGGGAGTATTGGGTTAGTTTCCACAGTTCATTAATTATTTATTTATTTGTTTGTTTTTTCGGGCAGAGAAGATAAGTATCAAATCATCAACAAGTATCAAATCATCAACATATTGCACTAGTGTTGCTTGTTTTCTAGCTGAATGGAGGTTATTGATGAATATATTGAATAGCATAGAACCCAGAATGAACATCTGAAGGACACTACTGTGAACAGACAGAAAGGAAGAAATGTAGTTTTGTCATTTCACTGCCTATTGTTATCTATCACCAAGACCAAGGTAGCTGTTGAACCAAGAAAGTGAAGAGTTACTTAGTCCTAGGAAAGAGAGTTTTATTAGTTTTTGATGGGAGATAGTACCAGATGCCCTTGATAAGCCCAAGAATACTGCTGAGATTATGTCTCCCTTGCTTTTGTTTTGATTTATAGTGTTGGAGAAGTTTAGGAGAGCTGTTGAGATAACATAGTATGGGCAGAAGCCATGTTGTGAGGGGGATGGTAGGTTATTTGTTAGGATATAAGTTAACAATTGGGATTGAATGTCTTTCTGAACCACTTGGGATAATGGAGAGAGGAAGGCTATTGGTCTGAAATTAGATATGTCAGTGAAGGGGCCATCTTTGTGAAGGCAGATGAAGTATGACTTTTTTCATACAGTTAGTACATAGCTTTTTTTGATAGAATGGTTTATTAGTATTGAGAATGGGTAAGCTTGAGCATTAGCTGCAATTTTAATGTATTTCAGAAGAAGGTTATCTGGGGCAGGGGTGGTTGCTTTAGGTTGAGAAGATACTTTCTGATGGTAGAAGTGAGGATAGATTTGAGTGAGAAGGTTGTATGGAAAGTAACTGTGCCTGGAGGAGTTACAGAGATGGTGAAAGTTGAGTTTCTTAAGACAGCTGTAATACTTTCGATGAAATCAGAGTTTAATTGAGATCAATGCTAAGAGTAATAGTAGTAGTAGTGGGTGAGTTAGGTTGCATGGCATAATCAAGATGGATTAGTTTATTAACAGAGCTCCAGAATAGCTTGGGATTTGTTTGGTTGTAAAGCTGGGAGTTGGAGTATAATTCTTCTGTCAGATTTCATCCTATGTTTAGCTAGGATTTGGACATTTTTTGAAATACTGGAGGTTAAGGTAGATTTTAGATTGTTTCCAAGTTTTCCATGTTCTATCCCTTTTTCATTAGCTGTTCTCTGGTTAGCCAGGGTGCAAGGCTAGCTAACTCTTTTTATATGGAGTGGGGTGTGACACAAAATAAGGGGAAGGCATAGACTAGCATTCTATGCCACAGTGCATATAAATGGGCTGGAAAAAATTAGCAGCATGTTAATAGAAGACTGAAAATATGTGTGTGTTTATATTGCATGTGTGTGTGTGTGTGTGTGTGTGTGTGTGTGTGTGTGTGTGTGTGTGTGTGTGTGTGTGTGTGTGTGTGTGTGTGTGTGTGCATTTGTGTTGTTTTGGGGGAGATCTGCATAAATGGTAAAATGTACCATAGGAAACTACATATGCGGGATACATCTGAAATGAAAGAAGATTACCAATGAATGACTTGGCTATATACTAAGGGGCTATGCCCTATGGTATGCTGAATATGTGATGAGTATGAGGTCTGCAAGAAAGGTAATGTGGAACAGGAAATGCCACAACTTGACAAAACTGAACTTATACAAGTGTCTGATTCACAATAATATCAGTTTGATGAATATCTGTCACAGCACCAAATAAATATTGTTTTGCCATCATGCATGGTATCCACAGCTCCATATACTGTGAGATTTGCAAAAATTCTGAAAAATAAAGCAGTTGTAAGCTCAAAGAATAGGACATGCCAATGATGATTTTCAGAATAGGCTTAAAGAAATCAACTAAGATGTTAGAATGCCTCGTACCAAGTGGAATTAAAAAAAAATGCAGGATATCTAATTGAAAATATATAGCCAGTGAAACTAGAACTGTGAAACAAAATGTGTGAAGTAGAATTATTGTACAACACACCTTAGTTGCCTCACCCTTTCTTCTGCAGCATGGTTATGAACATATCCCCTGTTCTTGAAAAACTTAATGGGGAAGAAGGCAGCCTCTTAGGCCCTCGTGTCAAGAAAAGAGGGATATGGGAAATCAAGTCTTGATTTTGCTATTAGATCAAGCAATTTTCTTGTGAGTTTAGGACAGCATCAATATAATAAGGTTTAGCTACACTGCCAGGCTCATCCTGATGCACAATGAACAATAACAAAATGACAAGAACAAGAAACCTTGATACAATAAGTTACAACTGAGAGCATGAGATGAGAAGATTTGATCCTTACCACATAGGAGAAATAAATTGTCACACTGAAATACAATCATGTGGAAAAAAAAGTTTAAGAATATAGAGATGCAGTCAGTTCAGTGCACATAATTTGAATCCTAAGGGAATTTCAGAAAAGCAATTATCATTTAGGATGTTGTGAGAATAAAGCGTGGTATGATATTTATGATGTCTTAATGATGATACAGGCTGGTAACCAAACTGACTGGAAAACAACATTCATAGTCTTTGTCAAAGATGCAAGTATTAATATGTGACTAGTGAGTTAACATAATAATGTGTGTCTGTATATATTTTGTGATGCTTGGGGCACCAGATCTCGTCACTGACTCCATGCAGCTTTTAAATCACTGTCAGAACACATAGCCACTTATAAGAGTTATCACAAAATCTATAATCTTCAAAAATTGCTTATCTGGGCAATATTTTTGTAACGTTTATATTTTTAAATATCACAGTTTTATATGTTCACATTGATTATGTTAATATTTTACTTGTTTTTTGTCATTGAAGTACTGCAGAATTAGACTTGTTCTTCATGAAACAGGCTAGCAAAACACCTGTGGAAGAGGCAATTTCATGCTCTGATGACAGCAGTTTTGTTAAGTGGCATGTAAGCCAACAACACAGTTCTGAAGTATTAAATGCAACATGTGATGAATATAAGCTTCTGAGGTCTTTTCTTTATACTTGATATAGATAACATCAGCATTTCATCTTAAAATACATTACTGCACTAGAAATTCATTCTATTCAGCACATGGCTTTGGGAATATCCAATTGAAAATATAATTGATTGTGCTTTTTTAACCTTTTGTAATTGGTTGAAGTGTACTGGCCACAGATCCCGTTTAGAAGCACAGCAATGGAATACTGACTACATTACTTGACTTACACAGTATTACACTATTAGGATATTAAACAAGTATGAATAAAATCCTAACTGTAAAAGTAACCAATCTCGGTTTATTCATAATTCAAAGCCTTTTCACCTTCTGGAAAATTATTATACGAACATAGAACTGCTTCTTATATGCATTTGTTTTCAAACAGTACAACAAGAGAAAAGTATGTATATAGTTCCTAGGTTTACACACACACACATGTGTGTGTATATATATATATATATATATATATATACACACATATATATGTATCTGGGTCTCCTTCAAAACACCGAAAGACCAGAACATCGAAGTGTTTTGAAGGAGACCAAAATAACGAAACTGCACAACACTGAAAAGCGAGAAATTCAAAATCCCAGTGTTACGGGATTTTGATTTAGCGCTTTTGGTGTTCCCCTGTGGGCGAGTATGCATGTGTAAGTGTATTTGTGAGGGGTAGAGCTATGTGTAAGTGTATGCTGTGACCGTGGTGTGTGTGTGTGTGTGTGTGTGTGTGTGTGTGTGTGTGAGGGATTGTAGTGTGTGGGTGTGAGTTTGCCTTGTGTGTCTGTTTATGTGATCTTGGAGTTAGAATATTAAAGAGGGGGGGGGTGCAGGGGGGTTTGTCCACCTGCCTATTTGTAGTGTAGGGTGGTGTGGTTCGTAGTTTGTGGCAGTTGTGTAGGTATTTGTGTATGTTTTTTGTGTGTGTTATACTTACGTGGTTTTCAGTGTTTTGGTCTTCGGTGTTGTGAGATCTTGTTGTTCTGAAGTAGACCTATATATATATATATATATATATATATATATATATATATATATATATATATATATATATATATATATATATGTATATATATATATATATATATATATATATATATATATATATATATATATATATATATATATATATATGTATATATGTATCTCTCTGTCTGTCTCTCTTTCTCTCTCTCTCTCTATATATATATATATATATATATATGTTTGTGTGATCTTGGAGTTAGAATATTAAAGTGGGGGGGTGCAGGGGGGCTTGTCCACCTGCCTATTTGTAGTGTAGGGTGGTGTGGTTGATAGTTTGTGGCACTTGTGTATGTATTTGTGTATGTTTTTTGTGTGTGTTATACTTACGTGGTTTTCGGTGTTTTGGTCTTCAGTGTTGTGAGATTTCGTTGTTCTGAAGTAGGCCTAGATATATATATATATATATATATATATATATATATATATATATATATATATATATATATATATATATATATATATATATATATATATATATATATGTATATATGTATATATTATTATTATTGTAATGTTGAGCATGCCTTTTGAGACAATGACATGTGCAGGAGTCAGAATGCAGACAAACAATTTGAAGAACATTTAACTGTTGTCTCAAGAGGATCGACTGAATAATGGCAGTCGACTCATTGCAGTCAGCCATTACATTGTCGTCCTAATTCGTAGTATGCAGCAGGTTGAGTAAATGACAGTGATGTTGCCATTTCCAGGATAATTTGAAGGTGTAGTGCTATCTGAATGGATTACCTTGTAGACATTAGTGGAATACATCAGTTTAGAAGAGAAACCATAAGTAAAGGAATATTGTGCATACGTGGCTATGTTTTGTATTGAGATCGCGGGACAGTGCGGATCAGGAGATTTACCCTTTTTCTGCACTGTACTGAGATCTTGGAGTTCTAATATATAAGTTTCAGGGGTGTGGGGGGCTTTCCCACCTGCAAAAACATTACTGTTAGCACTGTGCAGTACAGATCTGGTCTGTATGTACTGCTGCTAAGGGGGCAACAGACCTCAGAAGGTGAATTCTACTTTGCCTGTATTCGTTTTCAGTATTTCAGTCTACTTCATATTCTGAACATCGGACATGTAAACTGGATTTTTGAATGGTTTATGTTCTGATGTCTGATGTTATATATATATATATATATATATATATATATATATATATATATATATATATAAATCTGCAAACACACACCCAAATGCACAGAATCTCACAAGCACACACACACACACACAAACACACACAGACACACACACAGACACACACACAGACACACACAGACACACACACAGACACACACACAGACACACACACACACACACGCACACACACTTGTATAGGTATTAGTAAATCTATTTAATCTGTTGTATTCTTTGGGTGGAGCATTAAGTGTACTACTATGCAGATGCCATATATATCATATTATAGAGAAATTAATGTTTTGAAATAAAAAAAATGCTTTTTTTTTCCATTAATCCCAGTATTTTACAATCATAGTACATTCCAGCATAGCCAGGTCTGTAGCCTCAAAGTGTTTGGAGAAAGTGCATGATGCTGTCACTGAATACAATGGAATACTAGGATCCCTAGATGATAGTAAGATATTAGAGGCGTTTAGCTTAACATTGAAATCAGTATCCCTTCAAAAACTGGTCTTTACTCAACTGATGATATTTAATAATGCGCATTATACTCATCTCACTCTTCATAAATTTGATTCGAAGAACTCACCCAAATGTCCACAGTGTTTAGATCAGACAGCGGACCTGCTACACATGTTCTGGAGTTGCAAGTGCATTTATAAATTGTGGAACTCATTAAAATTGCAGTTACAAAAAATGGGTTACCAAAACTCAACACTCTCCTGGGAATTTTTGATTCTCCATATCCCCCCGGAGAATTTAGATAAATCAAGGAGGATCGTAATTATGAATATCAGTTTATTAAGGAAATTATATATAGCCACAAATTGGTTGAACCCAGCTCAGACATCGTGGGAAAATTTCAGGCTGTTAGCGATTAAGCATATCTTAGCGCATAAATTATTAATTAGTAACAACAAGAAAAGTATAAATAGTATAAAAATATGGGAGCAAATTTTTAACATTGTGTTGGCTTAGAATTTCCTATCCACTTTCTCTCAGGACATACAGTAAGAGAACAAACTCAATCTTAGATTAGATAGAGGACGTAGAAATAATACAGATTGTTGGCTTTGGTTTGTTACTATTCTCTTTTAGTTTTTTCGTTTTTTTTTTTCTCTGATTAGTAAGGTATCTATTGTTAATGCATGATGTTGACATATGATATGGAGCTAACCATTGGAAGCAATTTTGTACATAATGTAAATAGTGTGTGGATTGTATTATGGTTTTGAAAAATAATAAAAATGATTATCGAAAAAAAAAATGGAATACTAGGATGGAATTGTATCTTCAAAAGTAAAAGAGTAAATCATTAATTATTCTTTTTGAATGAAACTTACACATATTAAAGTACAATGCACTTGTTACATACTAGAGATATACAATGAAATCCTTTAAAAACCCTGAGCTGTAACAAGGTAGGGAAAATTAATGGATTTTACCCTGAGGAGAAGATGGTAACATTTCTAAAGAACAACATTCACCAGGATGGCATCCAACATTGTCAGTAATCCCTGCCAGTCAAACCTGGCACATTTTTATGACATGGATAAAGTTGAACTTAACAGAAAATCACTGGTAAACATAGCTTATCTGGACTTTTGCAAGTCTTTTTACTTAGTCCCACAAAACCTAATGGGAAAACTGGAGGGGTTGCAGGTAGAGCCAAGATGGGATATTTTAATGACTGTGTGGCAGGACATGGATGGTTGTGGTGAGAGTGACAATGACAAGTATTAGGAAGGTAGAAAGAGGAGTACCATAGGGGTTTGTCTAGTCTAGTTTGTGTTGTGTGCTTGTCTCAAACATGTGCAAGGCAACAAATAACATTATCATCCTCTGTCATCCCCACTGCTAATGACATAGAGATAGGTGAAAAACAGTAAGAGGGGTTAAGACCATAGCAAAAACCTGGGAAAGTAGGGAGAAAGGTGGCAGTTGAGGTTTACTTCAAGCAACTTTGAAGTATTACACAAAAACTCTGGTGTGCTATATCAGCTGAGGGAAGGGAAGCTGATGACAAGAGAGTACAAAAAGAATCTGGGGCATTTCTTACACCTGTCTTGAACACTGGAAGTAGAGTGAGTGGTCATGGTATCCGTTAAAAGACTGCTGAGGTATATCATCGAAGACTAAGTTTCAAAAGCAAAGGGGTAAAGTTTTTACATTACAGTCTTGGTCAACATATACTTTATGTACTGGATCCAGTTCTGGAGATCATTTTAGGAAAGGACATCAGGCAACTGGAAAGAATCCTAAAAAAATGTACCAGTAGATCAGTCACATGGAGGAGAAGCAATAAAAGCAGAGGACAGGGGAGCCAGAAGTCTTCTTAAATGAGACACGTAGAGAGATGGGAACATGTCACTGGATAACATAACTTATTTATGCATTTGCTTGTTTATTTGTTTGCTCATTTGCTTTCCAGTAAACTAGATAAGTGGACTGGTCATTGCACCTTATTTGAAGATGACACAGGCCAGTTGGCAAATAAAAATAGTTATAGTTAGTGTTGCCACTCCTCCGTTTTTTCCCCAGAGTGTCTGGAAATCAATGCAGCACTCCGGTTCTCATGTTCTCGCTCTCAGACTCTGGAATTGAAGTGCTTTGTCAGCACATCTGTATGCTGATGAAAAAATGACATTGTCTTCATGGTTGATTGGCTGCTTGCTGTATTGGGAAACAGCCAATCAACAAGCTCATGCAGCAAGCAGCCAATCAGCAATTAGACAAGCTAGCAGATGCCTGTGAAAGCCCATGAAAATTAAGGAATAAAAAGCAGGACATTGAGCTATGTGCTATCTTTTTTTCAAAAAAGTTGAAAGATTTTCTTTGATTGCTGGCTTGGATCATATGGCTCTCCAGCTAAAGTCTGTTTGGATTCGGAACTTCGGCTCATTCGGTGGACTGATGGTCTTGCTTCTTCTTGTGCCCTTGCCTACTCTTCAGTTGCTCCAATTGGGATTCCGGACTCGAGACACCTGCTGCTTGCTTGTCGGAAGGGAAGGATGGTGTCATGGTGGTGTTGTGTACTTTTACTGTTCTGATGCATAAGGTGGTGTTTGGGAGCCCTTTTTTTCCCTGTCTGCTGCTTGCTCTGTGCTGTGTTAGCCTGTGTCCTGCCTGCCCTGTTCTTCCTGTGAGATTGTCCAAGTAACCCTGCTGCTTTTCTCAGGGGTAAGTGGAATTTAATCTGGAAAAGATGTAGATGTTCAAAGGCTTAGTGTAGCAAAGGGAATGAGATACTGCCAGTACAGCCACTACTGAATTTTGTAAATGTTAAATTTACATTAATCCACTAGCTGTGCTGGCAGTATCTCATTCATTGATAGTGACAGCAAGTAATTTGTATAAGATGCTTGTGTTATAACAGTATCAAAGTAGATGTTGTGGTGATTATTAACTAAAAGTGATATGATCTATATTATTTCTAGTTTGTAATCACTACAACATCTATCTTGATCTGTAGTTTCTAAGATACTGTCTGCAAACTGAGATATATAGTGAGGGTTGGTTTGGCTGTTGTTACTGCAACGTTATTTTAATTATTTTTTATTATTTTTCATGTGGTTTTGCACTTTGATGTTACAGTGAATATATACTGAGTACATGATTTGTATAACATGCTTGTTATGACTGTAGGACTGTCATTTCTCTAGTCTGTCATCACTGCAATGTTTACCTTGATCTGCGTTTTCTAGGGTATACTGTCTATGCTAAGGCTTAGTTTGGCTGTTTTTACCGCAATGTTATTTTAAATCTCTTTCATGTGGTTTTGTACTTTGCTGTTACAGTGAATATATAATGAGTATATGATTTGTATAAGATGCTTACTATGACTGTAGAATTGTCATTTCTAGTTTGTCATCATCATAATGTTTACCTTGGTCTGTGTTTTTCTTTCTAAGGTGTACTGTCTTGGGTATATAGTAAGGATTAATGAAATATTTCATGTGGTTTTGAACTTTGATGTCACAGTGAATGTATACTGAATATTTTCTTTTATTATTAAATATATTTATACCTTTCATTGTGACAGAGATATTTAAGTTTGAGAGTACTTGCATATTTATTTAGTGACACTATGTGGGCCACTCTACCTTGCCATTGGTCAAACTACGAATTTGTGTTAATATTACTATTGCACAATAAGATTGGACACACTTTGTTAGAACCTTAAAGTAGCTGATAAGGAGCGGGTGACAATGACTAAACCTGTGGCAGCCTTCCCTGTGTGTGTGTGTGTGTGTGTGTGTGTGTGTGTGTGTGTGTGTGTGTGTGTGTGTGTGTGTGTGTGTGTGTGTGTGTGTGTGTGTGTGTGTGTGTGTGTGTGTGTGTGTGTGTGTATGTAAATCAGACCTCAGTGTGTGTCAACTGCTTGAGCGGGGGCCCAAAGCACTGGCTGGACAAATAGACTGCTGGACACTCTGCTCAACTCTATAGCTGTGCCAGTGAGGAGTATTATTGGCTGTCTGGAGTGGAGAAAGAGGAAGAAACCAGCCCTGAGTTGACTGTGGTCTCTGTGCTGTTAAGGGAAATTGCACTTAATGTGAGGTGTTGCATGTGGGAATACTGTGGGTACTTGTCATCCTCTGTGATGAACATCCCCCACTGTTGCTAGTGGTGAGGATCAAGGATCCTGTAGTGGTGGGTCATGACATAGAGTAAGTTTAAAATGCATAACTATTGATGCATTGTCAAGCTTCTTGCAACTTTTAGTCTGCTGATGCTCCTGTATTTCTTGTGATCCGATATTGTGCTAACAGGCCAGGAGTGCTTGCTGCAAGCAATTACGGTTGCACAATTTTAAGCCATAAATGATGGAAATGTTTTATTCTAGCCCCTATGTTTGAGTATAGCACCGATGTTTGTATTTCAAAATAGTCTGTGATTCATAGTGGCAATTTAACTGTCTTTTTTTACGTTCCAGTTTCTTGTCCTAAGAGGTATGGTTTAAAATCATTTCTGGATATTAAACTTCATATCTTTAAGAAAATGCACAGAGTAAAAACTATTCTAACACCTAAGACTGTAACGTTTCCATGTCTCTAGCACAGCCTAGTGTAGTTTTCTTGCCTAGGTTGAATGGTATTGTGATCTTTAGAACAAAATGGACAGATTTTGCCTCATTGTTCTCATACTGTGTGGATTTCTACCAAATGATAAGAGGGTTGAAGTCACTAAATAGTTGTTAGGCTTCTATCTTTAAGAAAATGCATGGCCTGTTCTAGGATTGCAGTATTTTAAAATCTGATTTTTGAGCCATCGCTGTGCAAGTTATTACTGTTGCAGCCAGAGGGTATTATGATTGCTGAGCTACATATTTTGTCTTTATCACTGTGTCGGCTCACACTGTCTAGTTTGTCTCCACGCAAGTTATGCAAGTTATTACTGTTGCAGCCAGAGGGTATTATGATTACTGAGCTACGTATTTCATCTTTATCATCGTGTCGGCCCACACTATGTCCAGTTTGTCTCTACGCAAGTTATTACAGTTGTAGCCAGAAGGTATGATTGCTGAGCTACTATGTATTTCATCTTTATCTTGTCAGTCCACAGTGTGCCTGAACTTTGTTGCTGTGTCCAGACTCATCTGGTAACTTTGTATTGGGGTCTGCATAACAGTAGAGGGTCTTAACCTGGGGCATTGCTTTAGTGTCTGACCCATAGGTTTTACACACAGCTGAATGCCTTCTGTGCATATTCCGCTGTCACACCAGGTTCATGTGTGTAACAGCTGCACAATGTCCCTCTGCTTCTGCCTTTCATTGCTTGACCTTCACTGTTAATTTTTCGTGTGGAGTCTCTCTTTTTCACGTGTTTTTTTCCTTGTACCAACTTGGTATTACAAATGTGCAAAAGTCTGGAGATTCACATGTAAACATGTGCAACTCTGGCTACTGGCTAGTGACTGACACAAGCCCCACCAGGCACTGGTGTTGGTCACATAATAGTGTTTTGGTTTTGTGTTAACAGCTGTTTCGGTTTATTGTAGTGATGTTGAGCAAGGATCCTGCATGAATCATGCTCAGGAAAAGGTTACTGGATCAGTAAGAGGCTGAAAGCGTGTCTTTTAAGACATTTTTCTGCAGTCATAAAAAGGTGTGGGAGCAAAGCTACTCATGGGTGCGACCTGTTCCAAATGCAGTTGCCATGGCAAAGTGCACATGTGGTGGAACAACTTTC
Source organism: Protopterus annectens (assembly GCF_019279795.1). Classification (NCBI taxonomy): domain Eukaryota; kingdom Metazoa; phylum Chordata; order Ceratodontiformes; family Protopteridae; genus Protopterus; species Protopterus annectens. Next base: position 539,651,065 of record NC_056728.1, on the reverse strand, counting down.
ACTGTAAAATGGGATGGGGAAAAGGCATTGAAAAGCCATCAGAAGTCAGACAAACATCAGCAAAGCCTTCAGCTCCAGTGGCAGGACCTTGTAATGACAAAGTTTATTCAGCCATGTAGTGCAACCAGTGAAGCTTCCAAAGTGACTGCAGCTGAACTGACAGCAGTCTATCATGGAGTGAACACGGTCACTCATATGTATCCATGGACTGTCTAGGTAAGCTGGCACCAACAGTTTTCCCTGATTCTACTTTGGCTTTGAAATTCAGCTGTGGGAAGACAAAATCTGAGAGTATTGTCATGAATGTACTTGCACCTCATTCAGAGGAGCTCCTTCTGCAGGAACTTGGCAATTCCTATTTCTCATTGGGAACAGATGCATTCAATAAAGGGAACAAAAAAATGTTCCCTTTGGTTATTCAGTACTTCACTCACACCCATGGCACCCTATAGAAACTCCTTGGTTTCTACAAGGATCATAACAAAAGTACCAAATGCATATTTACAAGAATAAAGGACATCCTTGTGCTGAAAGAACTCAAAGTACAAAACATTGCTAGCTATGCTGCAGACAATACCTTGGTTAATTATGGAAAACACAGGTCTGTTTTTAAAAGTTTGAAATCTGAGGTGCCTCACATCATTGCAACAAACTGTTTATGCCATGTAATACACAACTGTGCCAAGCATGCAAGCAAGTCCCTTGCAAGGTTTGATGTGGAGACTCTGGTTTTGAAAGTATATAGTGAGTTTTCAACATCTGCTAAAAAAAGGGCACTGTTGAAAGACTTCTATTCTTTCCTAGACCAGGACTTTAAGGAAATCATGCAGCATGTTGTAACAAGGTGGCTGTCTTTGTTCCCAGCTGTGGAGAGGCTGGTTGAATGCTGGCCTGCTATTAAAAGTTATTTTATTAGTTAAGGGCCTGAGGACTGTCACCCCCTTATCTGGAGATTTGTGGAGGCCGATGAGGATGACATCATGGGGATATCTCTGAGGCAGAGTACTACATACATTTCATGCAGTACATCCTGCAGGTATTCCACAAGTCTATAGCAAAGCTTGAAAGTAACACTCTCTCTGCTCCTGACTTGTACACAGTGATGAAAAATCTTAAAGATGAGTTGCAGAGAAGGCTAGATGACCAATTCTTTGGTGCTAAAGTTTCATCTGCCTTACAGCACTTTACTCCAGCTGTCACACAGCAGGTCTGTAGGAACGTCTGTTATTTTTACAGTAAAGCACTTTGTTACCTACAGAAGTGGCTTGACTATGATAATCATCCCTTTAAAGCTATGCATGTCCGCAGCCTCCAGCATCCTATAACTTGGCCAGAACTGCGTTCAGTTGCAGAGATTTTCAAATTGGACGTAGACATTGAAGCACTTTACTCAGACTACTGCACTTTAACTGCTGCATTGCCAGCCCTGTTACAGATGACAGAGGCATCTATAAGTGATTGCTGGGTAACATTTTTTAGTAAAGCTCCAGACTGCAAAACACTTTACAGACTGGTGCAATTTGACCTTTCAATCCTCACCCCCCCCAGCAATAGCTTTGTGGAAAGGGTTTTTCACTTATGGGGAATGATACAAGAAATAGAATGCCTGAGTCTCTTGTGAAGGCAGAGTTGCAGGTCAAGCTGAATTTTAATGAGTTGCTCAGTTTTATTAATTTGTGAAAAGTAACCAGCTATTACTTGAGGCTGCTAGATCAAATGCAAAATATAGCTTCAAGCATAAGCAATGATTTCTGGCAAAATTGTGAAGACACTTTATACAATTTTATTTATTTATTTATTTATTTATTTTTGATGACCTGGGAAGTCCCTGGGCCAAGAAGACCCTGTTTTCAGTGGAGGCCTGGGGAGAGAAAAACTCCACAATAATTGCAAGTTACATTTCATATGTTACATAAGGACATAATTCATACAGCTAATTAAACATTTACAGATAAGCTCCATGATATTTGCAACTGGCTTGTCACAATGTTACCAAAATGAAATACATAATTCAATACAGAAATTTCAACATTACATAAAGTGAATATTTCACATTCATATTCATTTATTTACCCCTATATATTTTAATTGTAAATTTTAAGATTTACACATACACAAATGTTTTTATTTTATGTATATTATATCCAATGGTTTAAGACAGTTTCCATTGCTTAATACCCTGAGTATTCATAGAGACATGGTCATTGATGAATTTATAATATATGTTAATTTATTTTATATTTTATTTATTTATTTATTTAATTAGGTAGTATTGTCTAATTTATATTTATTGACATAGATACTTTATGATAAAATTTTCTTTGTTTTAGGAGATATTTAATTTCATATTTATACTTATGAATATTTAATATATATATATATATTTAAATATTTTAAATATTTTGAATGTTAGCATTTCAGAACAGGTTTTATAAGTTTAAGCATTACAATTTTGAATATAGATAGTTGCAGTTTTCTTTGACATGGCAGATATAAAAATTGATTCTATTTGATTATGTTTATATACTATTTAGTATATTTTATAATATTTATATATTTGTTCATCTATTTTAAATGTATTTCTATACATATTTATATATTTATATATTTATTATGAACAAAATGTTTAATATTTCACCATATATTAGATGTGACTCCTTGAAAAGGCTGAAGTAATTATATAAGCATATATTATATATGAGCTATAAAATGTTATATATGAAACAAATGACATATACTGAAATAAATGTTTTTATATTGTTTTAAAATGTGTTTAAATACAAGTAAGTCTTGTTTCAATGTACTACAAACATTTTAACGTTCTAAACTTGTTGTTTATGCTTATTTTATGCTTGACCTATAGCTTTAAAAAGAGTCCCCTTTTGTAAATGGTTTGCTTTGATTAAATCAACAGTTAATTGATTAATTTTAAACAATTGTTTTTTGGCTGAGCCTCCCTATAAATATGCAGCTACTTTTCATATTAAACTGTCTGAAGAAGCGTATCGTAGCATACGCGAAAGCGCTCACCGTTTGTTTTTTCTGTTACTAATAAAGAGTTTAAGTAACGTGGAGAGTCAGAAGTTTTTTGCTTTATATTTATATTTATATTTATAAAGTGAATATTTTGTTATAAACTCAATTGTAGGTTTAACATTTCAAAATATATAGCTACTAGCCATTAGTAGGTTAGGAAAATATTATGCATGGAGAGGGTAATAGTATATTTGAGATTGGACAGTATAGTACAATAGATATTAGAGAGAAAATTAGTTTTTGGTAGATGAGGGGTTGTTTTGGGTGGGATGAAGTAATAGTAGAGGGAGTTGGATGAGTCAATGCAAGGTGGAATGAGGAGGAGGTTAAGTTGGAGCGTGGCAAGGGCATTCCCATTTGGAAGAAAGATGAGAGAGTAGCTGAGATTTGAAATTTGTATGGTTAGGTAGATTGCATAGGTTTGTGGGGAGAGAGTTCCACTGTTTAGCTAAGGATTGGGACAGCAGTAGATGGCCAGGAGGTTGTGCAGGTTTGTGGGCCTGAAGGAGATTTTGGTTTTTGGATCTGAGTGAGCGGTTGGGAATGTAAGGTTTTAAGGAAGTAGCGAAAGCTGGGCAGTTGGCAGATTTAAAGATGAGCTTGTGGGCAATGGTGAGTTGTAGCTAACTGAGGAAGTTGTGTAGTTCAAGCCAGTTGAGGGTGAGGAGGGAGTGGCAGTGGTGGGATGAGTTTTTTTGAATTGGTTGCAAATTTGGAGATCTAGTGGTAGCAGGATTCACGTTTGCACAGAAGGGCAAGATGGAGATTGGTGAAAAGAGGGCCACGATACATAAGGAAGGGGAGAAGGAAGGTGGATGCAAGAGTTTTATGGGTAGAGGGGCTTAGGAAGCAGTTGTGCCTGTAGAGGAGACAACTTTTGGTGGGTTTTTTGATTGAGGAGTGGATGTGGGTATCAAATTTTAGTTCTTCATCAATAATGATGCCAAGAACTTGATGTTGGGAACAATTTCAAGGATAGTGTTGTTTTGGCTCTGTATGGTGAATATGGATTTGTCAATGGAGTTTTTAGTAGGGGAAAAAATATTAGTTTGGTTTTATTTGCATTTAGTGCCAGATGGTTAGACTGCATCCAGGTTTCTGTTTTGGAGAAGGCTAGCTGGGTTTTTGCTAGGAGCTCAGAGGGGGAGCTCAGAGGGGGAGAAGGCTGAGCAGATGATTGTTGAGCCATCTGCATATTGGATGATAGATGAGTCTGGGATGGATTGGTGAAAGCTGTTAATGAGTAGGTTGAAGAGAAGAGGGCCAAGAACAGTACCTTGTGGGACACCTGTGGGTGTGGGAAGGAAGGAGGAGGTTAAAGTTTTCCATTGGACAGCTTGTTGGTGGTTGGACAAGTAGTTTGAAAACCAGGTGACTGGAAGAGAGGTGTAGGGTGGAGAGTTGGGATATAATTAGGTAGTGTGAGATGGTGTCAAAGGCCTTTGACAGATCTAGGAATAGTGTAGATATGAACATGCCTGTGTCACATTCAAGGTTTATGGTTTCAAGAAAGGAAAGAAGGGCAGTCATGGTGCTGTGGCCGGGGCAGAAGCCATGCTGGGTAGTGGAGAGGAGATTGTTTAATGTTAGGTGTGCCATGAGTTGTGCTTGTATTGTTTTCTCTAGTATTTTAGAAAGAGGGGAAAGGATGGCAATACGTCTGAAGTTGGTGATATCAGTATTTTTGCCACCTTTGTGGAGGGCAATGATGTAAGCATAGCACCAGATAGAAGGGACATATGATTCTTATATGGATCTGTTTATAAGAATAGAGATGGGATAGGTAATGCTGTCTGTTTGAGGAAGGTGGGTGGAAGATTGTAGGGTGCATTGCAACAGGGTTTGCGTTTGAGGAGAAGTCTTTTTATAGTGCCTGTGGGGATGGGTTTGAAGCAGAAGGATGTGCAGGAAGGTTGATGATAGGGGTGGTGGTTGAGGCAGGACGGGGTGGTGGTGGAGGAGGGGGGTGGGAAGGAGGCTGATAGTTTAGCTATGCAGTCTATAAAGAATGAGTTGAACTGGCTGGCTGTTTCAAGGTTGGAGAGGTTGGGTTCTAAGCAGGGGTTTTCTTTGTTGCCAGGATGCAGCATGGATGAGATGGAGTCCCAGAATTCTTTGGGATTTGTTGAGTGCAAGGACTGGAGTTTGGAGTAATGGGCTTTGCGGTGGAGTTTCATAGTTGCTTATTCTCTAAACTCCCCTACCAGAGGTAAAAACATACTGGACCTGGTCATCACCAACATGGACAACAGGTGTTCTGCACCGGAGATCAACCCGTCACTATTTAGATCAGACCATAAACTAATCACTCTGGATGTCCACACCACACCACCACCCCCAACCAAGGAAACAACAGTGAAAAACGTTTCTATAGCAAACTTCACCTTACTTAAGACAGAGGTGGTAAGTTTCACAGCCCTCACGCTAAATAATAACAGTGTCCAAGATGCAGGAACCTTTACAAATGCACTCTGTAAGCACCTACAAGGATGTATGGATCATGCCATCCCTAGCAAAACCAAGACTCACTCCCCTAAGAGAAGGAAACCAGTCTGGTGGACCCCTGCCATAAACAGGTTATACAACAGAAGGAGGAAACTAATTCAGAAAAAAAGCAAATCCCAAGAAGGAAAGACATCCCTGATCAGTATCAGTAAGAAACTAAGGTCCCTCATAAAATCATCCAAGGCTAACTTTGAAAGAAATATAGCAAGGATCCGAAATATAACCACTTAGCTATGTCAAGAATCTAATTGGCAACTCACAGATATGATCTGAGCTAGTGCAAAATAGCAAAAAATATACTGAACCTACTGATATTGCCAACATCCTGGCAGATAGATTCAGTGCAAACTTTACCCCCCTCTCACCCCCAAAAGCGCCCACAACAATACCGGAAAAGTGTAGTGTCCCGGAAATCACAGACGCACAGGTGAAAACAGCCCTTCAAAAGCCAAAAGCACAGTGTCGATGGGACCAGATGGTGTCCCAGGCTGTGTCTTGTCACGAATTACAGAACAAACTAACCCCCCACCTAAACACACTGTTCAACCTCAGCCTCTCCACAGGCTACATGCCCATAGAATGGCACACAGCAACGGTTATTCTGCTCCACAAAGAAGGGGCCATAACTGACCCTGGTAACTATCGCCTGGTAAGCCTGACTAGCCTAGTCTGCAAGGCTATGGAGTGCATCATCATGGAACTCATTAACAAAGACATTGGGAACCTGCAAACACTTGACCTGACCCAGTTCGGCTTTGTTAAGGGCAGATCATGCCTACTAAACCTGGTTGACTTCTTTGAGATAGTCACCAAAGCCATAGATGAGGGGAAGGTGGTTCACACAGCCTACCTTGACCTCGTCAAGGCTTTTGACACCATTCCCACTCAGAAATTATAGAAAAACTCACCAGCCTGAACATAAACCCCTACATCACGAGGTGGGTTGCCAACTGGCTTACAGACAGAACTCACACATTAAGAATAGCGGGCTCCAGGTCTGACTCTAAACCAGTCACAAGTGGTGTCCCACAAGGCTCAGTCCTGGGACCCCTACTGTTCAGCATATACTTCTCAGACATACAGGCAAACACAGGAGGACTATGACTAACCAAGTTCACCGATGACTGCAAACTGGGAGCCATAATTGACTCTCCGACTGACACAGACATTCTCCAAAAAGGGCTTACTGAGATGGACACCTGGTGTCAAAGTCATGGTCTCAAGCTAAATGCCAAAAAATGCATAGTCATCCCGTTTGGGAAAAACAAAACACCCATGATTTACCACATAGGTGGCAGCCCCCCTAATACAGAAGAGGTAATAAGAGATCTGGGGATCCAGGTAGATAGTAATCTCTACTTTGACAATCATATTGCCAAAGTAGTTAGGAAATCCTTCTATGTAGCCCATCTAATTACTAAAAGAGTTCACATCTAGAAATAAAGAGGTTATAGTGCCCCTCTACTCATCACTCATCAGAGTCATCATAGAGTACAATGCCCCATTTGGGATGTACCTCACAAGAAAGACACTTCCAACAGCTGGAAAGACCACAAAAGTACCTCACCAAGAGGATTACTGGCCTCAAACATATGTCCTATGCAGCCCGACTGGAAAAACTCCGGCTGTACTCAGTGACATATCGCTTACTCAGAAGTGATCTCTGCCTGACTTACAAAGCCATGTCCAACTCAGAATTGATGGACATGCTCCACCTAAAGAAATCCAAGTCACTGCGAGTCACTCGCTCTAGTGAGCTTAACCTCACCACAACAATAAATAGAATATGCTGGAGGGATAGATTCCTGTCACAGTGACTCCCCATGCTTTGGAACAAAATTCCTAACTACATTAGGCAGAGCCCCTCACTAACGCTCTTCAAGAGAAACTTTGACCAGTGGATGGGTAACAGAAAATACACCCCTGGGATCACTTCATTGGCACTTCTTGACAGAGGTTCAGTTAATTAATCAATGGGGTGGCAAAAGCTGACACACTATGGCTAGGCTTATAAATGCCCTTGGGCAGATAGCCTAGTACCTACCTATGAACCAATCTAGGAGAGTGTTAGAGTTTTTATGTTTTTTATATTGTTTCCATTTTTTGTCCCTTTGGTGCAAGGCTAGTTTAGTATATTTTGATCACCATAGTCAGGGATTGGTTTTGATGCGTTTGGTTCGAGGGGGGCTTGCTGATTGAGAAGGGTTAGGAATGAGTGGTTAAAGTAGGAAATAGCATCATCTAGAGGAAGGGTTTTTAGAGGGGACCAGTCAGTACGATTTAAGCATTCAGAGAAAGTTGAGGGTTGAAAGAGGAGTGGGTGCGGGTTTGGATGTAGTGGTGTTGTTTATGCAGTGGAGATGGGAGACAGTCAGCGAAGGCTGGTAGGTGATCACTGAGAGGATCAGGTAATGTTCCAGCTTTGGTGATAAGGTTTGGGTGAGTTGTTATGATCCAGTCAATGATGGTACCAGAGGTACCATCTTTATTTGGTCTGGTTGGAGATTGTATTAGTTGAGAGAAGTTATACAGATTGATTGTGTGGGACAGTGCTTCAGAGTTAATAATATTCCAGTTGATGTTGGTATCACTGAGTATATAGGTTTCATTTTTTATATTGGAGGAGAACCAGGACAGGATGTTTTCAAGAGTTTTGATATTATCACCAGGGGGAATATAGAGGCCAGCGATACATATGGACTTGTGGTTGTTTATTTTTAGTAAACCTATTATAATTTCAGCATTGGCAAAGGTTGGTATTTTATTGGAGTAGAGAGTTATGGTATGGGGGGTGGGGTAGATTATTGCTACTCCACCTCCTTTCTTGTGGGCTGTGTCATTGTGGATGATTTGGAAACCTGGTAGTAGAATTTTGCTATCTTTTATATAGGTTTTCAGCCAGGTTTTAGAAATGGGGTAATGTTGGGGTGGTTATGGGAGATCCAGGCATGGAGGTTAGGTAGTTTGTTTTTTAGGCTTTATGCGTTAAGTGTTGTGAGGCGAATGGACTTTGAGTTTGTGGGTTGAGTGGAGGGTTTGGTGAGATTGATGTTAGAGATGGGTCCGAGGTTGGGGTGGATGTCACCAGCTAGTGAGAGAGAGATGTGATGGAGTAGAAGAGTGAGGCAGTGTGTTGGGCAAGGGTTGCTTGGGTTGTGTGAGAGTAGAGATTTTCTGGTACCACATTTAAGAGGGGAGTACAGGGGGGGGTTGGGTTGGGAGCAGCTTTGGTGTGAAAAAATAGATTGGGTTAGAGGTAAACAGTTCATGTGAGATGGATGAGTAGGATGGGAAGTGAGGTTGATGGTAAGATGTAGTGGAGTGTGTGTGAGACTTATGACAAGGGTTGGGATAAAGTGTGAGATAGGTAAGAGAACAGAAAGAGAGATTAGTAGGGCAAATGGGATTATAGGGAGAGATGTTATGTAGAGCATTGTAGGAGGTGGTGGATGTTTGGGGTGATGTAGATCTACAGGTGGGTGGGGTTTGACTTAGGTGTATTGTGATTGGAGAGGTGTTGGGTGGGGAGGTGTCAGGGGATGTATAAAAGTACAGGTAGTGGGGGTGGGTGGTATTTGGTAGCAAGGTATGGGAGCAGAGTGAGCCTGAAGGGTGAACGGAGTGGGTTACACCTTCTGGGAGGAGCAGCAGTCGTCAAACAGAAAATAATCAGCGAGAAGGTTAGCAAATAGAGAAATAGGACAGCCTATCTTTTTGGTTTGAATGTAACTTTTCTGTTTGTTTTTATTATTTATGCACCATTGGGGAGCTGCAGTTCACTGAGAAGTAGGAAAATAATGTAGTTATGCCAGGAGTTTTAGAAATGGGCCAAGCAGTAAATTATGACTCAATAGAGTACTAATTAAAAAAGAATGGAATATGTTATAAGCAAGTACACTACTGGGGATTCCTATGAAGCAAGGGCAGAAAAGCTAAGTCAACATATGTTGCCTTTGCAATTTCTTTTCTTTTTCATCCATTGGTGTTATTTTTGATGTACTGTTGTATGTGTAGTGAAACCTTAATGTACTGCTTTGAATGAATTACTGTTATTTTTTTATATCTAAGTAATTGTATTTTTACCATTTTAGTACTACCAACATGTGATATTAGACTTGTGCTGAAGGGTTAATTTTCCCATACTTGTTTCATCTAGTGGTTATTTTGATATACTGTGTAGTCATGTACTGTTGTGTGTAGTGAACCCTTGAATGAAGTACTGCTAATAACGTTTTTTTTTTTTTAATTTACTTCTGACTCGTTGCATATTTTTCTATTTATTGGTAACTGTATGTGATATTCAAGACTTGGGCTGAAGGGTGCTACAGCAAAGGGGGATGGCTATTAAAGGGAATGGGTGTGGCTTGATTATGCATGGGGGGCGGGCTTGTTTCTCAGGACATGGCATAATAGAATGGTGGCAACCCTAGTTATAATGTCAAGTCACAACAGAATCAAAACAAGTAAAATACAATATCCAAGAAGAAAATCCCAAAGGTAAAAATGACGAGAGCAACACGCAAAGTATACAATGCTGATTACATTGTGAAATAGATACAAGGAACTTAAAAAGGAAAAAGCAACAAGCACAACATGTAATGTCATTTACATTGTGAAACATAATTTACAAGGATGTAGGAAATAAAATACAAACAGCAAAAGTAAAATATAGTGTGGTTTGCCACACATAGTACACACACACACACACACACACACACACACACACACACACACACACACACACACACACACACAGGTAGACAGACATAGATAGATAGATAGATAGATAGACTTGAGAACTGAGTCAAGACTAACATCTTGAGAACTGAGACAAGACTAACATGTACACGTGTTGAATAGGTATAACTTATAGTCGGGATTCTTGAACGCCTGCACGTAGTGCTGCTATTGTGTGTGTGTTATCTGGTATTCATTAAACAGCTCTGGACTTCGTGCATGGCCTCAAAACTAGGGTAGTATGCTAACGAAGGCTTAAGTAACTGAACTTCATGCTAATTAAGCAATTCAACATGGTAGAGCTATTCAGGAATGTATAAAAGGGAGCATGTACACTCAGTGCACCCTTTTGTCATGAAATCTAAAACATTTTGGAATGCAGCCACAGGCTTTAATTCAAGGTGCTGCTGTTGTTGCCTCCAGAACTTGGCCAAGAGGAAGTAGTATATTTAGATCCCATCTGACATATTATTGACTGCATGATAAAGAAATTGTGGAGTGATACAGGGTGGACAGGGAAACAATAAGGAAATATGCAACCTTTGCCGCCCTCTCCTGTGACTCAGAGAAATTGTGGAGAACCTGTCCCAGTGGAAGCAAAGGTAAGTGTAGCATTGAAAATAGTAGCTACAGGGAATTTTCAGAAGCCCACAGGGGATATATTAGGGATGTTACAGGCCTCAGCTTCTAGAATCTTACATCACTTTAATAATCAATGTTGCAACATTCAAGGGATCATAGCTGGTACCCATGTATCCCAAATGAGACAGCCACAACCATGTAACAGTTTTATCCCACAGCTCACTTCCCTGAAGTTTTGGCAGCCATAGACTGCATACACATATACATAAAAGCCCCACTCAGTGAACACGGGAGGATGTACATCCAAAAAATGATACCACTCCGTTAACTGCCAGGTTGTCTGTAATGTCCAAGGGATCATCTACAATGTGTGTGCAGGTAATCCTGGCAGTTTCTATGACTCACACATATGTCATACCAGTAACCTCTACACAAGGTTTTCTAGGGGTGACCTTCCACAAGGGCATCTATTGGGGATGCAGGTTATGCCCTAGAACCTTGTCTTATGACACCCATGAGAAACCCACACAATCTCAATGAGTACAGATACAATGATGCCCATGCTCAAGCAAGGAATATAACAGAATGAATATTTGACTTGCTCAAATCAAGGTTCACTTTCCAAGACACATCAGGAGTTGCCCTGCAGTACAACCCAGCAGCCTGAGCAAAAAATTATCACAGTCTGTGCCATGTTGCACAATATAATTTTCAGGAAACAGCTTCAGCATGGACAACAGGGCCCTGGACCACAGTTCTCAGCACCACAGGCAGGACCAGCAGCTCCAGCAGATACATATGAGGACTCTGAGGGAGAACCACCAGCTGCAGATGGTGCTGGCAGATGTAGGCATGTATAATATGTCACAGCTCTAGGCAAAGGATAATGCATTCAATTACCATCTAACTGAAAAACTAAAATCCTAAGCATGTGCAAATACTAAAAGTGATGCCTGCCAAAGTACTTAACCTTTACTTAACTATGTAATGGTTGTGTCCTGTTAGCATCAGACAGAGTCAACTCCCAAGACATATCTTGTAGTTGCAGTATTGTCCAAGGTAAGTGTTGAGCATGTAAAAAAATTCTCAGTGATTAGTTTTATATGCAAATACTTATTTGTCAGTAAGATGAAATATGTTTCAACTCTACAATAAAACCACCAGTAAATCATGAGTGAATTATGCAATATACATGATTGTGCCCAATACGGTGCATCACACATGACATTTGACCACTGTACATAACCTAACAGTGAGCAGGTCAATGTTAACAATCATTTGCACAGGTTTAAGACCAGGCAATAATTCATAAGTAGTAAGATTGAATTACTAAGAATAATACAACTACTACAATTACAGTCAGCATGTACATAATTAATAATTTACAACTGCACAGGAAAAAATATTAACAAAACATTTTTTGCAATACATGTGATGAAAGCAAGTATCTGACAAAGCAAGCATTAACCAGACATAAGCAACCCAGTCACAAATTAATGTGCAAAGGGCAGGGCACATTCATTATCACTTGCCCAGGGTCAAGTGGATGGGTTACAGACAGAGCCAGATCATGGTCAGTTTGGGGGCCCAGGCCCCCTCTGGCAGCATCCCCAACCAGTCCAGTGAGTTATTTCTCCCCATTTACCATAAACATTGTTCAAACCTGTCAGTATACATACTATTTTCTTCTTTACTTCTACAATGATTAGAGATATTTAAAACTTTTATTTCAAATTTTATAGCACAAACACAGATAGCCCTTTGCTAAACAAACAATACAGTCTGACAATAAAAGCAGACATAGCATAAAAAGTAAGCTTCTCTTCTCTTAAAACTCACATTCATTCAAACAGCATCAAACCCACATTAAAAGAAAATCCATCTGGCCGGTGGTGGATTAAGTTTACCTTTGGGCTGTTTTCAAACCACAGGCCCCTTGCACACATTTTTTGGACCATGCATACATGCACGTGCTCTTTGGTATACCATCCTAATTATATTAAATTATATTCCTTGTAAAATACAGCAACAATTGTTAGAGTATGTTTTTAGTTTGTAGGTTTGAACATTTTTCCAGTAAACCATGAAATAAAATCTATGACTCAATAAGGACAAAACTACCCATGACAGAGCATTTCACCCAATAAATGCCACTCAAACTTCGGTTATTACAATCCACAAATATCAGGTAGTATATACAGTCTCTGCAGAAGTAAAAGTCATATGAATAATTTCATGTTAAAAGAAATGTATAACTAATAAAGAGGTTGTTGTTGTCAAACAACTTTACATTTCAGTGTTTCAATTTCAAATTCAGAGTCTGCTGCCCTTGAAGAATAAGCAGTTCGTGTTACATATATAAAAAAACGGTAGGCTGGCAATAATGCAATAGGAAACGGCTGTCAAACTGGATACAGATTAATAGATTCTAGGCATTTCATACAAATGAGGACACACTCAGGAGTGCAGCACTCCCATACCCCTTAAAGAAGACACTGCAATATCAGCACTCCATGTACATGGTGTGGGAGTAGGACTCACAGCATTCTGAACCAAAGGCAAGTTATGCTCCCTGTTGTGTTAGTGACACTGATTCTAAAATTTGTAGAAGGAACAGTGATGATTGTTATTTACAAAACAAAGCAGTTACACATTGAAAACAGATGTAGCATGAGCAACAGTAAAAGTGTCTTCCTGTGAAAGTCAGCATTCCTGGAAAATGCAAAGAAAGTCAAAATTCCTTGAAAATGCACAGACGCTCATCATCCTTTGAAAATGCACTGAAACTCAACAGTTTGGTTGCTGGAATACAGGATTCAGGCTCTAGGGTCTTGTATTGAAGGTTAGGGTTTGAGCCTGAATGAGTTAATCATCCTGCCATCCCGAACTGGCGCAAGCCTGACACCAAAACAGAGAGTGTGTTGACTATGAAAGCAGTTTTTCAGAAAATATGCAAATTTCAAGGCTAGTAACAAAAGATTGCAAGATAATCTTTAATGTGTGTAGGTCTGCATGAACACAATGAAAGCACCTGTACTAACACTACAGCCCTACATCTCAGACAGGTATGAGCCAAGCATGGTAGAGTAGTCATTTCACCCTTGTTGCCCCTGACCACAATACGTACCTCTGCCAGGAGATGCACTGTTAGTCCCTTGATCCTGACTATAAGTTGGGGTGCTACCTGAATATGATCAACCCCTGCTGGATGAGTTGTCATCATGACAGCATCCAGGACAATGACCACTTGATCTACCATATCTGGGCATGGAAACCTCACCTCAACCACTGATGTAGCAGTGGAAGTAGTGCCACTATGGGAGTATGATCGAAAATGGCCACATCGACTAACACCTGGTGATGTAGTGGCTCTTTGGCCATGTGAATGCTGAACCACCCCCAGTAGATGCTCTATTAGTGAAGCAGCCCAATCCAGTGTATTATTCTTCCTGTCCAAGGTGTCACCCACACTGCTCAGGAAATTTTGCACATCAGAATACACAATGTTTATCACTTGCACTATCTTTTCCAGTACCCTGATGGAATGTGCCCGTGCATCTGTGACGGCCCTACACATACACTGAGTGGCACCTACTCACATATGAACATCAGGAAGACTGCAGTCAGCAGGCCTCCTTTCAGCACCTCTACCAAAATGCCTGTGTAATACTTTGCCACATGATGGCTACTGGAGAAACTGCACTAGCTGATCATCTGCATCACCCTCAACCTATCCTAACTTTGTCTGCTTCATGTCATGGGTATGTATAGGAATACTGTGTCCAAAATATGGGCATGGGATGTGGTTGCCAGAACCTTAGAGTCAGACTGACCCCCAGTCTGTGCATCATCATCACTGCCATCATCATCAGAGGCTACCGATACTCTGCCATCAGGTAGTAGGAGTTCCACAGTGCCAGTGTCAGGATCACATATGATAACAAGTAATTTACACAACAAAGAAAGAAATAGAATAAAACTTATCACACCTATGCTATGAAAAATGTAATTTAAGCAAAACTAGGTGCAAATGCAATTAAAAAAGGACTGCAAAGTATACATAAATCTATTTTATATACGGTAATAAAAAGAACAAATGTGCCTACCATGTGCAGGTAGATATGCAAAATAAGCAACAGATGTGCTTATACAGAATAAATGGAGATGAAAGACAGATAAGTATCACAAAATGCAAATGACACAATAAGCAGAAAACAATCCATTTTACATCTGGTTAATAAGAAAAATTTTATACAAAAATCCTATCTTCAGTTTCCTTCTCCTCCACCCTCATTTTCTCTCTCTCTCTTTGTGTCTCTCTCCCCCACATCCCTCTTGCTTGTTCTATAAAGATACATATTTATAAGATATATGAAAACAGGACTAATGATGTATTATATGGCATACTTGGAAGTTCAGCAGCAGACACACTTTGGCTGTCTTCCACATCAGCATCTACATCAGTGATTAATTTTGAACATCCTGCTGAGCAGGCTTGAATTCTGACAGTGGCCAGGAACCCCTCTGTCTCAGTAAGTAGTGGTTCAACAGCAGGACCACCACTAGTAGCCATTAGACTTCAGTCTCTGCATCTGATTGTGGAAGATTATGGGGACCAAATGTCTTAGGCACCATAGCTCTGTATGAGATGAAACATAAGAAGAGGAAAAAAGTGAATTAAGCCAAA
The DNA here is from genome assembly GCF_019279795.1 of Protopterus annectens. Lineage (NCBI taxonomy): Eukaryota > Metazoa > Chordata > Ceratodontiformes > Protopteridae > Protopterus > Protopterus annectens. The sequence goes on along the minus strand of NC_056728.1, from coordinate 539,635,518 downwards.
AGTCTGAGTGTTAATGAAAGAAATATGTATGATTTATTCAGGCATTAATAAAACCTAAAGTAAACCATCCCCAGGATTTAATAAAATCTGTGTAGGTGCAATATAAAGGCTACATGGCATGTATCCATGTACATGGCCACAGTTTCCCCTCAGCAGTACGCCATGCATAGTAATGATGGTGCATTGTCGAGAAGAGCCAAGGAACATGGATATTGAATCAATATTGGTGTAGTAGCTACCCATGGCTGCAGATGAGTGTGACTCCCTGTAATGCTCTCCATCACCATTGTAATGTTGTGAAGTGTGTTAACTGTATAATATGTCATTTTTATGATGCGTTATGCTTTTTTTATTACTTTTTTTTACTGCATGTTTGTGTAGTGAGGCACAGAGTGCAACAATGCCAAGCTGTGCTCATATATAGACAGCTGACACCTGGCAGACATCTAAAATAGAAACAGGATGTAATTAATTATCTTAATTAAACTTTTTATTTATTTTTATTTTTTAATTTTCATTTGCACATCGCGGAGCTCAGCAGAGCTGAGCGGAGCTCATACATACATGGCCAACACCTGCTAGACACCTAAAAATAGAAACTAGATGTAATTATTTATTTATAGGTGTGTTTAAGTAAGTGTGTTTGCATGGTGTGATGCAGTGCTCAGCAATGCTAACAGGTAGCCTGGAAGTATGTGTGAAGGTATACTAGTTTTTATAACATCAAACTAGCTGTATGAGTAGAGTTATGGTCTTATGTGTAGTAGGCCCTAGGTTGAAGTCCATAACAACCAGAATACAACTCTAAATGAATGTAATATATTTTTTTAATTTTGTAAATCTATTTTGAATTTTGGCACTGCTACACTCTGCTAAGCACTGCTCATTCATGCTAAGCAGTGCATAAACATGCTAATGGCTACCAATGTTTGTGCGGTGCAAGGCCTCGCTAAAACCACAGTTTTGTGAGTTTTCTTGCTGCTTGGCTTCACTAGGCTGGTTTGTGTGGTACTAAGTGATATGGCACTTGTTTGAATATTGCTGAATGACATGTAAGGGCAGGAAAACAGCCTATATTAATCACAATAGGTGGGAATTCTGCAACAGTTATTGGAGTTCAATCAACTGTTGGTATGGGTGGCAGTGTTGCTGAAGGTGTGCGCTTTCAGGTGTAGAGGTGGAGTATTCAGGAGTCCAGGTTCATGGTCGGGCTCCTTGTTAAAAACCATGAACCCCTGCTGATGCAGGGTTTATTCCAGGGCTCAGAGTGTAAGATGGAGGCTTGGACCATTTTGCCACAGAACTTACCAGTGTTACTCGTATCCCCCACAGCTAAGCAGTGTTATCACCAATATGATGACCTGAAGAGGAGAAAGAGGGGAACCCTGGACACCTGGGTCCAGGAAGCTTGAGGTGGGAATGCCCCACAAGTATGTAAGTATGCCTTCCTCTGTCTTACCAAAATGCAAGCTGAATGTCTGCAAAACTGGTATGCATAATGGTGTGTTTCTCTCCCAACAACTGCAGCTGAGAGGAAGCTTGAGGTGGGAATGCCCCACAAGTATGTAAGTATGCCTTCCTCTGTCTTACCAAAATGCAAGCTGAATGTCTGCAAAACTGGTATGCATAATGGTGTGTTTCTCTCCCAACAACTGCAGCTGAGAGGGCTCGCAAATTCAAGTCCCATGCTGGGCACATGGCCAGGTTGTGTCATGAGCATGGTAAGTATGGATTTAGTATGCCAACTGTAGTGCAATAAGCAAGAAAGAGTAAAGCATTTACTGCAATAAAGTATACACAAGAAAAAGTTTAGTTCAATAAATGGCAATTAGTACTGTAGTGCAATAAATTGGCAATTAGCACTGTAGAGCTGTAGTGCAATAAATGAACAATAAGAACTTATTTCAATAAACCAATAATAATACCAATAACAGTAAGCAAAATGTTGTTCAGCAGGATTGTGTTGTCAAGATCTTTGCAGTAGAGCTGCATGCATTGATTGTCTATGGTAAGGTTGCAGCAGTCAAATGTAGCACTGTAATAGCTGTAGCCAGCAAATCTAATAGCCCGCAAACTGTATTGCTTAACTCATAGTACTATCCAAGGCTGTCTCCAGGCCAATATCAGTCACATATTTTTCTTGTGTATACTTTATTGCAGTAAATGCTTTGCTCTTTTTTGCTTATATGGCTGACTTGGCTTAGTGGTAAATTACTTGGCTATGGTGTGCAGGGTCCTGGGTTTGAGACTTGCAAAGGCTGATTATTCTGGGTGGGAGGATGGCATAATGGTTAAGGTGTTTAACTTACAGACACAAGATGCAAGGTTTGATTCTCACATGGGATAACTGGCTATGGCTAGGCTTAAATGGTCCACAAGGGCAGTTAGCCTAGTATGAACCTATGAACATAATGCTTTCTCTTCCTCAGACATCAGGTAATAAAGGTATATGAGTGAAGTAGCCCAGTCCATGGACAGATATTGTGTGTGGACTTCACAGATATTTCAAACCAATAACAATAAAGTGCGTTCACTAGCATTGTTGATTCTAAAAACTACAGCTTTTTTTAATATATGCAATATGGTTGTATTTCATGCATGTGTGTTCTACTGTCACTGCAGCCTACTATAGGTTCATAGGTAGGTACTAGGCTATCGGACCAAGGGCCTATGTAAGCCTAGACAACAAGGTTCCCTGGCTTAAGCCACCAAGAAAGTTATTTTTCTGTGCCACTGTTGAGCAGAGACACAGAAGTGATCCCCGGGGTGTATTTCCTATTTCCCATCCACTCATCAAGATTTTTCTTGAAGAGTGCTAATGAAGAACTTTGCTTGACATAGATGGGTAGCCTGTTCCAGAGTATGGAACGTCTCTGGGACAGGAATCTACCCCTCCAGCATGTCCTGTTTATTGTGGTGACAAGGTTTAGGTCCCTAGAGCATGTAGCTCAGAGGGACTGGGATTTCTTTAGGTGTAGCATGTCCAACAGCTCTGGGTTTGACATAGCTTTATATGTTAGGCAGAGATCACCTCGGAGTAGGTGATATGCTATGGAGTAAAGCTGGAGTTTTTTGAGGCGGTCAGTGTAGGGCATTTGTTTGAGGCCAGTAATCCTCTTTGTGAGGTACGTCTGTGACCTTTCCAGCTGCTGCAGATGTCTTGTGAGGTATATTCCAAAAGGGATGTTGTACTCTATAATGGGTCTAATGAGTGTCAAGTAGAGGGGAACAATAACCTCGTTTTTCCTGGATGAGAACCCTCTTGTGATGAGGTGTGCAATGTAGAAGGACTTCCTGACTACTGTGATGATGTGACTATCAAAGAAGAGACTACTGTCCACCTGGGTCCCAAGGTCTCTTATCACGTATTCAGTGTTAAGTAGATTGCTGCTTATGTGGTAGTTCATGGGTACAGAGTTTTTTACCAAAGGGGATGACACTGCACTTTTTGGCATTGATCTTGAGGCCATGGCTCTGACACCAGGCAGCTGTCTCAGTGAGGCCCTTCTGTAGGATGTCCACATCATTTGGGGACTTGACTATGGCTCCTAGTTTGCAGTCATCTGCAAACTTCATTAGCCAGAGGCCTTCCGTGTTAGCCTGTACTTCAGATAAGTAGATACCAAACAGGAGAGGTCCCAGGACGGAACCCTGTGGTACTCCACTTGTCACTGCTTTGAGGTCAGATTTGGAGTCTGCAACTTTTACAGTGTGGGTTCTGTCAGTGAGCCAGTTGGCAACCCATCTTGTGACATAGGGATTTATACCTAGGTTAGTGAGTTTAGCTATAATTCCAAAATGGGGGATGGTGTCGAAAGCCTTGGCAAGGTCAAGCTAGGCTGTGTGAACCACCTTCCCCTCATCTACTGCTTTGGTGACTGCCTCAAAGAAGTTGATCAAGTTCAGGAGGCATGATCTGCCTTTCACAAACCTGAACTGGGTGGGATCCAGAGTTTGGAGGTTACCAATGTCTTTGTTTATGAGTTCCATGATGATACGTTTCATGGTCTTGTAGACCAGGCTCGTCAGGCTAATAGGTTGATAGTTCCCAAGATCAGTGGTGGCTCCCCCTTTGTGGAGTGGGATAACTGTTGCTGTGCACCATTCAGTGGGCACAAAGCCTGATGAAAGGCTATTATTGAACATGGTGCTTAAGTGGGGAGCCAGTTCGTTCTGAAGTTCATGTAAAACGCAGCCTAGGATGTTGTCCAGTCCCATGGATGCTGTGTTTTTGGCTTTAGACAGTGCAACTTTTACCTGCGTAGTTGTGATTACAGGGACTCTGCATTCTTCCTGTAAAGATATGGGCCCTTTAGGGGGTGAGAGGGGGGTAAAGTTAGCACTGAACCTATCTGCCAGGATGTTGGCAATATCAGTTGATTCAGTAATTTTTGTGCCTTTGTGCTGTAACTCAGAGCAGATCTGAGTGTTGCCATCAAGATTCTTGACATAGCTATAGAATGCTTTCTGATTGTCCTTGGAATTTGTGGCAATTTTGTTTTCGTAGCTAGCTTTGGAGTATCTTATAAGGGATCTCAGCTTCTTACTGAGGCTGACCAGGGAGCTCCTCCACTCATGGGATTTTACTCTCTTTTGCAACAGTTTCTTCCTTCTGTTGTACAGTATTTTTATGGTAGGGGACCACCAGATTGGCTTCCTTTTTTTGGAGGATAGCATCTTGGTTCTGTTTGGGATAGCACAATCCATGCACTTGTGTAAGTGCTTATAGAGTGCATTTGTGTAGGATTCAGCAGTTGTAACTTTATTGTCCATCTGCATTGGTGTCATGAAGTTCACCACTTCTGTCTTAAGAAGCATGAAGTTGGCTTTGGAGAAATGTTTTACTGTGGTTTCCTTAATGGGGGGTGGGGGCGGGATGTGGATATCAAGGGTGATTAGCTTATGGTCTGATCGGACCAACGAGGAGTTGACTTCAGGTATGGAACACCGGTCACTCATGTTGGTAATGACTAGGTCTAGGATATTGTTGCCCCTGGTGGGGGTGTGTATAAGTTGATCTAAGGCATTGGAGTTTATGAATTCCAGAAAAGGTTGAGCTAAGGAGTTGGTACATGAGTAGTTTTCACAGTTAATGGTGGGATAGTTGAAGTCGCCCATTATTAGGGTGTTTGGTTGAACCCTAATATTTTCTAGTACATCAAGAAAAGAGGAGTAGGAATCCTGGGTCATGGTGGGGGATCTGTGGCAAGCTACAATTTGGATTGCAGTTTTGCCCAGAGTTAGTTGCACTTGGATAACCTCGGATGCATTATGCTGAGCAACTAGCCTGGAGGTGTGGCTATCCTTAATGAATATGGACACACCTCCGCCTTTGGTGTTTCAGTCCAGGTTACATGGCCGAAAAGTGTGGTATAAGGTATAGCCTGGTAGTGCAGGGGTGCTCTCTGGGGCCTTGAACCAGGTCTCAGTCACTGCACAGATATCAATGTTCTCCATTTTATAACTCTGTAAAAGTACTAGAATGCCAGAGGAATATCCTGTAACTTGTATTTCTAATTCATAGTATAGTTACAGGTGATCTCCAGGCAAGTATCAGTCACTCAGTAGTTAGCAGTGACTCAGTAGCTCAGTCTGTTAAATGCTTTGTATGCACTGCATTTTGCCAGACACAGTTCTGGGTTCAAATTCAGTGGTATGTAGCACTATATTTTTAGTATCAGTCATGTAATGCTCACATTTTCTCTCTCACCAGGAACACAACAAATATATCAGTGAGGTAGTCCATATTATGACCAGATAGTGTGCTTAGTTTTCACAGAATTTTAACATCAATACCAAGAAAGCATTCATCACCATTGTTAAGTCATAAATAAAACTCTGTAATCACAGTATGGCTGTATCCCTTGCATGTCTGAACTAAGTTGCTGCAGTCAATTATAACATTATTTACAGATGTCCCCTGCAGTCACAGCTATTGGGTTCTACTCCCATGCCTGCCAACTAAGTTATGACGGCTGTCTAGTTTACTCACTGTACACAAACATGTCTCTCAAGTGTCACAATTTCTTGCAATGTTATTAAAACTCCCTAATCTGTCTGTCACATGATTAGCAGATAAATTATTACCTGGAATAAGAAACTGGGTAATTATATAAGCCCACATCATGTGAAACTGTTCTGTGTAGTGATGTACCTGCATTTGTAATTGCTCGGCCCATACTGACCCATGCTAACAGCTTGAGATGTATGTACATGCTACATCAGCTATAGGAGAATTGCAGTCACTGACCTCAAAACTGATAATACACACCTGTAGAGTATTTATTATCAGTATTTTCTGACCCATGCTAACACCTTGAAATGTACGTACATGCTACATCAACTATAGAACAATTATTATCAGTGTTTTCAGGGATATAATCTGCAATGTCAGTAATGGAATGTTTTTCTCTCTCTCTCCCCACCCATTATCTTTATTTATAGGTTCATAGGTAAGCACTAGGCTATCTGCCCAATGGCATTTATAAGCCTAGTCAGAATGTGTTGGCTTTCGCCACCCCCTTAGATTAGTTTCCTGTGCCTCTGTCCAGCAGAGACATTAGTTCCCTGCGCCACTGTCCAGCAGAGCCACTGCAGTGATCCTTGGGGAAAATTTTCTGTTTCCCATCCACCCGTCAAGGTTTCTCTTAAAGAGTGTTAGTGAGGGGCTCTGCCTGATGTATATTGGAATCCTGTTCCAAAGCATGGGGAGTCTCTGGGACAGGAATCTATCCCTCCATCATGTCCTATTTATCACTGTGGTAAGGTTTATATCGCTAAAGCATGTGGCTCTCCGGGATTTGTTTTTTTTTTTTAGGAGGAGCATGTCCATCAATTCTGGGTTGGACAGGGCCTTGTATGTCAGGCAGTGATCACCTCTGAGTAAGCGGTATGCAACCGAGTACAGCTGGAGTTTCTTGAGTCGGGCTGCATAAGGCATCTGTTTGAGGCCAGTAATCCTCTTGGTGAGGTACTTTTGTGGTCTTTCCAGCTGTTGCAGGTGTCTTAGAAGGTACATCCCAAATGGGGCATTGTATTCTATGATGGGTCTAATGAGTGATGAGTAGAGAGGCACAATAACCTCTTTTGTTCCAGATACGAACCCTTTTGTGATTAGGTGGGCCACAAAGAAGGATTTTCTAACCACCTTGGCATTATGATTATCAAAGGAGAGATTACTATCTACTTGGGTTCCCAGATCCCTTATTACATTTTCTGTATTTAGGGGACTACCACCTATGTGGTAGTTCACGGGTACTTTATTTTTTTCACAGGGGATGACAATGCACTTTTGGCATTTAGCTTGAGGCCATGATTTTGACACCAGGTATCCGTCTCAGTGAGACCCTTCTGGAGGGTGTCTGTATCAGCTGGAGAATCAATTATGGCCCCTAGTTTGCAGTTGTCTGCGAACTTGGTTAGCCATAGTCCTCCTATGCTTGCCTGTACCTCTGAGAAGTATATACTGAACAGGAGGGGTCCAAGGATGGAGCCCTGGGGGAAGGCACTTGTAACCGGTTTAGAGTCGGACATAGAGCCTGCAACTCTTACCATGTGGGTTCTATTCATGAGCCAGTTGGCAGCCCATCTTGTGACATAGGGGTTTATGTTTAAGCTGGTGTGCTTGTCTATAATACTAGAATGGGGGAATGGTGTCAAAAGCCTTTGCAAGGTCTAGGTAGGCTGTGTGGACCTCCTTTCCCTCATCTAATGCCTTGGTAACTGTCTCAAAGAAGTCCACCAGGTTTAGGAGGCATGATCTGCCCTTAACAAAGCCAAACTCGGTAGGGTCCAGGATTTGGAGGTTCCCAATGTCTCTGTTAATGAGTTCCATGATGATGCACTCCATAGCCTTGCAGACCAGGCTAGTCATGCTTATAGAACAATAGTTCCTAGGGTCCGTTGTGGCTCCACCTTTGTGGAGTGGGATAACTGTTGCTGTGCACCACTCTGTGGTTACATAGCCTGTAGAGAGGCTGAGTTTGAACAGTGTGTTTAGTTGAGGGGTTAGTTCATTTTGGAGCTCTTGTAAGACACAGTCTGGGGCACCTTCCGGTCTCATTGAAGCTGTGTTTTTGGCTTTGGATAAGGCTGTTTTAACCTGTGTGTCGGTGATTGAGGAGGCCCTACATTCTTCTGGTATGGTTATGGGCTCTTTAGGGGGTGAGAGGGGGGTGAAGTTTGTACTAAAGCTGTCTGCCAGAATGTTGGCAATATCAGTCAGTTCAGTGTGTTTTGTGCCACTCTGCACTAACTCAGAGCAGATCTGAGAGTTTCCAGTTAGGTTCTTGGCATAGCTAAAGAATGCTTTGTGGTCATCTTTGGAGTCATTGGCAATTTTTCTTTCAAAACTAGCCTTGGATGATTTAATGAGGGATCATAGTTTCTTGCTGATACTGATCAGGGATGTCTTTCCTTCTTGGGATTTTACTCTTTTCTGTACTAGATTCCTCCTCCTGTTGTATAGCTTGTTTATGGCAGGGGTCCACCAGCCTGGTTTCCTTTTCTTGGAGGAGTGAGTCTTGGTTTTACTTGGGATATCACGATCCATGCATTCCTGCAGATGCTCATAGAGTGCCTTTGTAAATGTTTCAGCAGCTTGGACAGCATTGTCCTTTAGCATGGGGGCTGTGAACCATTCCACCTTGGTTTTAAGTAACGTGAAGTTTCCTTTTGAAAAGTTTTTCACAGTGGTTTCCTTGATTGGGGGCGGGGGCGGAATGTGGATATCCAAAGTGATTAGTCTATGGTCTGATCTAATCAGCGAGGGGTTGACCTCCGGTGTGGAACACCAGTCGCCCATGTTGGTGATGAGCAGGTCCAATATGTTGTTCCCTCTGGTTGGGGTGTTGACCAGTTGATCCAGGGCATTCAAGTTTATAAATTCTAGGAAACGTTGGGTAAGGGAGTTAGTACTTGAGTAGTTCTCCCAGTTTATGTGTGGGTAATTGAAATCACCCAGTATTAGGGTGTTTGGCAGGAACTTCATATTTCCCAGTGTCTCCAGAAATGCAGAATGGGGGTCCTGGGTCACGGTGGGTGATCTGTAGCAAGCTACAATTTGGATTGCAGTTTTGCCTGTTGTTAGATGCACATGGATGATCTCTGATGCATTGTGCTGCACCACTAACCTGGAGGTGTGGGTATCCTTGATAAATATGGATACACCCCCACCTTTTGTGTTTCGGTCCTGGTTCAGTGGCTGAAAGGTATGGTATGAGTTATAGCCTAGTAGTGCTGGGGTGCTCTCTGGAGCCTTAAACCAGGTTTCTGTTACTGCACAGGTGTCGATGTTCTCCATACTGAGGAGTGCCTTGAGTGCATGCATTTTGAGGTTTAGACTTCTGGCATTGAGTAGCATTACCCTCAGTTGTTGGTTACTTGTGCTATTTATGGTGGTGGGTTTGTCTTTTAAGCCTTGCCTAAAAAAGGCACTATGGGGGCGGCAAGAGAAATTCGAAAGCCTAAGGGTGACAGGTGCAAGCCATCTCTTGCGAAGCAATGTGGCTTGTCGAGCATGTCATCCCAGGCGGACAGATACTGGATCCCCTTTGAATGACACCAGAAACTTAGCCAATTTTGAAATTGATCATTTTTTCTTTATACTGTGGCATCATTCTTGGAGAGGGCAGGATGCTACTCAGGGTCATACCAGCCTGGGCTACATGATCAGAGAGCTCTTCCATGTCTCTTTTCATGTAGTCCAGGAAGGTACGTCTGAGGTCATTCACACCAACATGGAGAATGACAGAGTTGTATTTGTACTTGTTCTGGAGTGACCTGAGTGCTTGTGTTATGTGGCAGAACCTGGCACCAGACAGGCAGCTAACTGTAACCTTCTCCTTATCCAGCCTAGTTAGTGGGAAATCAGTGTGCCTGACTATAGAGTCGCCTATTACTAGTGTGTTGGGTATGTTATTTTGCCTTAAGGGCTGTGATTGCGTGGCACACTGATTATGTGAAGTATGTGTTTCATGGTTGGTGATGGGGTGTGGAGGTTCCTTGGATGTCTGCTTTGGAGGTCTCTGTTGCTTTTGCAGATTTTTATTTAGAGCCTCCGGGTATGTTTTCATGTATTCATGTGTGTTATTTGCCAGTGTTGGTTTATTAGGTCTATGTGAGACTGGTGGTGTGTTGCAAGTATTACCCTTCTCCTCTTGACTGTCAGTTCGAGTCTTGGGTTAAGAGAGCATTGCCTCCAGTTTGGCTGTATAATTGCATCTCTGGCATATATTAGTGTTTGATGGTAGGAGGAGAGGGTTGTTTGTGTACATGAGGCAGTTGTAACATTGCCTCAAAATGCCCAGATTAACTAGTTAGACTGGAGAGTACACCAGAAACTGCCCTGTGGATATGCCTGAATAGGTAGAGTAAGCTGTTTTTCTGATTGGCTGGTGGGGACGAATAGCGAGCCTTGTCCTTCTGGACAGTATAGGGGTCTAGTGCTAGGGTTAATTAGTGCTTGATATGAGTTTTAAGAAAGTGCTTGACTGTGAAATGAATGGTTTGAGTGCTAAAGTTGAAGGTTTGTCTAGTTCCAAGGGAAAAATTGAAGAGTAGACTTCATGGAGCCGAGAATAGTTTAACTCTAGCTAACCAGCACTGCCCAGTGCGCAAAACCTCGCAAATGCGTGTTTTATAGCAGGGAAGTGAAAGAGATAGAAATTTTCCCAAAATGGCTGATAAACTACTAACGTCTGGGCTGAAACCACTCCTCAAGGGACAGATAGGCTGCTCAAAGCTCCACTCTCTCACAGGTGAACAGAGAAACATCCTTCTATCCAAGTAAGGTATGGGCAACACAGAAACTTGTAACACAGCCCTGGATTCAGCAATAACCTGAAAACTGGACTATACTAGTTCAGAAAGGCGGGAAAAAGTATTTTTTTTTTTTTTTTGTTTTGTTTTTCAGAAAATAGAGCAGATACACTAAAAATTAGCCCAAATGGCCAATAAACTATTAATATATAATAATATATCCATGAATGAATTGCTGAAGGATACATTTTATAGAAACATCACGAAGAAGGAGACACATAACATTATACAGTATGTGACTACTACATTGTTAGATATGTATAAAGGAGAGGTGATTACCAAAGAATTGCTAGGTTATCTATTAGTCAAGAATCCTTTAATTCTAACTATACATGGCTTACCCAAGATCCATAAGAATGCCATTGATCCACCCATGAGGCCCATAGTGACTGGAGGAGGTTGGCTCCCAGAACATCTTTCTGTATATATTGAAAAACATCTAAGGCCTATTTTAAATGGGAATCAGTGTGTGCTAAGCGACACTAAACAATTCCTAGTGGATCTATATGTGTGTTTAGAAGGAAGAGAAAATATACAAGAACTACTTTTGGTAACATTAGATGTACAATCCTTATTTACAATTATACCAAATGAAATAGGGATTCAGTCTATAGAAACATACTTGCAGAATCATAGTGAGTATTCAGCATTACAAATTGATCTTATTACTCATTTCCTTAAATTAGTACTAGAGAACAACTTGTTTATATTTGGGGAGATGATTTATATACAAGATGGGGTGGCCATGGGGACCCCATGTGCCAATAGCTATGCTAATATGTTCTTGGCACAATGGGAGGAAAGTACCCTTTTCCTGCTTGAAGACTTTAGGAAACATACTCATATTCTGTCTTCTATCGACGTTTTGTCGATGATCTTTTTATTTTATGGAATGGAAATTATTGTCAACTACAGAACTTTGTGGACAGAATGAATAGCCTAACGGATTTTTTGAAATTCACAATGAATTGGTCTGATTTAAGAATAGACTATCTAGATCTCTATATAGAGAAGCTACCTGAAGGTTTGATTAACACCGGAGTATACCGGAAGCCCTGCTATCGTAATTCATTACTGATGAGGTCTAGCATGTATCCCCTACATGTGTTCAGAAACATCATTAAAGGTCAGGGAGTAAGAGCTTCAAGGCTAAATCCATCAGAGGAATGTTTTAAGAAGGAACTTATAGACTTGAAAGAGAAATTACTATTTAGAGGATATACAGAAACAGAGATTAATGAGAATCTGAAAGATGTTACTACACTACGTATAGGTGCAGCAGCACGTTATTATGGTCCAGTAATATCGGGTCCAGATTTGGACCCTTCATTTAACGTTGCTACCATCAGATTTTCCATATTCTTTACATCTGATAATCAGGAAGTCAGAGATATCCGTAAGAATTGGTCTATACTACAGATAGATGATAGTATTAGGAAGATAGTTGGTGAACGACCTAAGTTCTTATATAAGAACAAGAAAAATCTTAAAAGATTACTATGCTATTCACATAATACTCAGGAACAACTGGATGAAGGGAATACCAAACCATGTGGTGCATGTAATTTTTGTACTTATATTGACACATCTAGGGTCTTTGTTCACCCTGATTTGAAGAAGGAGTTTATGCTGTCTTCCACAGCTAATTGTAAAACAACGAATCTTATATATTTGGCTGTGTGTCAAATTTGCCATTCGTTCTATGTTGGAAAAACAAATAGAATGTTTAGAGATCGTATACGTGAGCATGTTTATCAGATCCGTAAGAAATCAGAGCACAATGCCCTAGATAAGCATGTCATGCGTACAGATGACACACATTGGTTTACATTTAGACTATTGGAAGTTATTTCTCCAAGCATACAAGAAGGTGACATTAGAAATCATACAGAATACAGGGAGAATGACTGGATCATTACACTAAGAGCAGATAGGGGCATGGGTTTAAATGAGAGAGCATCCATTAAACCCTTACTAAGGAAGCGTAGGAATATAAAATTAATATTTTCTAAGTGGTCTATTCCCATTGACATACATAATATATAACATATAATGTTATATATTGCATATAATTTATATACAGGTATACACATATATATTATTTATATCATTTTATGATATGTAGGAAAGTTTAAGATATATCCAGGCAATCTCCTATATTATGATTACTTATGTTGAATAAGTAAATGAGTTTTTCTATACTTACATGCATAGTGAGTGTTATACAGGAATATTTATGATTACATATGTTTGTCTGGTTTTTTAACATATATACATAAATTTGCCTCATATTTAGTTTTTATATATGGAATGAGTGTTATTGTTGTATTATTTATCTTATAAGTACAGTATTTTATGTATGGAGCAGCAAAGTTTTTTGTATGGAATTTTAGTATACTGTGATTTTTTTTTTTAAATGTCTTAATTGAAAGGGAGTTATGATTGGACATTGACTAGTTTGAATTTGTTATATAACTGCCATCTGTATGAACTAAGTTTATGTTGATCTGAAGAAGCTAATAAGCGAAAGTGCTCATCATATTTTAATAAAATTTGTGTTTCAAGAGAAGGCAATACCTGTTTTGCTCCGCTACTTTCATATTCTACAAAGTTTTACTATTATTTCAGCAACGGAGCATTTATTCGGCTGGCTGGCAGCTAAACTTTTTATCTTGGTGCTTACAATAAACTATTAACTTCTTGGCTGAAACCACTCCTCTAGGGACAGATAGGCTGCTCAAAGCTCCCCTCTCTCACAGGTGAACAGAGAAACTTCCTTCTATCCAAGTAAGGTATGGACAGCACAGAAGCTTGTAACACAGCACTGGATTCAACAATAACCTGAAAACTGGACTATACTATTTCAGAAAGGCGGGAAACAAGTATTTTTTTTTTCGGAAAACAGAGCAGATACAATCAAAACAACACTTTAAATGCACAGAAAAGGCTTTTGCACTTTAGTGTGTAGCCTACAACAGTTAAACAGATTATTTAAACACAAAAATGACTTAATTCAAGTGCAGGCAGCAAATAAGTACAATATGTAGCAATAACAAACTTTAAATCACAGATTTGCTAAAAAAAAAAAAACTGGCGTTTTAGGCGGAATTAGTTAAGACAGCAAGAAAAGCAGAAAAATGATACTTCATCACTCCAAAGTCTCTCTCTTGTCTTTCTGTTGCTGTAGACTCTGCAGAACACCTGGAAGGCACTTGCTTGAGTGGAATACAAGCACAAAAACTGTGCAAATGCGGTTTTTATAGCAGGGAAGTGAAAGAGATAGAAATTAGCCCAAAATGGCCAATAATCTACTAACTTCTGGGTTGAAACCACTCTTCCAGGGATAGATAGGCTGCTCAAATCTCCCCTCTCTCACAGGTGAACAGAGAAACTTCCTTCTATCCAAGTAAGGTATGGGCAACACAGAAACTTGTAACACAGCTCTGGATTCAGCAATAACCTGAAAACGGGACTATACTACTTCAGAAAGGTGGGAAAAAGTATATTATTTTTTTTTTTTTTTTTTTTTTCAGAAAATAGAGCAGATACAATCAAAATTAGCCCAACATGGCCAATAAACTACTAACTTCTGGGCTGAAACCACTCCTCCAGGGACAGATAGGCTACTCAAAGCTCCCCTCTCTTACAGGTGAGCAGAGAAACTTCCTTCTATCCAAGTAAGGTATGGGCAACACAGAAACTTGTAATATAGCCCTGAATTCAGCAATAACCTGAAAACTGGACTATACTAGTTCAGAAAGGCAGAAAACACGTTTTTTTTTTCAGAATATAGAGCAGATACAATCAAAACAACACTTTAAATTCACAGAAAAGGCTATCACACTTTAGTGTGTAGCCTACAACAATTAAACAGATTATTTAAACACAAAAATGACTTAATTCAAGTTCAGGCAGCAAATAAGTACAATATGTAGCAATAACAAACTTTTTAAATCACAGAAACACTTAAAAAAACTGGCATTTTAGGCGGAATTAGTTAAGACAGCAAAAAAAAGCAGAAAAATGATACTTTAGCACTCCAAAGTTTTCTGCTGCTGTAGATTCTGCAGAACACCTGGAAGGCACTTGCTGAGCAGAATACAAGTGCAAATACTGTGCCAATGCGGTTTTTAAAGCAGGGAAGTGAAAGAGATAGAAATTAGCTCAAAATGGTCAATAAACTAGTAACTTCTGGGCTGAAACTACTCCTCCAGGGACAGATAGGCTGCTCAAAGCTCCCCTCACTCACAGGTGAACAAAGAAACTTCCTTCTATCCAAGTAAGGTATGGGCAACACAGACATTTGTAACACAGCCCTGTATTCAGCAGTGACATGAAAAGTAGACTATGCTAGTTCAGAAAGGTGGGAGACAAGTATATATATATATATATATATATATATATATATATATATATATATATATATTTTTTTTTTTCAGAAAATAGAGCAGATACAATCAAAACAACACCCAGTTAAAAAGCTCAAAACTGAGCCCTGTTCCAGCAGTCTTCAATCAGACAAGTTCTAACGGCAGACTCCTGCCACTAGGGTACAGAGAAACCTTCTCCAAAAAAAGACGGCCTGGATCAGTGCACAAGTTATTCAAACAAAGCTAGAGCCAGCAGGCCTGAATCTAGTCTATGCTACAGCAAACAAGGTGTACTGATTTCATAAAGAAACAGTTCAAGTAAGCATGCACTATAAGCCTTTAACCAAAAATTCCCATCTCAGAAGGACAGAATCTAGCCTCTCCACCCACAAGAGCGCAGACCACAAACCTTCTTAATGTAAAATAACTGGCCTAAAGACCAAGTGTTGAACCCAGAACTAATACACTTTTAGAATAACAGACAGTGAGCCTTCAATCAGCAGCAATCAGCAGTTCCCAACTTAGAAGGATGTACACTACCTGTCCTGCCACAACAGTGCAGACCACAAACCTTCCTAATGTAAAACAACTGTTTGAAGCCCAAATGCTTAAACCAAAGGCCTTAGAATAACAGTTACAATTTAATCAGGCTACTAACAAGCAGTAATGAAGGCAGAAGAATAAATTCAATGGAGTACTTTTAAGAAGAGGCAAAAGCAAAATAAGGTAATAAAGAAGGAAGAAACACAAATACAGTAAAGCAGATGAAGTGGAGTTTTTTTTTGTATAGGGAGGAAACGGAGCAGATTAAGAAACTATAGGGGAATGTCCTTCCCAAGTGCTCTCTCTGTACACAGCAGAGGAGATGGGACTGGTAGGAGTATCTGAAATCAAAATATGATCTCACTGAACTCAGTTGAGTGAGCAAATGAGATGGTTCCAGGAGGAGTCTGCAAAAACAGATTTACAGCAGGGGCGGACAATTCCAAAGCCACAAAGATTAACACCACAACAGAAAACAGGGAGGGGGTGGGGAAATAACTGCAGATAGACAGACACACACAATATTTACTGAATCAAAGACACCCAATATTTACTGAATCAAATCTTAAATAAGTGCAGAGAAAAGTATACTTAAATCAGCCTGTGTCCAGTTGATATATGCAGACAAGTCTCAGTAGCCAGCACCTCTGATTAAAATGAGTACTAGAAATGAAACCAATACAGATTTTAATGCAAGCAGAACCCCCAGGCTAACACTAACACAGGAATTTCAAAGCAGTCCAACAACTTTCAATGAGCCCAGATGGCTACACTTTTTCACACTTCAGGCAGCTAACAGCAGATATACAGAGACACACAATATTTACTGAATCAAAGACACACAATATTTACTGAATCAAATCTTAAATAAGTGCAGAGAAAAGTATGCTTAAATCTGCTTGTGTCCAGTTGATATATGCAGACAAGTCTCAGTAGCCAGCAACTCCGATTAAAATGATTACTAGAAATGCAACCAACACAGATTTTAATGCAAGCAGAACCCCCCAGGCTAACACTAACACAAGAATTTCAAAGCAGTGTAACAACTTTCAATGAGCCCAGATGGCTACACTTTTTCACACTTCAGGCAGCTAACTGCAGATAGATAGAGACATGCAATATTTTCTGAATCAAAGACACACACTATTTACTGAATCAAATCTTAAATAAGTGCAGAGAAAAGTATACTTAAATCTGCTTGTGTCATGTTGATATATGCAGACAAGTCTCAGTAGCCAGCAACTCCAATTAAAATGAGTACTAGAAATGTAACCAACACAGATTTTAATGCAAGCAAACCCCCCCAGGCTAATACTAACACAGGAATTTCAAAGCAATTTAACAACTTTCAATGAGCCCAGATGGCTACACTTTTTCACACTTCAGGCAGCTAACTTCAGAGAGACACACAATATTTACTGAATCAAAGACACACAATATTTACTGAATCAAATTTTAAATAAGTGCAGAGAAAAGTATACTTAAATCAGCTTGTGCCGAGTTGATATAGGCAGACAAATCTCAGTAGCCAGAAACTCCAGTCTCAGTAGCCAGCAACTATTATTTATTATTATGATTTAATATTAATATATTTTGTTTAACTATATTTTGGAAAAATGTGTTTGATTATTGTTATGTTTTGTTAAAATGAAATAATAACATATTTTGTTAAACTAAGCATATTTTGGAAAATGTGGTTGATTATTGTTATGTTTTATTATGATGCAATATTAACATATTTAGTAAACTAACAGTTTAATTGGCCCTATGGTTTATTTTGCACTGACATGCTGTTACCATACTGACTGTTATGTTACTTAATGTTGTGTTGCACATATTATACATTAATATATATTTGGATGAATAAATATGATGTTCAATTCTGTTAATACTAACAATGGTTAGGTTATTACTAACCATAACGTATTGCAATACGTAATTTACCACAACATGTCAAGGTAGGCCAGTTACAGTTGATTTCCCTACCTTGCCTTAACTGGCCATGGCAGTGGGTCCCAGCATGTCTCATTTCCAGACTGGTGGTGCCCCTTTTGCTGTCCCTGCACTATGTGCGGTGTAGAGTAGTACCGCCCCACGGGTTGGGGCTGGGCCTCCCTCTGGGATCAGTGGAGGAAGGGGAGTTTTCACCTAGGTGGAGATGCTGGTCTTGGTGTGCAGGATAGTCCACCATGGCTATGACCACCACCTGTGCCAGATTGAAGGTGTGCAGGCCAACCTGGTGGGGCAGCCTCACCCTGGTGCCCAGCATCCAGCACAGCCACCCTTGGGGCAGTGATAGAGCAGTGCCGACAGTCCCATGGGTGGGGATGTGAGTCACGCTGCTGCTGTCTGGATGCACATGGCACTCGGATTCCACAACACCCTCCCTATCCAAGGTGTTCACCCCCCTCAAGTTTCACACACCACCCCTATATGCTGTCTTGTCTGTCTAGTCTATTTGCAAATGGATCCTCAACTACCTAACTTACCTCTCCCACACGTACCTATGTCCCTTCCTCAACATTCCACTTTCATCTTAAAAAAAAATGGGCACCTGTCCCAAAAAAATAAAAATATTGTCCCATACATAGAACTCCATTTTGTACGTGTCCGCTGGACATACGTAATTCAGTCCAATGGCTTCACAATGTAGTTATGTTGTCCTCACTCCTCTCTCTGAAGTTTGAGAATCCAAATACATCTACAAATTCTGTCAAAGTACACAGTTGTTGCTGTACAAGAAATGGATAGCTATGGTTCTTTCCTACACCCTTCCTGCACATCCCTGCCTGCTTTTTACTCTGTTTTTCCCCCTGCTTGCCCCCATTTCACCACTTTCCTCTCTCATCTTTTTTTCTTTTCTTTATTTTTTTAGCACAGTGTTGCATGATGCGCTGGGTCACACAGCTTCACTCAGCTCAGCTAAATAGAGCTATAATAACTATATGTGTTTCTAACATTGTAAGACACATACAAAATAAACACCTCTGCCATGTTTTAAACCCAAGCCCATCACACCTACAGCACACTGCATTAAACCACCACATCACACAACTCTTAACTAAAACAAGTGGTTTAAACAAAACATAGTAATTGCCAGTTACAGTCATTAGGCATGTATCAGAGGAGCTGCGCGTCATGCCGCACTGAACAAACTGGAATAAAAAGTAATGGGAAAAATGGGGGTGTACCTTGGACTGTGGTGTAATAGTACATCACTAGACAGCCAAACACATGATAATGGATGTAACTGAGGCCTGTGATAGCAAGTAAATGCGGCCTTTTATCAGCAACATGTAGAAAGTCACCCGCTAAGGCATTTGTGGCAAAATACATATTCAGCTGAGACTCTGGTGCAGAAATACATCTATATAAAGCCATGCACATACTGATGAATGTAGAAAATTTTTTGTCACAGCCTGTATGTGTGCACATACTGTATATCTTGCAAATACACTTACTGTAGCAGTGAATCAGCAGCTCAGTCTGTTAAATGCCTTTCATACTGTACATTTTGCTACACACAGTCCTGGGTTCAAATCCAGAGTTGGTTGCATTTCAATTACATTATTGTGAAGACAGCAATTAATGAATGACTCATGCACTCAATATCCACACAAAGCATTACAAACTAAATAACTGCTTTTCACTGCTGGAAGTCACAGGCCTGCAGGTAGGAACACACTTCACATATCCGTATAGCATTACTATATGTCACCTAGTACTCTGTTACTGACACAGTTGCCTAACATACATAGTTTCATAGGGTCATAGGTTAGTACTAGGCTAACTGCCCTTGTGAGCCTTTGTAAGCCTAGCCAATTATCTCTTGTGAAACTCAAACCCTGCATCCTGTGTTTGTAAGGCAAATACCTTAACCATTAGGGTACCTTAAAAACATACTGTAATTGGAGTATAAAGGGTACCCTTACCCTGGCTCTGCCTTTACAACAAAACTGACACAGCTGACACAGATAAACCTAAAGCTTGTTGTCCTCCAAAGTGTTCACACTCACTGCCTATGTCTATTACCTGCAGCAGCAGCTGCAGCTTGTGGTACATACAGCTCTATGTAAAGGTTTCTGCTACAGACCTACCCTCTGCAATGATGTAGTCTCCTCACCCCAGTAATGTCCATCTCAACAACTAAGAAAGGGGCCCTGTTCTACATGAAGGCCTTATGTATTGCACAGTGGTTGCATGTCATTGTCTAATGATAGTGCAATTCAGCTGTTTTGGCTGTAATTAGCATATCAGAGTCGCAGATTGGTTTAGAGGCAATTACCTGCTAATGAGAACCATGTTAAAATGCAAGCAGCTAGCTATGGGGAAACATTCTGTATGAGACTTTCGCCACACAGAGCACACCTTTGTGAAACATTACTAGTAGCACATTTCAAAAGAGGAGTACTGCACTCCACCAGGTATGTAATTGTTTTTTGGGTATAACAGGATACAGATGGGAGGATAGAGTTACAGGGAATAGGGGTTACAGCAGTAAGCCTGTCTTAGACCTGTGATAATGATGTGTCATTGATACCCTGCTGCCTTACACATACACGTGACATACAATATATCAGAGTTACATTGTCTTTTGTCATTGTAGCACACCGGTTTTGTTGGACTGTCCCTATATACTAGTCATAATAGCACACTACTATTTGTCTGGCACTGGTCCCATGACATAATATTAGGTGGCTGGCTTTAGGGGAAAAATGACAGTGGACCAGAATGTTGGGTGTATGATCATACATAAAAAACAAAATGAAACCAGCAAAAAAAAAAAAAAAAAAATACGGAGTCACCAAGTACTGCAAAAGTTTTAATAGAATTCTGGTAACTCAGCTATGTGCCTTCATAGGAATAATTTTTAAAACACCATGCAGTGTTTTTATACAAATCTTCAATTAAATAATTAATGAACAATTTGCCAATTAAACAGCCCTTAAAGAGCCATACCCATAGCCATCCATACAAAGAATGAAACCTTACAAGCAATAGTTCAAACATTCAAGTTAATATCCAAGTTTAAGCCCCTTGGTTTAAGTGTTCTATGAGTTAATATAAATCTAATTTCCAACTCTAATAGCTTATGTGCAAAACTACCCCCATCCATTGTTATAAGTTTAGCTAAAACACTAAAAAATAAACTTTCATCATGTCCCCCATGTACCCTATAGAAATTATCTGCAATAGGACTATTTAACTGCTTATTGCTAATGTCACCCAGATGTTCCATAATATGTACTTTAATCATACGCTTAGTCTGACCAATGTACCATTTAGGAGTGAAACAGCCAGAACCCAAAATATAAACTACCCCATAGGAATGGCAGTCAAGCCTATCAGTAGTCATATACTTTTTGCCATTGATACTAATGCCAGAAATATTCCTCACTGTAACACACTTCACACATTTATACATTCCTATCTGATCTCTTAATGTTCTCTTGTTTTTAAAACTAAGAATGTCTCTTAAATTACCATACCTAGCATAAGAAAAAGTGAGTTTCTTGGGAAATAAATATTACAGTTGATCATTATAACACACAATAGGTCACAAACTATCAACTAAACCTTTCAAGACAGGTGTAAAAGGGGAATACTTAGTCACAAAAAATAAACATTCCTCTACATCCTTGCCCTTATCCTTAACTGGCTTATAAATTTAATTTCCCATAGTGGTCACATAACAGTCAAGGCAACATTTTACTCTCTTCCTAGCTTTCTCAATAGAGACTTCTTCTTTATAACAATCTCTCTTTAACTAACATAAATTCCTGTTCAAGCAGCTGACTGTCAGAGGTATGTTCAAAATCTTCTTAAACTCCCCATTTGGAAGGGAATCTAATAAATGTAGAGGATGAGAACTACTGGCATGCAAAACATTATTGACTGCCATAACCTTTCTGTAGGGTTTATACTGTACTTTACTGTCACTATTCACACACAATTCAATATCCAAAAACTGGATAATCTGTTTATTAGTGACATCAGTGAACTCCAACTCCAAATGATTATTATTAAGTGACCTAATGAACTCCTCAAATTCCCTTACATCACCTTTACAAATACAAATTATATTATCAATATAACGTTGATATTTCACAACAGATCTAATAAAAAAATCCATAGTATATATACAAACATTCTCAAAACAGGACATAAAAATTATAGCATAGAAAAAAGTTGCCCTTGGTCAATCACCCAGTAGTCTACCTACTGCCTCCAGGACCCATCTAGTCTTGATGTTAGTATATAAGGACTTAATGTCAACAGTAGCCCAATAAAAAGTATCTTCCCATTGCATATCTTTCACCATTTTACAAAACTCATTTATATCTCTAATATGGGATGGAATTTTAGATAGATATTTTTTCAAATGACTATACAAAGGTATTCCAACATGTTTCAAAAAAGACCTACAACAAGATATAATAGGCCTCCCTGGGGGGGGGGGGGGTTCAGTTAAATTCTTGTAAATTTTAGGCAAGGCATAGAAAGTGGGATCACCAGAAAATGGTATATACAATTTTTTAACATTGTGTGCCCTCAAAAAAAAAAAAAAAAACAATCTCTCACCCTGCTCTAGTATCTATAATAACATCCCATTAAATTGAGTTTCAGAGTTATGGGTTAACTTCTTCTATTCATTCTCCCTAGAAAATAACTCATAAACCATTTTATGATACTGAGATTTTGACATAATGACTCAATTGCCCCCTTTATCCACTTGAAAAAATATATAATTTACATTTTCATCTCTCAAATGCTTCAAGGTTAACCATTCCTGCTTGTCCAAATTAAATTTCCTATAAGATTTCAAAAACTTAAAATATTCATATTCAGTTTTTATTTACACAAAACAGCCTCAAAGTTAATCAGCACAGAGGATCTTTTTGGGGGCATGAAATTACTAGAGCTAGACAGGTTAGGCACAAACAATTTACCATAACTAGTATGAAAGCCAACATTTTCTTTACCATCAGTTACAGCATTAAATCCATTTTTGGCATTAGACATATCATCAACATCATTATTAAAACTACAAAACTGATTATCATAAATCAATAAATCAAGTAAAGAGTCATTCAAGTCATCAGAGTCAATTTCATTAAGCATTTGCCTTTGTTCCTTTTGTGCATCACAAAACACCCGCAAATATAATTTCCTGAAAAAATGCTTAATATCAATACATCAGCCAGGGAAGGCAGCTTAGGGGGAACAACCATACTGCCTTTCCACAAAATAATTTTGATGACTAGCATCACACTAAAGTCACTCAAGTTTATAATGTGCAAATCGGTATTAATTGAAAAAATAGAGTAACCAGTTTCAGGAGCTTCAACAGATGCTGTTTGTAGAGAATTCCCAAATGGATGTTCAATTACTTCTGTTCCGCCCTTTGTTTTTGGCAACTCACCTTTTATTTTGTTGAAAAGTGGACTGCAGCTGCTGTTCTCCATCTAAGTGTTTATCTGGCTGCTCAATTAATTCCTCGTCTTCAAAGGAAACACTCTTTTGCTGGCAATAGTTTCCATAGAAGAAACAGAAGAGTCACGTACACCATGTGACCTAACATCCGTGGTTCTCATCTCAACACACCCACTTCTCGGCTTTCTTTGCCAGGAAAAATACAGCTGTTTTCATAATCATTCATGTCAAGGTTGAGTTTCTTCTTTTTATGCTCAACCACCTCATTCTCCACTTTAAACAATTCACTCTTAATATCCTTCTTTTTAGCATAAAACACATTGAGATGTGTCTTTAAATAAAGTATCCTGCAATGAAGCAATTTGTTGTTGAATTTTGACATGTATGAGTATTCTGTTTAACAAGAATCTTAATTCAGCCCAACGTACATTGCAAAGCAACACTTTTCCACTCTTCCAGCAAGTCCAACTCTTCTTCCGAAAACTCAAAAGCAGGTAACTTATCAACCTTTAGTCCCCATGGAGTGATAAATAAACTAACATACTTCTCCAGAAAGTGGGCATTATAATAAAGAGTTACCTCCTTCACCATCAGTCTTTTCAGTTAATCAAATCTCTTGTAATAAACATCATTACAAATGGATGACCATGGATCAAAATTAGCCAACTTTTCCTCTCTTTCTTTAACCAAGTCAGCTAACATATAACCACTATAATCCATCTGGGTATATAGAATTTCAGGAAAGGTGGCAGTTCCATCCAGAGACATCTCAGAAACATAAAAAACAAAACTAGCAAAAAATAAAAAACAGACAGAGTCACGAAGTACTACAAAAGTTCTGGTATCTCAGCTAATTGTCTTCAGAGGAATAATTTTTAAAAACACCATGCAGTCTTTTTATACAAATCTTCAATTAAATAATTAATGAAGAATTTACCAGTTAAACAGCCCTTAAAGAGCCATACCCATAGCCATCCATGCAAATAATGAAACCCTATAAGAAATAGCGCAAACATTCAAGTTAATATCCAAGTTTATGCCCCTTGGTGTATGGTTTCCATAGGGTTCATGGAGGACATGATGGAGGTTTATTTTTTAGTGTGTTAGCTAAACCTATAACAATGGGTGGGGTAATTTTTTACGTAAGCTATTAGAGTTGGAAAGTAGATTTATATTAAATTATAGAACACTTACACAATTACACTTAAACTTGAAACAGACCCTACCTAATGGTACATAGAGCACCTCAGCACATGCCATCTGTATGATTGGCTGGGCGGCCGTTATCTCAACACTCGGCATCTGCCTGAGTCCCTCTTGGACTGGGGCAATATGTGCTGGTCCTGTACCAAGGGGTATACAGATGTCTCTGATTTTGAGAGCTGTATGGCCATTATGCTAGTTAAGTTCACGTGTCCTATGGCTACATAACATAATGTATACTGCTGTAACAGCGTCACACACAAACCTGGCCACATTCAGGCTGGCACCAGTTTCACTCACTGCACACAGGACACACCAAGACACATACATACTGCAAGTTGGCTGTATGTAGATTAGAACACTTACCTATGTACTGGTACACACTACAGATCACAGTACCCAATGCATGCAACTCAACTAATTTCTGCTAGTACTATCAGTTTAGAACATATAATGCTTGTTCATATCAGCAAGCCTTTTTGTGGTCAGTCATTTGAGGGGCCACATCACCTACTACAAATAAAATTATGCAAAATCCTAGCTATGTCTAAGTTACAAAAGTTATCTTACATATGCCATGGAACATACACCATGTTGAGTGGAGTGAGATAAGAACCCTTACCTTTCTAAACTTACACACTATAGACCACAGTACTTATCACAAGCACCATGGCTTACGTCTGATACTACATTGTCAGCTAGTTGTCTTAAGGTGACTGACATCATCAGGCCTTGCAGAAGAGGACAGCTTGGAAGCCAGCAGCAAGTTACAGGCCCAAAAAGTGCATAACCATTGTTGCTGGATAGCCCATGAGGGCATGTCCATTGTTTTACAGGGGTATACACACAAACATACACATACACACACACACACACAAACATGCACACACACACACACACACACACACACACACACACACACACACACACACACACACACACACACACACACACACATGCACACAATTGGGCAGCACTGTGATTAGGACTCCTACCTATTTAAGCTTATATATTAGAGATTACAGTACTTAGCTCATGCTCCACTGGTTATGTTTGTTGTATATGTGACTGCAGGCACAGTACCTGTGCATTACACAAACTAGGCTTGTGTTGAACAACATCTTTGGCCTGCAGAGTGATATTGGTTCCTACTGTTATCTGCATCTATCCTAGCAGTGAGATAACTGTTGTTATCCTAGCTATATGTGTACAGTTACCAGTGTGGCCATATGTGGCTGCTTGCAGTTAGATAGGTGACAATGTGGGCAGGAACAATGTGCCCTGTCCATATGTGCATTGACACCATTATACATTACACCACCTGCTCACCTGTGTCTGTCTACGTGGTGACATCCAGCAGACATCGAGGTCTGTAGGTAAGTGGATTATGTACTGTTGTTCCCTTAGTTTGGATCCTTTGAGCAACATTATGGCTGTGTGATAGTGCAGTTTACTCACGGTTATTAGGGTATGTTGGATAATGTAGACATCCACACACACATTTCTGTATATAACAGGGATGTATATATAAATGTAGCTGCGTGTGTGTATGACATGTATATGTGCTATGTAGGTATATGTGTGGAGTCTATGCATCATTTTAATATATATATATATATATATATATATATATATATAATTACATATATATATATATATATATATATATATATATATATATATATATATATATATATATATATACATATATATATATATATACATATATATATATATATATATATATATATATATATATATATATATATATATAGCTATATATATCAGTATATGTCTATGTGTCACTACATAGCAATAGATATGCTATGCACGTGAGAGAGATACTGATAGATGGATATGTATACGTTTATGTCTGTATGTATAGACATTTATACATAACAAGTCATTTCAATGTGGGGCCAACAGAATTGCACTCATTTTTACTAAGTGCACAGGCATGCCAAGTGGACTATCAGTACTTATAATGTGACTCCAGACCACACCTACCTATATTCCAGTTTGGGATTTTGTATATTACAGACATTAACATCTGCTCCTGTTACTGCAGTACTGCACTTCACTATAAATGTCCACAGCATTCCCCAATTGTCTGCTGTACTTAATATGAGATTGAGGTTGTAATGTTACACCACCAACAGACTGACACTCTGCATACCTCTCAACTGTCTTGATTTTCTCAGAATATCCAGAGTTTTGCCTCATATGTTTGGTCTGTTCCACACACATTTGTGGTCTTCTGGTGCTTTATTGAATGCTGTCATCAATACAATCTGCTATCTACAGACAAACAATTGTGAGTCAGACTTTATATCCATCAGAAAATATGTACCACTGCAACACCTTTAATTCCAGCAAATGTCTTGGTTTATGTGACCAATATTTAAAATCTGTCTCTATGTACGGTCCTTTGTCCCTCCAGTCTTTCTGGCTTTGTCCAGATATCTTGCACTAAGAGTTTGGGAGGTATGACATTCTGTGAAAACACCAACATACTACTACCTCACATACAAAAGATGTGAGTAATTCCAGATTAGAACCGTCAACACCATTGCCCATGCTAGCCTCCTAGTCCACTGAGCCACACAGGTTGCTAGACAGAGCAGGGTCAATCATCACACAATCAGCAGTATACTTATGTACATTGTTATCCTGCGTGAAGAGAGACATACAATGTGTGAGCGCTATCTGTGTTACAGCCCTGAGGTTGCCTGGTCCACTGATATACCATAGCTGATTTTCTGTTAAAGCAGTTATATGGATACACTGCTGTGTTGGGGGTGGGGGAACAGCAGCACATGATCAGCTTGGGCAGACAGTAGTCCAAATATCATGTTTGCCCACTATTTAGCATCTCCCTTGCCTGATGGTGTGCATATTCCAACCATGAGGCCTACTGAATATTAAGGAACACATACTATTGGACTGGGTATCAGTTGTCCCTTGTGGATGTTAAATCTGACCAAATAGCCCACTTATTTCCTTGCATAACAGCAGCAAATCCATGCATACAATGCCTTATTATAGTAATCTTTACAATTAGTATTTAGGTTAGAAACTTACCTTGAGAATGCAGTCATTGACAGAATTGTAGTTCAGGGCTGACTCTGTGTGATGCATGTGGTACACAGCCAACACACAGAGTGGTACAGGTTGTGTGGATTGCCCGGCATCAGCTATTTTAATATATGTATGTGAGTAGGAGTACGGTGTCAGTCCCTAGATCCCCAGTTTGTCAGTGAATGTTCTATGAATTTTCTGTTAGCAAATGCCAGGGCATACTGGGCATACTTATATCAGCCTACAGGGACATCATCAGGGGGTTCCTCCTCTGAGTCCTCCTGTGAGTGTAGTTGTAGTTACTTAGGCACTAGTGGGGGCCTGTTTATCCCTTGCCTATTCTGCTTCTGCTTCAGCTGCTTCTACAGGATCATATGGTGTATCATGGCAAATAAACATAAGTGCTTTCATCAAGTGCATTACAAGACTTCTTCAGATAAAGGATGAGCCCTAGTAAGCCAAATTTAAAAGACACACTTCATGTCACATGATCACCGCCCATATGATTAACTAATTAAAGTCAACATTAATAAGAAAAATATTGTTAACTCAGGCTCATCCTTTATCTGAAGAAGTCTTGTAACTCATTTGATGAAAGCGCTTATGTTTATTTGATTCAATAAATTGTGGTGGACTTACTCCTGCCTTCCTGCCTTCGTTTGTGCTTTTACATCATTTGTGGATCTCTTGTGTTTTTTTCAGTTTGTTTAGAAGGCACAGACGGCTTCTGGACATGGGGCTTTCTCTCAACTATTATTTCCTGTGGATGAATCTACTAGCAGTGAAGGATCACTTACTGGGTTAATTCAACAGTTATCCCAGAAGGTGGATTCCTTAGCTTCTGAAGTTCAATGGTTCAGAAATAACCAGTCAAGGAATCCACCTCTCCCCTTGCAATCTCATAGTGCACCTGGTATTAGTGGTCATGAGGAATGGACTTTACATATTGGGCTGCCGCAATACTTTGAAGGTTTTAATCTAAATGATTGGCTACAACAGGGGATCACCTTTTCGCAAAGTGCAGCAGTGAACCATAACAGGACTTTGAAAGAGAGCTTGGATCTCTTTCAATACAGGCATCCGAAGGTCTGGAAGCTACAAACAGAGAATGCGTACTTGTATGAGTGTATTAAGTGGAAACAAGTGCCGAAGGGATTGAGGCAATAGAAATTTCCTTCTGGGCTCATTTTTAACTCTTCATTACATTTGGAACTTTTATGATTATTTGACCGGAGTGGTTGTGAGTACCACGAGGTACTAGTCAAACATAATGCCTGCATGATAGAGGACCTCATTAAAGAGACTAAGGATTTGGACTCAATTATTACCAATGACTTGCTTTTTGCCCATCATCAGTCTGAATATCAACAAATTTTAAAACTATTGACAACACCATTAATAACATTAAATCCCGCAAACTGAATAAATTACAGCGGGAAACTGATGACTATTCAGGTGGGAGGGCGTATCCTCAGCCGCACCAATTCACAGCAATGGGGCCTTCATTCGAGCTCTAACCCTCATCCAGCCAATGAAGATGAAGAAGTAATTAATAATAATGAGGAACATCAAAATGGAAGTGATGTCCCTTTAGACTCAGCGGGCCCGAGGCTTTCAGAGAGGAGCTGGGAATACAACAACTGGAACAGACAAATGGGTCGAGAAATACAACCACAATGGAATCAATGTTGACCACAGAGGAGAAATTCATCATTCAACCAACTGAGGGGTTGGAGACAGAATCAGACATGGAATTAATGATCCATGGATTAAGGCCTGACTACGGCAATAAACCTTCTATTTTAACTAATGTGACTGGTGATTTCAAGGTATTTAATTACAGTTCTTATGAGTATTCTGAAGAGACTGCTGATGTATTTGCTAAGGGACTAACTTTTGTCCCTAGTTTTAGATCTAATCTCCCCAATTAATCTTGGACTTAAAACTTTTTGTTCGGAAAATGAACTTAAGTATCCTATTCAAGAACAGCAGTATGGATTTTAACAATGACTTGAGACTTTCTAGTGTTTGCAATCCACCACCTCGTCCCACCCTTCAGTTTTTTGAGAAACTTTGTTAATTTGATTTTAGACATTTATTCAAAGGGTCTTATTTTTATTCAAGGAATTTAAAACTTGAGGAAAGGGAAATATTAACCTTGGTACGACAACAAAAAGTCAGGATTATACAACCTGACAAGGGTGGGGGAATTGTGATTATGAACATGCAAGATTATGTTGAAAGTATATACAGTATTTTATTTAGTAATACTTACTGCCAAGTCTCTAAAAATGAGGTAAGCATTGCTTATAATAGGATTAAGGTCCAATTAAGTGATATGTTTATGGAAGGACATATTTCATTACCTGAATACAAGTATTTAAAAATGGATGCCCCAATTATCCTCACAATATTTGGGCTTCCTAAATTACATAAACAGATTGTGGACCCACCATTTTGTCCATTTGCTGATGCCCATAACTCTGTCACTTCTCCTATTGCCAAATTTCTAGAAGTAAAATTGAAACATTTACTAAGACAGGAGATACATCTGTGTAGTGATTCATGGGACTTTCTTTCTAAATGTAACACTCACAACTTTGATAGTGAACTTATATTTTTTACAGTGGATGTAAAATATTTATTTACTGTAATTCCACAAGACATTGGATTAGATTTGTTTGGTGAATTCCTGCTTAGAAAAGGGATTGAACAGGATTGCATTAATACCTACACAGAAATTATGGAAATGGTGTTGCAAAATAACTATATTTATTTTGATGAACAGTATTTTTTTCAACAAGCAGGTGTTGCCATGGGGGGCTCCTGTGGGCCACTTTATGCAAATATTGTCATGTGTGAATGGAAATGGAGATTTCTTTTTGATTATTCTGGGTTCCATGACTGCATTTTATATCTGAGATACCTGGACAATTTGTTTTTTATTTGGAAGGGTGGC
Source organism: Protopterus annectens (assembly GCF_019279795.1). Taxonomy (NCBI): domain Eukaryota; kingdom Metazoa; phylum Chordata; order Ceratodontiformes; family Protopteridae; genus Protopterus; species Protopterus annectens. The sequence continues at coordinate 539,605,113 of NC_056728.1, read as the reverse complement.
AATAATAGTATCAGCATTTTTATGGATTACATCAGCAATACAACTAGCTTTCTTTAGTTTACACATGTGATGGGTAGTGAGAGTATTAGTTATCTGGATGTAAAATTAGACAAGGATGTGATTCATGGGTGATATGTTTCCACCATATATAGGAAGCCCATATATTCAAATGCTTTTTGCATTTTGATAGTTTTCACTCCCTTTCTCAGAAAAAAGCAGTTGTCAAAGAACAATTTGTCAGAGCCACAAGGATGGTTTCTAATTTTGACTCCTTTCATTTGGAATGTAGTCTCTTGGAAGACATGTTTACAAAGCGAGACTATCCTGTGGCTTTTGTACAGGAAATTAAAAGAGAAGTAGTTGCTAAGATACAACTGGATATTTATTCCCCTATTTTGGTTGGAAACCTGACCAATTCAGATAATTGTTCTGTTGCTGATATTTTTCAGCCAACAAGGAAGGAAATGGGACAGAGATAACCCCTGATGTCAGCTTTAGATTGTCCTTTATTACTAGATATTCTGTGGCCCACCAGCAAATTCAAGACATTTTACAAAAGAATTGGGGTGTCCTGACTGGGGATGGTGAGGTTAGGCCCAAAATCAGTAAGAAACCCACTATTGTATGAAGAAGGGGGCTTAACATCAAAAATGTGGTGGAAAAACCCATAATGGAATCTGGTAACACCCAACTTAGATGTATGTACCAATGTGGTATGTGTCATTTTTGCAAATTTATTTATGTGGGGGAATGGTTTGAAATCAATGGTTTTGGCCTCAGGATAAAAGGACATTACAATTGCAATAGTCCTGGGGTAGTTCATGGGGCATTATGTCAGGTATGTTCTGCCTTTTATAAAGGCAAGACTGAGTGGATGCTCAAGCAATGCACCTATGAACATAATTATAATATACAGGGGAAAAAAAAAAACACTAATGCACTTTATAGGCACATTTCAGAATTTCCTGAACACCATTTTAAATTCCTTGTGATTGAACAGGTAAAAAGGAATGTAAGGGGTGGACCTTGGCAGTTGACCTTAGAAGACTGGGAACTGTTTTGGACACTATGTTTGAATACTGTAGGATTCCCTGGTTTAAATGAATTTTCATCTGTTGGTTGTGTACTAAAAATGAAGGAATAACTTAGATAATTTTATATATATTACGTTTTTAAGGTTTTATAACTTACAGTTTTCAACATGCTTGTATTTATGTATTTTATGATGTGTAAGAGTTAACAATATTTTCCTTATTAATATTGACTTTAATTAGTTAATCACATGGGGGGCTGATCATGTGATGTGAAGTGTGTCTTTTAAATTTGGCTTACTTGGGCTCATCCTTTATCTTGTAATGCACTTGACGAAAGTGCTTATGTTTATTTGATTCCAGAAATTGTGGTGGACTTACTCCTGCCTTCCTGCCTTCATTTGTGTTTTTACCTTTTGGAACACACAGGACAGTTTTGCTCATATATCTGTGTGTCATTTTTGTCTACCTACCTACATTTTTACAGCCCCTTTTGTCTGTCTACAGTCCTGTACATGGAATTTTTCTGTGTACACAATGGATACTAACATGGCATCTGCAGGGCTGCCTATCTGCTTGTTGAAATACTCTACCTGCCTCATTTGCATGATATTCAGAGGTGATTTGCATGCCACAGATGTTTCCATGTTGGCACGCTCGTGTGTGCCACTTAGCAGCACTTACTGAATCTAAAAATCTTCATGGCCATGTTAGCAGTATGGTACAATGCCTACATGAAAAAAATGTAGGCTTTATTAAATTCTCCCCCATGAGGCTGTGGGAGTACAGACAAAGGTAATACAGAAATACAACTCCCCAATAAAAAAAAATAAATAAAAGCACAGAGAAATGTCTGTAAGGGTGACAAAACCATGTTACTCTGTTCCACATAGCATATTAGAATACCCCATTCAGTACTCACACTATCTCTTCTGAGGCCCTGGTGGAATGTGCCTGTGACACCATAATGGCCCTTCACATATGTCATGGGGCAGCTACTGACACACCAACATCAGAAAGAAGGAATACACCAGGCTTCCTCTAATCTCCTCTATCAACCCACCTTTGTGGCTTTTCACCTTCACAATGGCTTTGGGAAGAATCAACAAGTTCTGCAAACGGAGTAAACACACTACCCAGATTCACCCTTCACCTGTCCTTTATCTAAGGTCTTTGTGTCATGGGTATACATTGACATACTGATGGTATCCAAAATACTGGCAATGGGATGTTGGAGCCACAGATTCATTGTCAGACTGGCACTCTGGACTCCCCAAGCTGTCCTTCTTCATCACCACCACCATTATCAGAGGCTACAGATACTCTGAAAACAGGTGGCAGGGATTCTACAGTGCCACTGGCAGGAACACCTATGATAATGAGTAATCAATGCAACAAAGAGAGAAGTAGAATACAAACTGATCAGTCTCATGCTATGTGAAGCATATATTAAAAAATAAGAGATAATGTAATGAAAAAATTACTTTGAGGTAGACACAAATCTACCTTATATACATTAATAAGAATACAAAAGGTATGCTTCCAATGTTTAAATGGTTGTGAAAACTGAGATGCAGATGTGCCTACATATAAGAAAGGGAGATGAAACACAGCTGAGACATATCACAATGCAAATGACACAAGAAAAAACAATCCCATTAACAGCTGCAGAATTAGACATCTCATACAGAATTTGCAGTCCAGTTGACTACCCCTGCCTCTTTCTCTCTCTCCCCCTCAGAGTCTCTTGTCTCCCACCCTTCTTACCAGCTATATGTATATATTTAAATATATATGTATATATATATATATATATATATATATATATATATATATATATATATATATATATGGGTTACCTTTAGTTAATCGACAGCCCACTCCATCGAAACCAACTTCATGGACACAGCAAAACATCGACAACGGGAGAGCCGACGTTTCCCACACAGTAAGTAACCATTTGGCCATCCCGAATTCAACAACTACCAGTAAAACACACCCACAGATGTGGGAGGCTACACCCCCCAAACCCCCCTTAATAAATATTCCAACTCCGGAAACGCACTGCTGTGGGGGTAAGGGACAGAGTTCAGGTTGATGGCCAAATGGTTACTTACCGTGTGGGAAATGTCGGCTCTCCTGTTGTCGATGTTCTGTCATGTCAGTGAAGTTGGTTTCAATGGAGTGGGCTGTCGATTAACTAAAGGTAACCCATATATATATATATATATATATATATATATATATATATATATATATATATATATATATATATATATATATATATATATATATATATATTCGTGTGTGTGTAATATATATATATATATATATATATATATATATATATATATATATATATATATATATATATATATATATATATATATATACACAGAGAGAGAGAGAGAGATGTAAATATAGAGAATCATTTAATTATATTGCATACCTGGATGTTCTGTAATTGACACACTTAGGTTGCCTTTAATGTCAGTCCCAGCATCAGTGATTCTGTGTAAACCCTGTGCTGAATTGTATGGATCTCTGATAGTGGACAGGAACTCCTCGATTTCAGTCAGTGGTGGTTTGGTGGCAGGACCAGCCTACATAGCCATACATGCCTGGTAACTGTGGCTGCCCTATGTCAGCAAACAACCATATGCTCCGCAAGGTTGAACTTGTATTATCTACAAGCATATTATTTCAATTTATTATAATCTATAATATAGCTGAGAATGAGGCCACTATACTCTTTTTGCCTTATTTTGTAATATATTATATGATCAGTACTTGGTTCATTATTATTCAGTTCTTTTGAACTTGTGGTTATCACCCTTCAAAATATATATATACTAGTGGTATATATTTTCTGCTTTTTTTACACTATGATATGCATTCACAAATAGTGACTATGGTATTGGTCTATTACCTTGTAATATGTATGTCATATAATGGCTTACTTCCAGAGCTTTGATTTTTATCTTTAAAAATATGACTTAATATCTACACCTCTGGCATTTTTATGTCACTGATCATATGTTTTAATCAAGAATGGAACATGCACTTTGTTACTCCAGCCACTGGGTGGTGCTGTAATATTACTTCCAGGTAATCAGAGACTAGTATAAATGCAGGCTGCTTCATTTCATTCAAAAAAACTTTATTGTATTCATTGATAAAGGCTGAATAGCCGAAACCGGTCTGGATTTGAAGGAATTATAAATAAATAATCATTATTTCTTCATTGCTGCCCTATGTCTCACCTGTGTAATCATATCACTGGCCCTATGTCTTATTTTTGAATGTGTATGTCCATGATCTCCTTCTGCATTCTCATCTTACGGAACCTGCTCATGTGAGGACTTGTCTTCTCTGCCTCTCTCTAAGAAGAATGACCAATGACAACATAGTGTGATAAATAAACTAAAATGATTGCTAACAAAACAAATATCCACAAATGTGTTCATCCATCATCCACAAAATAAATGGAAAAGTAAAGCTCCATATGAGCACACATAACTCAATACTGACCCCCCTCACCCTGGCAAACAGAAAGAAAATGAAAAACATTTGGTAAAAGTATGCCAGGAGGACAACATTTGGACAACTCAGTAGTACATTACATCATTAACAAAAATGCCTTGCAAGTGTAAAAAATAGATGGGATATCCACTTATATGTAGGGCAGTCATGTATACATCACAGGGTTAATACAATATTGTGAGCTATAGTGCATAAAAGGCTTACCTTGCTAATAAGTAATACTATACTGCTCTGCAATAAATGGTCAGCTTCGCAGATAAAACTGTTCATTAAATGTCATATAACATTCTTTATAAACAGTGTTAATGGTCAAGAAATAACTGATATACATGGCTATGCCAACAGCTAGTGAAAAAAGTAGACAGCAAACTAATAGGTGTATTGTGAAATGCAATCCATCTGCAAGGTTAAAATGCATCGGTCTGTAAAAAGATGGGTGGCCGTGGTGGTACAGCGGTTATATTGCTGCCTCCCAGCAAGAGGTTCTCCAGTTCAATTCTCAGCTGGGGTGTCTTCTGCGTGGAGTCTGCATGTCCTCCCTGTGGTCGTGTGGGTTTCCTACAGGTGATCTGGTTTCCTCCCACATCCCAAAGGCATGCTGTAGGTGGATTGGACACTCTAAATTGGCCCTAGGTTTGAGTGTGTGTGTGTGTGCCTTCTGTGAAAGGTTGGGCACTGGGCTGGCAACTCGACACTGTAAAACTCCACTGCCAATCATGAGCAGACAGGTGATCCGCTGTGGCGACCCTTAACTAGGAAAAAGCCAAAAGAAGAAGTCTGTAAAAAGACAGCAACATAATTTTGTAGCAAATCAATTATTAAACTAGAAACAAGATCTGAAAGGAAATATCAGTATTAAGCTCTCTGGATTCAGACAATCTCCACTACAATAGTACAGGTTCCTTACCTACATTATTACTTTTATATAGTGCAGAGTCTGCACTCTGAGCAAATGAAAATGTTGTGTAAAATCATTAGCATTCATAAATGCCAACATCTGCACCTAGTGCAGGTCAGGTAAACATGGACAACCTATACACTTTCGTGCACATGCCAGAGCAGTGCAAGAACAAACATTGAAAAGTGTTATCTGCTAAAGCCTTGCAAGTTTATTTTATTTTATTTATTTTATTTTACATTTGTTGACCGGGCTAGTCTAGCTGGATATATTTCCATTTTCAGTAGAGGCCCGGGGAGAAAAGCTCCACACAAGATACAACAAAATGACAAGTTAGTGAAAAACTAATTAATTGATAAAATCTAAAAGAAAAAAGAAAAATAGACAAGGCATACAATTGTATAACGACAAAAATACAAATTCAATTACAGAGGATATTAATTTAAAAAAAATAAAAAATAAATAATTAATCTGACTGCAGGAACAATCAAGGTCTCACAGGCATTCCTCTTTGATGCATACCTACTGAGAGCGTATCAGCTAGAAAAGACTTACAAAAAAGTCTCTGAGTACACTGACTGACTAAGGAGAGCAGCATTCCTAATATTTGTATGAACTATCTATGACCACACTTTGCATCTCTGAGTAACATTTGTCTGCAATTCTAAGGAAGTGCATTATGCATTACTCATTGAAACAAATATTGAAAACAATGAAAATCACATAGCAGTCTTGTTGGAGCAGCATAGATAAGGGATTGATGCTCATAAAATAAAGAGAAGAAAAGAGCTGTAGTGTTGCAATTTTTTAATTTATACTGTGTGAGCAAAGATTAGCTTAACTCTTCACAAAATCCTAGCCATCACACATCTAAGTACAAACTACAAAATACTACTTTCATATATTGGTTCTGTTATAATATCAATTGGTTCTATGTCACATCTTGTAATCTTTGTATTTTCATGGGATATATATATATCTATATATATATATATAATGTAGAAGACCGACGACGGATGGATGACAACCTGCCGAGGATACCGACGAAAAGGCATATATATATATATATATATATATATATATATATACATATATATATATATATATATATGGATCTACTGTACTTCATTGAAAGAACACTTCTTCGAAAAAGAACAGTAGACCCACACTTAACCGAAAGTGCACTTTCGCTAATAACATTTCAATGAACTGACCAGGAACACTAAAACAATCCCCCGGATTCACTATTCTTCCATGTAGGACTAAATTAGCCCTGCACGGAAACGGCTGTTTAGGAGCAGGATGGCAGCTCCATGCATATTAATGAAGGCGTGCTGCATGAGCTGCTAATCTTACACGGAGCATGTAAGAGTGCAGGGGGCGTGTCTGAGAGGAGAGCTCTCAGAATATACATGCCCCTACAATGAAGAACAGCAGAAAGCCCTAAAAGAATGAGCGAGGCTGCTCATAGGTGTCTGCATACCCCAAGTAACATCCCCCCACATGTACAAGAGCAATAGTAAACACAAACAATATAAAGATACTTTTATTTTTTATGAAACAGATTAAATTTAACCATAGGTGCGCAGGTTTGCCCATCACTTAGCTAATGCAGCTTAAATGGCAGAAGACAATAAAAAGCAAGATATATGCAACTGAAGCAGTATAGCAATAGTGTAATGGGCAGAGCATTCGCTTTATAAGCAGTCATTCCTGGTTCGAATCCCACTGCATTACTTTCCATGTCAAATCACATTATGACCAATATTTTTAGGTGCATAAACTACTAAATAACATATATTTGTGAACTGGAGTACTGCATTTAATGCAGATGTGAGGTGTCAGTGTCATAATGTTCCAAAGTACACAGATAGTCACATGTCCCCCATACAGTATATGTACACAGGAATCAGGGATACAAATGGATGGTGAAATGTGTAATGAATGATAACTCCATATAGCTTCCAAATCCCCCACCTTCCCAAGAACCATTAGACATTACTATCTAAATTAGTGCAGTGGTAAGTGGGAGTAAGCACTAGTAAGCAAGTGTAAGCACTATTAAGCAGTAGTAAGTGGGAGTAAGCATATTTAAGCACCAGTAAGTGGGTTTAAGCCCGTTTGCATGGGGATAAACAATTCGCACACAGGTTAAGCAATATGGAAGCTAACTCGCTGTATGCATATTTTATCGAAGGTTAGCATAGCTCACCCTCACGCAAAACCATGCAAACCTGCTTACAAATGCTTAAAAGTGCCTTAATCACTCTGTATTCAACAACCACTGTTCTGCACAACACCAAAATGAACAGCCTTGCAGGTCTTGAACCCTATACACTATAGTCATAGTATTTAACCACCAAGCTAGCTCAGCAGTACATATGACTGAGGTATCACCAAAGAAATCCTCACTATAGTAAAATCAAACTGAATATGTGAAAGGAATCAGTATACAGTCATATGTTCTATAACCTACTACATAACATAAATAGATGACCTGGAGTACTGAAGTAAGCCCATATGTGAGGTGTAATTGTAATACAGTGTTGAAGTCCCCTATTAAACACAAGGACCCCATACAGTGTATGTACACATGAGTCATGGATACCAGACATGTATATATATATATATATATATATATATATATATATATATATAACATATAATGAATAATAAATCAATGCCAAAAAGCAAATAAGCAATGCTAAGCATTGCACAGGCCAGCTTAGTAGGTGTAAGCAATGTGTAGGCCAGCTAACTCAATTTACCCAGTGGTATACCCCTTTAAACAATGCCAACCAGAGGTAAGCCGGTTTGCCCATAGCTTAGCCTTTTCAAAACCGTCCAATCACAACAAAGTGTGGGAAATCGGCCCTACTTAAACCAAACAGATGGGAATACATCTCATAACTGGTTGTTGCTTCCCCTTGCAGGGACCATGTCAGGAAGGGGAGAGGGAGTGTGCTTTTGGGCATACCACTGGGGCATCCAGGAGTCCAGAGTCATGACAGGACTCCTTGTCAAAGACCATGAGAAGAGACTGCTGCAGGGCCAGTACCAGGGTTCCCAGTGTAAAGCAGAAGCCTGGGACCGTCTTGCCCATGACCTCACCAGTGCCACTGGCATACCCCAAACTGGTGAGCAGGTCAGGCGTCATTATGCTGACCTGAAGCAGTGAAAGGGGGATCTCTTGGATCAGTGGATCCAAGAGGCTAGGACAGCAGGGGTGGTCCCAGCCACGTGTAAGTATCACTCCACTACCTGTTTAATAATTGCCAGCTCATGTATATTATGGATAGGTATGGCTAAATATTCCTCTTATGTCCTTCACAGCAGCAAGTGAACAGGCCACAAACCAGGAGGCCCATGGATGTTGCTTGGAGAGGTTGCGATTTGAGGGACATTAGTAATTCCCTTGTATGTACTGCCACAGGAAATAAATCTAAAAGTATTAGTAAGTTAATTGCTAGTATAAAACCTGTATTGTTTAAGGCAAGTACTGCATACACCAGAGAATATGGCAGGAAGAGTCTCATATAGGTTGTATGTAAATAAAATCATAATAGCCTGACAATAACGGTCTAACTGCTGAACTGCATGTGTATACTCTGGTATCATATGGTAATGTTAATTTGCAATCACATAATAGTACTGCTGTATTAAGCACTGTTACTCACACTGTGCAACATAAATAAAATGTGTAGGAATGTCTGTATATGACTGGTGTAATCCCCAGAGGTCATTTAGTACAACTGAGAGACACATAGACAGAAAACAGTGAAAAGACAAACAATAAAATCTGAATAGCATATGCAACTGAGATGTGAGCTATTGTATTTTTAGCACACACAGCCGTGGTTAAAATCCTGGGAGTGGTAGTAGTCTGCATACAGAATCATACTCCACAACTGTACATATATGTCTAGAATGTCCAGTAAAGTGGCCCATATCTGCTGCCTGTCACTCTGACCCCTGAGAAATCAGTGGGCTGATCCCAGAAGTATAGGCAGCAAACAAGAAAAACAACTGATTGTCACACATCTATAAGAACAAACCTGTCACTCTAGCAACTCCCCAAAATGTTATGAGAGTAATAAGCCAAGTATGCCCCATCTACACCCCCATGTTGTCAAGCTGTGACCATAGTGTGTACAGTAACAGAGTGAGATGTATGTGCATGATAGTAATGTGGATTCTGGTAGTTTGTGTGGCAGTAGCCCACTTCTTCTGGGAGTGGAAGTAGGCTGCATACAGAATCATACTCCACAACTGTGCAGATAAGTCAATAATGTTTAGTATATTGGCTGATATCTGCTGCATGTCACCCTGTCCCCCTGAGGAATCAGTGGGATGATCCCAGATGTTTAGGCAGAAAACAGGAAATACAACTGATTGACACACATCTGTAACAACAAACATGTCACACTGACAACTCCCCAAAATGTTATGAGAGTAATAAGCCACATATGTCCCATCTACACCCCCCATGTTGTCAAGCTGTGACCAGAGTGTGTACAGTAACAGAGTGAGATCTATGTGCATATTAATAATGTGAAATTTCGTACTTTGTGTGGCAACATTCAGGTAGTGCTAACAAACATTACTCCCACAGGTCCATCAGATATGAACATTGTGCCGAGAAATAAAAGCTTGATACCCTGTACTGGTACTGTTTACTCTGTATTGTATGGAACTGTGAGTGTTGCAGTTGCTCTGAATAATAAGGTATCACTGATCACTGTCACCCACACTATGCTATGTAATATAACTGTCTAGGAAATCCTGTATAAAAGTGTTGTAAGTTCCTAAAGGTTGAAGAGGGCAGCAGTCTACATATGTCCTGGTTCACCTGCATGCGGTCAAGACATGGCCAGAGTCTGTGCAAAAAGAGATGGACGGGTATGTGCATAACATCAACCTGAAATCTGGGAGTATGTGTAGAAACAGTTAGTGTTAACAAACAATTCCTTCACAGGTATACCAGATAAGAGGTGTATACTGCAGGTAAACCCATCCATGTATATAGTTGTCTATAGCCATATCACTGTCCAAACTAAGGCAATAGGATAGTGTAGTAATACTTGTAAGGTACAGATAACAGCACTGACTAGGAAAGTAATGTGAACTATAGGAATATACTAGTTATTAACTGACATCTTTCTCTCCCCCACCATATCTCCAACAATACACTAAATACCCACCTCAACTGGTACGTGATGACTCCACTGTAATGTTGGGACATATGTTCTGTTGTTTCATAATTATATACATCTGCTACTATGCATGTGCTATGTTGAAATACTCCAACATTGGTGGCATTGTGCCATCAATGTACCTGCATACTGTTGTTATTACCACTGTGATCTCATATATGCATGTATTCCGTTTGCTATGCAACAGTTCCATAACTGGTATCTGGGTTAATGGAAATATCTATGCATGCTATTATACCTAATCCTGGAATGTGTTGACTATTACTAACCCACATATGTTGATAAACCATAAACACCATAGCCCGTATGGGAATGTGGGTCACAGCAGATCCACCTGTCCCACCTCAGCTTGCTGTGGCACCGGGTACCAGCACATCTAGGGCCCAACCCAGGACCTCCCCGTCTGTTGGTCCTGCACCTCCTTCAGGTGGAACTGCCTCAGGGGATGGGGTTCACCCCCCCGCTGTGAGTGGGCATTGACAGGAACCTGTCACCCATAGCCAGGTCTGGGTCATGGTGCATAGCGAGCTCCGTAGAGAGGTCTGAGATCTGCTACTCCAGCTCGAGGGCCACGTGTCATGACTAGAGGGTCGGCCTGGCTCTCTGACTCACCCACCACCAAAGCCACCTTTGGGGCTGTGAAGGGGCAGTGGTGACTGCCCATGGGTGGGGACACCCGCTGTTTCCACTAGGGGGGCCATGGGCTTCTGATTTCCCAAAACCCCTCCCCTTCAAGGTGTTTGCCCCCACGTGTGTCATATACCACCCCTGTATGCGTCTTGTTTGTCATGTCTGTTAACCTACCCAACCTACCTTCCCAAATACACCTACTATCCCTCCCCAACATCCCAATCTCACCTGAAAAAAAAACGGGCAATCTGTTCCCCCAAAAAAAAAAAAATATCGCCCCATACATAGCTGTCCATTTTGCACACGTGTCCACTGGACACATGTAATCTGGTCTAATTGGCATCACAACATATTATCGTTGTCCTCACCCCTCTCTCAGGGGTTTGAGTGTCCAAATCTACCTCCAAATTCAATGTATATGCACAGCTGTTGCTGTAGAAGAAATGGGAAGCTATGGACCTTCCCTATACCCTCCTGTACATCCCAAGCTATTTTCCCTACTGTCTTTCCTCTTTGTGCTCCTATTTCACCAATTTCCTATCAACTATTTTTTCTTTTCTTTTAAAGAAATTAGCAAGGGAGTAAGCAGGAGTAAGCACTTTTAAGCAGCAGTAAGTGGGTTTAAGCTTGTTTGCACAGGAGTAAGCAATGCCTACACAGATTAAGCAATTGAGAAGCTAAATCAGTGTAAGAAACTGTAACTAAAAGTTAGCAGTGCTTACCTCCACGTAAACCTGCTTACAACTGCTTAAAAGTGCCTTAAATACTCTGTATCCAACAGCCCTTGTTCTGCCCAGCAATGGACGCTGCACACCACAGCCAAAGTGATTTACCACTAAGCCACTTCAGATATAAATAACTCTGCTGTTTTCACAAACATACCATCCAGCTCAGTCATTCAACAGTACAGGAAATGTATATAAACATGTAGATCTATGTGTGTGTGTGTGTGTGTGTGTGTGTGTGTGTGTGTGTGTGTATATATATATATAAATATCTAAATAGATATAACATATCTATATATATATATATATATATATATATATATATATATATATATATATATATATATATATATATATATATAGATTCATAGATTCATAGGTAGGTACTAGGCTATCTGCCTGAGGGCATTTATAAGCCTAGCCAGAGTGTGTTGGCTTTCGCCACCCCATTGATTAATTAACTGATCATCTGTCAAGCAGAGCCAATGAAGTGATCCCAGGGGTGTATTTTCTGTTACCCATCCACTCATTAAGGTTTCTCTTGAAGAGTGTTAGTGAGGGGCTCTGCCTGATGTAATTATTAATTTTGTTCCAAAGCATGGGGAATCCCTGTGACAGGAATCTATCCCTCCATCATATTCTATTTATTGTTGTGGTGAGGTTTAGCTCACTAGAGCATGTGGCTCGCAGTGACTTGGATTTCTTTAGGTGGAGCATGTCCATCAATTCTGAGTTGGACATGGCTAATCCTCTTGGTGAGGTACTTTTGTGGTCTTTCCAGCTGTTGGAAGTGTCTTTCTTGTGAGGTACATCCCAAATGGGGCATTGTACTCTATGATGGGTCTAATGAGTGATGAGTTGAGGGGCACTATAACCTCTTTATTTCTAGATGTGAACCCTTTAGTAATTAGATGGGCCATATAGAAGGATTTCCTAAATACTTTGGCAATATAATTGTCAAAGGAGAGATTACTATCTACCTGGGTCCCCAGATCTCTTATTTCCTCTTCTGTATTAAGGGGACTGCCACCTATGTGGTAATTCATGGGTGTTTTGTTTTTCTCAAATGGGATGACTATGCATTTTTTGGCAATTAGCTTGAGGCCATGACTTTGACACCAGGTGTCCGTCTCAGTAAGGCCCTTTTGGAGGATGTCCGTGTCAGCCAGAGTGTCAATTATGGCTCCCAGTTTGCCGCCATCGGCAAACTTGGTTAGCCATAGTCCTGTGTTTACCTGTACTTCTGAGAAGTATATGCTGAACAGTAGGGGTCCCAGGACCGAGCCTTGCGGGACACCACTTGTGACTGGATTAGAGTCGGACCTGGAGCCCCCTATTCTTACTGTGTCAGTTCTGTCTGTAAGCCAGTTGGCAACCCATCTCATGACATAGGGGTTTATGTTCAGGCTGGCGAGTTTTTCTGTAATACCCGAGTGGTGAATGGTGTCAAAAGCCTTGTCAAGGTCAAGGTACGCTGTGTGAACCACCTTTCCCATATCTCTGCCCTTGGTGACTGTCTTGAAGAAGTCAACCAGGTTTAGTAGGCCATGATCTGCCCTTAACAAAGCCGAACTGGGTTGGGTCAAGTGTTTGGAAGTTCTTAATGTCTTTATTAACGAGTTCCATGATGATGCTATCCATAGCATTGCAGACCAGGCTAGTCAGGCTTATGGGGCAATAGTTACCAGGGTCAGTTGTGGCCCCTCCTTTGTGGAGAGGAATAACCCTTGCTGTGCGCCATTCTATGGGCACATAGCCTGTGGAGTGGCTGAGGTTGAACAGCGTGGTTAGGTGGGGGGTTAGTTCATTCTGTAGTTCGTGCAAGACGCAGCCTGGGACACCATCTGTTCCCATTGACGCTGTGTTTTTGGCTTTTGAAAAGGCTGTTTTCACTTGTGCGTCTGTGATTTTTGGGACACTACACTTGTCCGGTATTGTTGTGGGCCCTTTTGGAGGTGAGAGGAGGGTGAAGTTTGCACTGAATCTATCTGCCAGGATGTTGGCAATATCAGTAGATTCAGTATATTTTGTGCTATTTTGCACTAGTTCAGTGCATATCTGCGAATTGCCACTTAGATTCTTAACATAGCTAAAGAAGGCTTTGTGGTTATCCTTTGAATCCTTGGCTATTTTTCTTTCAAAGTTAGCCTTGGATGATTTCATGAGGGACCTTACTTTTTTACTGATACTGATCAGGGATGTCTTTCCTTCTTGAGATTTGCTCTTTTTCTGAACGAGTTTCCTCCTTCTGTTGTATAGCCTGTTTATTGCAGGGGTCCACCAAACTGGTTTCCTTCTCTTAGAGGAGTGAGTCTTGGTTTTGCTAGGGATGACACGATCCATGTAGGTGCGCATAGGGTGCATTTGTAAATGTTTCTGCATCTTGTGCAGCGTTATCCTTTAGCGTGGGGGCTGTGAAACATGCCACCTCTGTCTTAAGTAAGGTGAAGTTTGCTTTAGAAAAGTTTTTTTACTGTGGTTTCCTTAGTTGGGGGTGGTGATGGGGTTTGGACATCCAGAGTGGTTAGTTTATGGTCTGATCTAACCAGTGATGGGTTGACCTCCGGTGTGGAACACCTGTCGCCCATGTTGGTGACGACCAGGTCCAATATGTTTTCACCTCTAGTAGGGGAGTTTACCAGCTGATCCAGGAAACGCTGGGCCTGGGAATTTGTACTTGAGTACGTGAGGGCAGGATGCTACTCAGGGTCAGTGTTATACCAGCCTGGGCTGCATCATCAGAGAGCTCTTCCATGTCTCTTTTCATGTAGTTCAGGGAGGTACATCTCAGGTCATTCACACCAACATGAACAATGACAGAGTCATATTTGTACTTGTTCTGAAGTGACCTGAGTGCTTGTGTTATGTGGAGCATTCTGGCTCCCGGCAGGCAGCTAACATTAACCTTCTGCTTGTCCAGCCTAGTGAGTGGGACGTCAGTGTGCCTGACTATGGAGTCACCTATTACTAGTGTGTTAGGTATGTTATTTTGCCTTAAGGGCTGTGATTGTGTGGCACACTGATTTTGTGTTTTATGTGTTGTCTGGTTTGTGACGGGAAGCGCAGGTTGTTTGGGTGTCTGCTTTGGAGGTCTCCAATGCTTTTGCAGGTTTTTATTTAAAGCCTCCGAGTATGATTTTGTGTATTTATGTGTATTTTTTGCCAGTGCTGTTTTAGTAGGTCTGTGTGCGGCTGGAGGTGTGGTGCAAGTGTTAACATTCTCCTCTTGACTGTCTGTTACAGCCTTGGGTGGAGACAGCTTAGCTTCCAGTTTGGCTGTATAATTGCATCTCTCACATATGTTAGTGTTTTGTGATAGGAGGAGAGGGTTGTCTGTGTACATGAGGCAGTTGTAACATTGCCTCAGGATACCCAGATTCACCAGCTGGACTGGGGAGTGCACTTGAAGTTGCCCTTTGGTCATGCTTGAATAGTAGGGTGAGCTGCTTAGTCGCTTGATTGGTGAGGGGTGAATAAAGAGCCTTGCCCTGCTGGGCAATCAGTGTCAGAGTATATCAGTGCTTGCTATTAGGTCTGAGCAAGTGCTGGGCTGCAAGATGCTTTGTGAGTGCTTAGGTTGAGAGTTGGACTAGTTTCAAGGGAAAAACAGAAGAGGAGACTTAGTGGAGCCAGGAATAATTTAACCATAGCTAACCGGCACTGCCCGGTGTGCAAAACCGTGCAAATGCGGCTTTTATAGTAGGGAAATGAAATAGATAGAAATTAGCCCAAAATGGACAATAAACTACTAACCTCTGGGCTAGAACCGCTCCTCCAGGGACAGATAGGTTGCTCAAAGCTCCCATCTCTCACAGGTGAACAGAGAAACTTCCTTTGATCCAAGTAAGGTTTGGGCAACTCAGAAACTAGTATCACAGCCCTGAATTCAGCACTAGCATGTAAACTGGACTATACTGGGTTAGAAAGGCAGGAAACAAGGACTTTTTTGTGTGTGTGTTTTTTTGAAAAGATAAGGCAAAAACAGTAAAAATACACTTAAACAGCTTTAAACGACTACAGACAATCAGAAAAGGCTATCACACTTTAGTGTGTAGCCTACAACAGTTAAACAAATTATTTAAACAAAAAATAACTTTTTAAAAGTGCAGGCAGTCAAATAAGTACAATATGTGAAAATAACAAGCTGTTAAATCACAATAAATGCTGGAAAATCTGCGTTTAGGTGGAAAACAGTTAAGTACAGCAAGAAAGTACAGAAAACTGATAATCACTCCAAAGTCTCTCTTCTAAGCTAGAAGGCATGTATCAGTTTAAGGCTTTCTAGTGCTACCCAGTAGGTTATTTACAGGAAAGATGGGAAACTAGCACAGATGTGGTCTTTTAAACCAAAAAGTTGAAAGAGACGGACAAACTGTCCAGATGGTCAATAAACTACAATTTCTGGGCCAAGAACCTCTCCTCACATGGTAGACAGGCTACCTAGTGCTTACCACTCCCACTGATAAGCTAGAAGGCTTTTTTCCAACACAGAAAGGCTTACGGGGCTCAGAAGTTTACCAACAGTCCTGGATACAACAACTCTATATCTGGACTAGGCTAGTTACAGGAAAGGTGGGAAACAAGCGCAAGTGCGGCTTTTAAACCAGAACATTGAAAGAGATGGAAAAAAAACTGCCTAAATGGCCAATAGCTACAGTTTCTGGGCCAGGAACCACTCCTCTTGTGGTAGATAGGCTAGCCAATGCTTACCACTCCCAATGATAAGCTAGAAGGCTTCCCTCCAACACAGAAAGGCTCAGAAGCTTACAAAGAGTCCTGGTTACAGCAAATCTGTACCTGGACTAGACTAGTTACAGGAAAGGCGAGGAACAAGTTCAAATGTAGGCTTTTAAGCCAGCAAGTTGAAAGAGATGGAAAACTGCCCAAACGACCAAATAAACTACAATTTCTGGTCCAAAACTCACTCTTCCCATGGAGGACAGGCTACCTAGTGCTTACCACTCCCACTGATAAGCTAGAAGGCTTCCCTCCAACACAGAAAGGCTTGGGGGGCTAAGAAGCTTACTAACAATCCTGAATACAGCAACTCTGTAACCGGACTAGGCTAATTATAGGGAAAGGCGGGAAAGAGGCACAAGTGCGGCTTTCAATCCAGAAAGTTGAAAGAGATGGAAAAAACTGCTCAAACAGCCAATAGCTACAATTTCTGGGCCAGGGATCACTCCTCTTGTGGTAGATAGGCTACCTGAAGCTTACCACTCCTACTGATAAGCTAGAAGGCTTCCCTCCAACACGGAAAGTGCCTACATCTCTACGTGTGTGTGTGTGTATGTGTGTATATATATATATATATATATATATATATATATATATATATATATATATATACAGCAACATCTATATATATATATATATATATATATATATATATATATATATGTAAGCATAAATATATATCTATATAGGTATATATATATATATATATATATATATATATACATTAATCTATAGATATAAAAGGGAACATAACAAAAACATATATGTCCACATGCACAGTTAATGGGGGTGAGGGGGCCCAAACAACATACTTCTTGTATGTATGGATACCCCCCCCAAAGCCAAACACATCTGCCCTGCAATACAATACCTACTGCTGCAGATCCCATAACCAGGACCTGACACAATATGGGCCCAAGATGGTAACAGTACTCCATCCCACCTGTATGATGTCAGGCTGGTATCAGTAGCATATCATGAAGTACAGTCTGGCTACCCTAGGGAATGTACTATTTGGAAGCAATCAACATTCCTAAGATACATATACACAGTCACATATATGCAGATGCACACACACACACACACACACATATATATATATATATATATACATATATATATATATATATATATATATATATATATATATATATATATATATATATATATATATAAATATATTCACACACACATATATATATATAGACATATATGTAACTACACATACACACACAGATATGGTGGGTCAATTGTATAACTGCTGCTCAGTGTGTCTTAAACCTGAATGTAATGTTATGTATGTTTAACTTTGAAAATAATTTTATGTTTTGTAAAGTGTTTTATAACAAGTTAGTACTATATGTGCTAAATGCTGGTATTGCTTATGACTGTAATCTGCTTGAAACTAGCATTTACTAAATGTTCAATGTGAATTATTATCTTGGAGCTTTTCTCTCCAGGCCTCCACTGAAAATGGACATGTATCCAGTCGGACTATCCCGGTCAACAAATGTAAAATAAATAAATAAATAAATATGTAGAAGGTGCACACAATACAGAATACCCACTATGCCTTCAGATTCCACCTTGCCAACTGGACACTGTATGAGCCACCCATACAAATGACAATTGTTGCCTGCAACATATATCCATGGAGAGGTCAAAGGATATAACACCACACCCAGGTTTGCATATATGGGAAAGCTATATTTGCGTACTATTACAGTTGTATATGCCATGTCATATAGCTGTTTAGACACTGACATAAATATAAACAGAGTATGCAACTGTGAAACAGTTATATTAATACAGTAGTCTGGAAAGGTTTACATATGGCGCTGTCCAGGCCGAGGTCTTCAAGTAGTACAACAGTAAAGACAGACTGGGCCACAGGATACCAATCAATCAACAGTAAGTAATGCAGATGTATAGTCCAGCATCCTCTATCTACACTCTGTACATGATCCCTAGGGGGTAAATACCTCAGCTGACACAATGGGATGTATCTGTTACATAACAAGGCATAACTGACACTATCACAATCACACTGATAAACAGAACAGTCTGTATGGCTGAAAGCAGTAAGCCTGCATTTACCCAAGGTGAATTGTATGGTAATGTACATTCAGATACCTTAAGGCAGCTTACCCCTGATACCCCCACATGTTGTAACAGCCTAGGTTAGTTAAGGTGCACCCCCTCCCATAGGCTGAATAATACAGGGCCATATACCACTGTTACATACATTGGTCTCTGGAGTGCATAAGGGCACACATGTATTGTGTAGGTGAAGCCCACACATATATGGATCCAACCCCACAATATGTGTGAGGGCCACAACAGCAGTGGACTGATGGCAGGATTGGCAGCATGACATACTCACAGCCCACTACATAACAACCCCTGACAGCATGTCATATGTACAAAGCCTGGTATGTAGGTGGAGGACAGAGGCTGGAACACAGGCCCATATGTGAAATACTGTTGTCATACACTAAGCAAGTCACTGGAGTTACAGGATAGACTGCAACATACCCTTAGTCAGGAATATGAAGTTAGAAACAGAAATGGATGTAGCCAAGTACTGGTAGCACTCAACACACACACTGCCAGTGATATATCTGACACAAGACCTGTGTGGTGGACAGACAAAAAATAATAGGGACACCTCTGGCCACCAAGTAGATAGGCTCACAGTTGAGAGCTATGCAGATAGACTGCATTCCAAGTTAAACTAGTATGTACACACAAACCCTATAACACCAGTGCTATACAATGCATACAACAACACTACTTACACTCTGTAGTTCTGGAACCTTCTACAAATATGTAGCTGGCCTGAGTGTGCAGTTTCTCCAGTAAGAAGTATTGCTACCTGCAATCTGTAACACTGCTGCCCAAACACAGGAAGGATGTCCACCATACAGGAAAGGTAAAGGGACCTCTCACACATGTAGGGATTTATAGTAGTTCGTTGTCATGACAGTGGTAACTGGAAGTACTACACAGCATGCTGCATGCAGGTAGCAAGTGGAGGGCTCTGACTGGTGCAGAGGCCATCACCTAATCATGTGCATCACCCACAAAATCCATGCTGCAATCTATTCCAAGCAGCTAAATCCATTTACTGGAGAGAGACCGAGACAGAGAGAGAGAGAGAGAGAGAGAGAGAGTGCGTGTAAGGCACAAACAAACAAACAAAAAAATAAAAATAAACCATCAAGCAAACCATTCAGAAGAGACTTCATTCCCAGAACAGGTATGTGAAGTATATATTCATGTAATTGACCATAGTTCTTGGTCCATAATAATGGGATAGATGACGTGGAATGATTTATATGTGTCTTCAGGTGTTGTTGTTGTAATGACATTCAGCTGAACAATTGCTAAAGACAATAGAGTCTGTCCCTGTGGGTAGTGGGCCATACCTGTCAACCTTGCAGAACAGTACTGACTGATAAGTTGTAAGCCATCATAGTGTGTATTGTGTAATGGGAAGTATGTATATTACTGTAGCCAATAGCTGGTGGTGGAAGTAATGCCATAATGATGGACATATGGGTTCCAAAGCCCACCTGTTGCAGAATGCTCAGGTTAACCTGTATTGTAGCATGCAGGAATGCTATAGGGGTGTAACAGGGTTACCAGCAATCTGGCCCTAGATATACCCCCCTAATATCAGGCTGATGTGGCACCTGTCTGTGTTGTAGCAAGGCAGAACAGTGCAGC
Source organism: Protopterus annectens (assembly GCF_019279795.1). Classification (NCBI taxonomy): domain Eukaryota; kingdom Metazoa; phylum Chordata; order Ceratodontiformes; family Protopteridae; genus Protopterus; species Protopterus annectens. The sequence continues at coordinate 539,584,607 of NC_056728.1, read as the reverse complement.
TGTGCAGAAAGGTATTGTGAGATCGTGGACCTGATGTCCGAATGTACCCCATATGTAGGTATGCATATGTGTACATATATGTATGAATATATATATATATATATATATATATATATATATATATATATATATATATATTTATATATCTACATGTATGTCCACAAATATACAGATACCCATGTGTAGACATATATATAAACACATATATACATCATATATATCTACACATATATAGATATATACCTATATGCACATGTCTACATATATACAAACACAAACATATATATATGTAATTACATGTCCCCTATATTACCACCACAGTGCAACATGCTATGTGTGAAGAAACATCACACATAGCAATACACATAGATATCTACAGCTGTCACTGTGTGCAACATGGATGGGTATGTCACATGTGAACCCCTTGTTGGGACCACATTGTCCTTGTCTGTGAAGTATGGAATGGGAATATGGGGAATTATGGCAGGTATAGTTGTGGAGGTGGTCAGGGTTGGTAGATACAGAGGACATCCTACAGGGATGGTATGTGACAATTGTGGTGGGTAAACACCCTGGATGGTGTGTGAGGTCTGTGATGTGGATGCCCCATGGGCCTCAATATGAACACAATGGGAACAAGCCTCCCTTCTGCTGCTACTCACAACAGCAGCCCATGTCCCGAAGGTGCCTGGCCTGGAAGCAGAGCAGGAGGAGCATGTGGGCCCTGTCAATTTGTACTGGGTTCCTCAAGGTGATATAGCGCATCCCACATGTGTCTGTGGAGCCCGTTATGGAACAGACCCTTGACCTGACCTTGGGGGACAAGAACATGTCTGTGTGTGCCCCCAGGGGGGACAACATCACCTGAGTTGGTTCCACCTGAAGGTATTGCTGACCAGTACATGAGGAGGCCCCAGAGTGGGTCACACATGTGATGTGTCCTGGTAACATGGGCATGTGAGTTTGGAGAGGTGGGTCTACTGGTCATTAGTACATATACATGCTATTGTGTCACTGTTATAGAACATATGTCGGTAGTAATAGTTTACACAATCCCAGAACATGTCCAACAGCATGTATAGATAACCACAATAACACAGAATGTCAGATGTGCAGCAACCACATAGCAAGCATACCACAGGCATATATGGAACCATACTGGCCCTGACAATGGCATGCAGGTGAATAGTCTGTAACAGGCCAGCAATGATAGTATCCACACAGGGAACATGGCTACAAACACATTGCACAAAGTGTGGTACAGTACAATATCTGCCCCACTGGTAGGTATGCTGTAGCCATACCTATTGAGTTGTGTGTACAGTTTGTTGTCACTGATATGGTGGGGGGTGACAATGATATGTATTCAGAACTGTGGTAACTTTGCTGCATGACTTGCTCACACCTGTGTCCATATTTATGTCTTTCAGGAAAGATGTCCCATGGAATGCTTCCGGTGTACTCAGCAGCTGAAAACCACATTCTGGTGAACCACCTCATACAGCACTACCCTGTATTGTTTGGCTGGGCCGCCAATGATCAGCAGGGGTGGACCACCCTGTAGAATGATCTAGTCCGCAGGGTCAATGAAGTCGGACTGCACAACCGCAGTTATGAGCAGGTCCGGCATCACTTTTCTGACCTGCTTTGTAACGCCAATAGGCATGCTGCTGCAGTCTAGAGGGATCACCTTGCCACAGGGGGTGGCCATGCCATCCATCACCTCTTGACACGTGTGGAGGAGCTCCTACCCATCCTTGTGGCACCTGCTCATCCTCATAGCTACCAACCACCGGACATCTTTGTGTAGGTGGGTGCTACCCACACATGGGCTTAGGAGAGTGTAGGTAAGGCCACAGGGCACATTTTATTTATTTTTATTTATTTTATTTCACATTTGTTAACCGGGCTAGTCTAGCTGGATACATGTCCATTTTCAGTAGAGGCCCAGGGAGAAAAGCTCCAAGAAAGACATAAAAAGAGATATAAAAGTCATAATAGATCCAATTAAAAAAATACAACAAGTCATAACAGGTCAAATTAGATGATACAATTGTAAAAAAGCATAAAAATGTTTTTTTTTTTTTTTTTTTTATTCAAATGCAATAGTCAGTGAGGATATCATTAGCAGTATGCATCAATGGGTGATGTACAAGAGATGGTCAATATGCAGTATATACATAAATTTTATTAGCAATGTTATGGTATTTTGTTGCTCTAGGGTAGTATTATGAGTTTCAAAGTAATTATTAGTTTAAAAGGAAGGAAGTTAGTCAGGGTAAGTACAGGTGCATAGCCAGTTTGTCTTAAAAAATAGCTTTAGTTTCTTCTTAAAGAGTGAAAGAGAAATTTGAGTTGTAAGTTCAGTGGGTAGTAAATTCCATAGTTTTCCTACAGAGTTAGAGTACAGGGAGTCACCTGATGAGTTATTGGATCTTGAAGTGTTGATCAGCAGTTTGTTTGAGGAGCGTAAGTTCTTGAGGTTTTTGTAAGGTGTAATGATGGTAGAGAGTATTGGAGTGTTGGTGGGTTAATGCAGTGTCTTATGGACAATGGCAAGCTGGAGAAATTGAAGATGGTTAAGAAATTCTAGCTAGTCTAATTGTTTTAGGTTCAGACAGTGATGAGTTCTGAAGGGAGAGCCTGTCGCAAATCTAGCAATATTATTATAGGATGTTGCCAGTTTGTTGAAGTTATTTTTTGAAAGGTTAGTATATATATAGGGGAAGCATAGAGTAGAGTTGAAATTAAGTGGGTTCTGGCTATAGTGGTCCCAGCCACTGGTGTACGAAAAGGCTTAATTCTATAAAGGGATCCCAGTTTTTTATTCACTGATTTTATTGTGCTGTTTATATGACTATCAAAGTTGAGGTTGTTGTCTATTGTTATTCCTAGGAGTTTAGTGGTTGTGTCGGGGGAAATAACAGTACCATCATTAGATGTGAGTGTGAGATGAATAGGGGTGGAGTTTCTGGTTGGTGTAAAGAGTAGCAATTTAGTTTTTTTGGGTTAAGGAGGAGGCATCGGTTTGAGAACCATTGTTCTACAGTGTTGAAAGCTTTTTGGGTAAGAGATTTAAGTTCAGTTTGAGAGGTGGCTGTACAGATAATAGTAGAGTCATCTGCATATTGAATGCAGATGGTATGTAGGATTGCTGATTGAATGTCATTAATATAGATTGAAAATAGCAATGGGCCAACAATGGAGCCCTGTGGAACACCGAGGGAAATAGGAAGGTTATTAGAGAGTTTGTTTTGTCAGAGTACAGCCTGTTGCCAGTTTTCAAGGTAAGATTTGAACCAATTTATGGCTAGGGGATTAAGTGAAAGGGATATCAGAATGTGTAGTAGGAGTTGGTGATTAACCATATCAAAGGCTTTAGATAAATCAATAAAGACTGCAGAGGAAAAAATATTATTGTTACGTTTTTTGTTGATGCTGTCTGTGAAGGATAGTAGGGCAGTGGTAGTGCTGTGGAAAGGTCTGAATCCATGTTGACAGTTAGCAAGTAAGTTGTTATGGAGAAGGTGGTTTAGAAGTTGCTTATGGATGCATTTTTCCATTATTTTTGTAAGAAGGGATAGCAGAGCTATAGGGCGAAAGTTAGAGTAGTCATTGGAGTGTCCCCTTTTATGTAGTGGGATAATATGGGAAATTTTCCAGATGGATTGGATAGTTCCCTCACTTATGGTTCTGTTGATCAGAATGGAAATGGGGTAAGCAATGGCGTTAGCTCCTTTTTGTAGGAATTCTGCTGGGAGTTGGCCTGCTGATGGGGTGGTAGGTTTTAGTCTTTGGAGAAGGGAGCAAATGAAGGAAGTAGGTACTGGTTGCATATGAAATGGTGGGGGTGGGATAGTGGTAGTAGTAGGCAGATTTGAGGTATCAGGAGATAAATGGCTTGCAAGATTTTGGATAGCGTCTGTGAAGAAAGAATTGAAGGCATTAGCAGTTTGAGAGGGATTGTTATGGTTGGAGCCAAGTGGGTTGGGAGTGATTGATTGTCCTGGGTATAGGAGCTTGTTAATGCTAGTCCAAAACTTTTGTGGTTCCTTATGGTAGGAGTGCTGTAGATAGAAGTTCTTTTCGTCTAACAGGATGGCCTTTTTTGTATTATTTCTATGTTGTTTAAAGATTTGGTGATCTGAAGAATTTTTAGTAGAACGCCATTTTGCCCAGAATTTGTTTCTAATTAGGATTTTTTGCCTAGTATTGTTAGTGAGCCGAGGGGCTGGTTTAGTTTTATTTCTAACAGAGCGTGATGGGGCGTGATGGTCCAGGATGGTTAGGAACGTAGAACTGAAGTACTCTACTGCTTCATTGATTGGGAGAGATTTTAATGGTGACCAATTACATTGTTTTAGTTCAGTTTGGAAAAGTTCTGGGTTAAATTGTTTTTTGGTGCGTAGTGTTCTGTATGAAAAAGGGAAAGTTAGGTTGGCTTTATGTCTGATAATATAGGTTAGTGAATGGTCACTTAGGTCATCTGGGAGGGTTCCTGCTTTGTATGTTTGATGGAGACTGTTAGTAAGTATCCAGTTCAAGGTACTTTCTTTGTTGTTGGGTTTGTTTATTCTGGTAGGGGAGTCAATAGTTTGTGAGAAGCCATAAAGGTTGATATGGGTGGTTGGGTGTGTAGTATTACAGGTATTCCAGTCTATATTAAAGTCTCCTAGGACTATGGTTTCTTGTGGCAAATTTATGGAAAGCCAGTTAAGGATATTCTCAAGTGTACTGATATTATTTCCTGGAGGAAGGTATATGCAGTGTTGATTTGAAATTTAGTGATTAGTATTTCAGTACTATTGCCAGAAGGTGGGTTAAGATTGACAGTGCTAACTTGTAGCTCTGCTTTATAGAGGATTGCTACTCCTCCTCCTTTTTTGGCTGTACGGTCTAGTCTAATGATATTATTGCCTGGTGTGGTCACTTCATTGTCCTTAATAGTAGGTTTTAGCCAGGTTTCAGATAGGTATAGGATGTCAAATAGGTGGACATCTAAAAGGGCATGAAGTTGAGTAATTGTATTGCAAATGCTACGTATATTGAGGTGAGCTATAGAAAGTGAGTTAGAAGGTTTGATAGATGTTAGTGTACTAGTTTTATTTTGGGTTGCTGTTTGTAGAGTTAATGTTATGGTTTGGGCCAGGGTTAGGGTGAATGTCCCCATCTAGTAGGGAGAGGAGGAGTGTTGTGTGTTTAGGGTTGAGAGGGTTACAATAATAGTCTGTTAATTTTTTAGCATTACAGTTAGTATACTTAATGTGAGCTAGTCTATGATATTTGGCTAGTAGGTAGGAGGGTTTGGATATAAAGTTAAGGAGGTTGGGATAGTTAGTTAATGGTGGTGCGGAAGTGTGTTTGGTGGGGAGAAGAGTAGAGTATAGTGATTGTTCATAGGAGGTTAAGAGATAGGTAGTGGTTAGAAGAGGTATGAGAGAGAGTAAGAAAAATACTTGTAGTTGGTGTGGGATAATTGAAGTAGGCATTATATCAGTTTGAGAAGTTGGAGAAAAGTGGATGGTAGAGTCTTTTAAGCAGGTTAGAAGAGTTGTGAATAGGTAGGGTATTGTAACAAGGAGGGAGAAGAGGAGAAGTAACAGAGGATGTGTTGAGGTAATGAGGGTTGGGGTGATAATGATGTGAGTAGCTTGATTGGAGACCACTGTTGCATATACATCCACATCTGTACAGGTAGATCATGCATATCTGACATGTCATAGATATAGTTTGTTGCTGCATACTAGTGATAAACAGATGTGCATATGTGGTAGTATTGTGGACATGTAGTCCTGATGTATTGTAATACTGCATCCACCCTGTAGCAATGCCACAGGTGTGGCCACTGACTTTACATCTCTCACCCTCTTATGTAGGTCCCTCCAGTATACCACCAAGGCAGCAGCCTGTAGTAGTGAGTATGGTTTATGTAAATGCTTGCCAATACACCGGGCATGTAATAGCTAAGGTATATTCCATGCAAACATCTAACACACCTACCCAAAATGCATGCTGTACATGTGCACATATTTTTGCTGTTAAATGCACGGCATCACAGTGGTGACCATGATGAGGTATTGGAAGGGTATGTCAGACACCTGCAAGATAACTAACATACTGTTGTTGCAGAATGTGCCCACAGGGAGTAATATAATGGTGGGAGACATGACCTACAGTAGGGACATGTTTGGAACGACAGACATATACAGTGCAACACCAGTGTATATACCTGTAGGACAATGGCAACAGTTGCAGAGTTACACTATGGCATAAGGTATTACTGTGGTCTGCATTATCAGCTGGGACTAGGCTGTAACATGTGGTGCTCAGTGTATGGGACACTGCAAAGTGACATACATGTGTAGGCCTTACTTGTCAAGCCATATGCAAAAAGGCTGAAGGTGGGGGGGTGTCAGCATGACACACCAGTGCACTGCAGCAGGGATCCTAAGGATGCTAGGAATGGCTGTATCTGCACATAGTCAGGTTCAGGAACTGTGGCAGATGTAGCCCTACCCCCACAGCAATAGTGATGGCGGTGTGTGAACACCAAGGGATGTACACATGAGTAGACCTTGCAATCATGCAGATTAGGGGACATGTGTAGGGCAGACTAAAAATACACTGGCAAATGCAGATGGCCCATGCTAGAATACCCCTGCCATTAGTAGTGACTGCTGTAGTATACATAACAATAGGTGCAACAAACCGTCATGATAAGGGTGTGCACACATATGTCCACATGGAGTGTATGCATCACGGTCAGCATCTGCACACCTAACACAGTCCATAGACACTGCATGTGAAAGTACAGGACATATGTCAAATATCGGGCTCATGTACTGTTAAGATATGCGGTGATGTGGTCCCATGGCAGTTCAGGGATGGGTGAGCCTATCAATAAGGGTGTGTACACCTCCCATAGCTATGGTATGCTGTGATGGCTGTCAGTGTAATAGTATTGGATTGGTCATACATGGTCCTCTGATGTTGAGAGCTGTAAATCAGACATCAGGCATTCACAAATGACATCGGTCCACATATCATCCCAGGTATGTGTTGCTGAAAAACATAAGGGCTGTGAACATTAAAGCTAACATAACTGACACAGTACTACACATTCAGCCTGGGTTGTACACCTGTGAGGTGTGGTGCACAGTACCTGGCAGGGTGCAGAATAGGTGCACAGCAATGCTGTGTACATGGGTGCAGTGGTATCCAGGGGAAGGGGCATCACCTAGTGACACAGCACATTCATCACACACATGTATACTGTTGCTAGCATGGATTGACTATAGCTGCACTGCATGCTGTTGTGTACCATATGTTATGCATGTTGACAGATGGGTAATAGGAGGACTGTGTGTACTATCATTGTGCAACCTCACTTGTATGTGTGTGTGTGTGTGTGTCCTGGTGGGTAGTTAGTCTGTATGGTCACTCTGGTGAAGTGGAGGGAGGTTGATGCATGTCAGATGCATGTGCGCATGTGTGTGTGCGTGTGTTTGTGTGGTTGGCCATGTATGCACATGTGTGATTGTGGGGTTGTTCATACAGCAGTACCTCCCTTTGGGATTGGTGCAGTACATGGACATAGAGTGCTACATTACACACCCGGAATACTTGTCATATATGTAATCACAGGACAGCTGATAGTATAATAAGGTATGTAGCATGGAACAGGCATTGAGAGGGACGGTAGACACCAGGTATACCCTTAATATCACATTCAGCAGAGAGATGTCCGACAACCCATGTATGCAGCACTACAGTTGCATTGGAGAAGTACATGTCAACACCAGGGAGTGTATCCATATATTACAGTTTTCACATGATAGGCTGATTGAGCAGCATATCTGGCATGTACTGAGAAATACATACAAATGACACTCCAGTGTCTGATATTATGGAGTGAACATAGTAGCCCACACATATAGAGGTCATGCTCATGATGTCCGGACATACACAGGGTAAACACTGAATGACAGCAGGGAGACAATCTAAAACCACTACACACAGGTCAGGCAGGTAATGTAGTAACAGGTCTTGTGTTGTGATCACTTGTCTAGGCATTTAGAGGATTGATATGTTGATGAGTAGTATCACTGTGTGTATGTTACCAAGTGTTAAGCAGGATGGGGAACACATGGAAATATACGTGGGACTGTCTGTAAAGTCACAGACAGGTAGGTATTGTAAATATTGGAAGAGTGTTGCACCACTAGTATTAGTATTTCATCTGAGTATTCAAAACTTGCTAAACACCCAAAACGGCAAAAAGACAGCAGCTTCAATAACAGGCTTTTACCATGTTGAATCCACAATATATGAAATATAGAGCTTTGCTGTTGTAAAAGTCAAGTGGCGTTGTAATTCCACCGCTTTAAAACATGTGGATGTCATAAAAACAGAAAAACGAACATAAAAGTGAAGAACCCTTCTGATGTAAACAATGGACAAGCGCTTTCAGCTTTTTCAAGCCTTCTTCAGATCCAGTGGATTTCATATATTGTGGATTCAACATTGTAAAAGCCTGTTATTGAAGCTGTTGTTTTGAAGCTGTCTTTTCACCATTTTGGTTTTATAGCAAGTTTTGAATACTCAGATGAAATACTAATACTTGTGGTGCAACGTTCTTCCAATATTTACAATATTTACATTGTTTTTGTTCTGCTGAGTGTTCTTTAGCAGAATTCACTTCTTTATCTTGATTAGACAGGTAGGTATTATGGGTGTGTGTGTGTGTGTGTGTGTGTGTGTGTGTGTGTGTGTGTGTGTGTGTGTGTGTGTGTGTATGTACTGTTATGCAATGCTGTACAGGCTTTAAAGTGCATTTATTGTTTTCCCCCACAGGTGGCGAGGTGGTTCAGGGTCCCTCCTGCATGCAATCTGATGTTGGTGTCCATACAGACACCGAAAATGATGACTGTACTGTTGAGGCACAGGTGAGGTTGTCAGGGGCCAAAAGAATGCCATTGTTTGACATCCCCCTTTTAGCCACCCCAACCCTGCACACAGTTTCAGTGCCTATACATACCCCATCACCAGTGGCCATAGCAAAGGAACAGCTGGCATTTGGTAGCAGTGCACAGGAAAGTGTGGTAACCATGCCTACTGTGTCTGGTCACAGCAGGCATTGCCAGATGTCTGGCAGGGCACCACATTGGTAGATGTCCCAGGGTGCTCATGGTATGGCTGCTGGTCACCATGTCCCTGGCAGATGTGACACAGCTAGTACCAGCAGGCGCATGTTTCAGGCTGTCATGGTGGTGCAGGCACATATGGAACATTACAGCAGACAGGGCCTGAGGCTGCAGAGGGCTGCTCTCACATCTGCAAGTGACAATGTCCATGAACTGGCTGGTGCCATCTGTGTGTTAACCGAGTTCATGGATAGATGGTCTGGTGAGATGATGGCACTCATCAACTGTGGTCTGTCCATGCTTGAACGTGTGGTGGGAGTGTTTTGATGGCTGCGTGGACATAGGCCAGCAACGCCAACAGCTGGCAGTCAATGTGGATGTGCTAGGACACCAAGGGCTTCCCATAGCAGCAGTACCAGCCCAGACACTGCGGGGGGGGGGGGGCTCTGTCCACACCACACCACAGCAGGCCCTGAGCACGTGGTCCTGGCCAGTCCCAGGAGGGACCTGGTTCCAGCAGACATTTGTTATCATCAGGTGAGAGTAGCACATTGAAGCCTGTACCTGGATGTGCCCATGGAACCCCTGGCAGGCACAGTCTATGTCTCCATAGCTGGAGGCAGTAAACTACACACCCTGCCAGGTATGGCCTGCAGCTGTCCATAAACACCTGTGTAGGGCAACCACATGGCAGAACTGTGTGCATGCATACCCACACACTATACAAACACACCTAGGGAAACCCCATACCTACACACACCACATCACCATGCCAAGTTCACCTCAGTACATCCATCACCCAGATACATGGTGTCAAATGTATGGCCCACCCTCAGCCTCTGGCAAACCAACAACACATCTTCTGCATATGATGATACCTGCGCCAAATCCCTGTCATCCATACCATTGATGCAGGGACAGGCTAATATGGTTCTGATGCACATGGTGACTGTACTACAGTGTACCACAGCATTGTAGTGTAACATGTTGTTAAGAGTAAAGTGTAATGCATATATGTCAGGTATTGTAGCTGTCTAGCAATGATGCATTATAGCTGTTAGTAACACTGATTGATTGTGGTCTCTACAATGTTATCCATTTGTGTTGAAGGTGAACATGTGTCAGCACGAGGATGGTCTGCAGTCATACTCCACAATGGGGTATGGCACTGTGGTGACACCGTGTCTGTGACATATCTGGGGCACAGTTGAACACAAGTCACAGGTTTGTATAACAGTTATTGCCTGTGCCACATGGACAGGTGACCTGCTGGGGCATGTATAATCTGCAACCTGATGTAAACCCATCCACATACATGCACACTCTTACTTGGCCACACTGGGACTAGACCCCTACCTAGCTATTTAGTGATACTTATGTGTGTGGCTTCCATTACACACACCACACAGCATTTAGGGTAAGGTGTGTCCCAGGTTACATGTTACATGCAGAATATCCCCAGACATGTACAGTATGCTAATGGGGGATGCAATGGGTGTATATGGACAGTACATAGTGTGACATACCTTCATATACACATTAACAGACACATAACAGGCAGACACAAATCCAAGAGACCTGAGCCTATCGCTGCTAACTAACTTGACCATGTGTCCAATGTGTTACAGGTAGGCTGTACACAGCATGTGGATAACTGGCCTGAATTGTGGTATCAGTTACCTCTATGGCTGATGGTGACAGTGGTAACCATAACGTGGTACATGGGACATATACCGGGTGTACCTTGGTGTAATGACAGTGTACACAGCACCCACATCCCCCAGTGGATATTGTACTCCCTGAAACCCATGATGATATTCTGACATACCCACCATCACACATTGGCCAAGAGTGCGATACAACCCATTGTAGATCCCAAGAGTGGTACTACAGGGATATGCATCTAATGCATATGCCACACACATAGTAGGGTGTTGCATTGTCATGCCTCCCCTATCGGTGGCAACAACACTATCTGTACTACTGTGTGGCAATGGGTATTGTAATAGGAGTATGTAGCCTCGGAATGCTGTACCCTACATATATGCGGACATGCACACATACACACACTTGCCAGAACACAATGGGTATCCCATGCCTATCAACCCATTTGTTCAACACTGTTGTGCTGCAAGGCTCATGTAGCCGGTGTGGAGAGGAGATTAGCAGGGTACATGTAATTTCCCATACAGCAGCAGCCACAACTGACAATGGCAATGGGTGTTGTGGTGGTTGTGAAGGCCCTCATGGAATTTCCAAGTACAGGTGTGCTAATGTACAGACACTGCTATACTCAGTCATGCACATGTACACATCTGTCAGTACTGGGGTGCATCACTGCAGGTAGTCATAGCTGTGTACCTAGCTATTGTCCAAGGAGAGATGGGTTGCGTAGGGGTTGTATGTACAGTGGTATCCTGCCACCTGCCATGTGGCAGCAGGCAATCTATCGGCAGATACTACTGTAGTGACTCTCAAGGTGAGAGTGACATGCATCAGCCTATCCTCCAGGTGCCTCCTGCACATGCCCACTGAGGTGATCAAGTTGACATGTATGCAACATGCATTACAATACATGGTTAGTATCTGCGATGGAGACCTATTCTGTTGACTGTGGTAGTGTAGTGGAGGTACCCATGGCATGTGGTGCGTACAGGGTGTTATCTCCAATATGTGCCAGTTCTTGCACAGCTTGGCAGACATGTCAGTGTCAATCAAGCATAGGATGCCTGTCCATATCCCAGCCTGATACCTGCCATCTGCACATCTGTACAGGGAATGACAGTCATCAGCTTGGCAAGTAGCTATGCAGCAGGTTGAATGTGTTGACAGATAGACATTTGTCAACAATATGTATGCCATAACTATATGTCAAGAGCACTCACTATCATGTGCTGTACAGACGGTAGTCTACAGTTACATTCCACATGTCAGATCATTACCCAGTAGGGGTTATATACTGTGACACAGCTCACACACCAGGTATACAACATGGAGGCCTCAGAGTCCAGCTATGCCTGCAGGTATTCCTATTGTCAGTACTGCATTTAGCACTCTACTCTTGCCAGGGTAAGCACTGTCAACAGTAGTACCACCATAATACAATACATGCCAGTGTGACAGCACGTACCCTGGGCTACTACCCCTGCATGTAACAAATTCACATGGATAACAGTGCTGTACAGGCCTCATATACATTTGTGTCCCACACATGACACTCACACCCCTTGCTACTGTAATGACAGCACATAAGCACATTTATTGTACATGGCATTACATACAATTATTACATAAGTCATTACCCTGCTATGTTATCAGACTGGGCGGTGTGAACTGGTTAACAGGGCTAAGCCATGCTTAGCAGGTATCAGCATTGCTGCAATATAACAGCTAAGCTGATTTACGCACTGTTAAGCAAAGCCTACACTGTGTAAGCACCCATATGTTTACCCGTAGCTTAGCACCCCTTAGTGTCTTTCAAACCCGCACAATCCCACTTAAAGCTGCTCAAAACTGCCTTAATCACTCTGTATGTGACAACCCTTGTTCTGCCCAGCAAGAAAATGAACAGCCCATGCAGCTATTGAACCCAGGCCCCTGTTCACTATCATCACAACACTTAACCACTACACCATGACACTGTGAAGATGACTGTTGTTTTTTCCAATATATCTGTCAATACACATATTTATTAGTATTGAACAATTGCCTTTACTTCCACAATTGTGTAGTACTTGTTCTTAATATGACTGCTGGATCACATATGTTGTTTTATCATAATGTACACATAACAGATACATACGGTGAGATACATCTGGGAGAGTATACACAGCCGTGAGGTTCACGCCCCTGGGCTTTTGGATATTGGCAAAGGCTCTTGCTACCCCCATAGTGCCTTTTTTAGGCAAGGCTCAAAAGACAAACCCACCTCCATAGGTATCACAAGGGATAAGAAACTAAGAGTAATGCTACTCAACGCCAGAAGTCTAAACCTCAAGATGCACGCACTCAAAACTCTCCTTAGCATGGAGAACATCGATATCTGTGCAGTAACAGAAACCTGGTTCAAGGCGCTAGAGAGCACCCCAGCACTACCAGGTTATAACTCATACCATGCTTTTCGGCCCCAAAACCTGGACTGAACCACAAAAGGAGGGAGAGTATCAATATTCATCAAAGATACCCACACCTCCAGGTTGGTGGCATAGCACAAAGCATCAGAGACTATCCATGTGCAACTAACAGTGGGTAAAACTGCCTTCCAGTTTATAGCCTGCTACAGACCACCCTCCCAAACCCAGGAACCCCACTCGGCCTTCCTGAGAACACTGGAAAATATGAAGGTCTCTCCAAACACCATTATATTGGGTGACTTCAACTACCCAACCATAGACTGGGAGCATTACTCTAGCTCCAACACCCTAGCCCAAAGGTTCCTAGAAGTTATAAACTCAATTGCTATGGAACAACTTGTTACCACTCCCACAAGAGGGGAAAACATACTGGACCTGATCATCACCAACATGGGGACTCTTTGCTCCAGACTAGAAGTGTATCCCTCACTGGTAAGATCAAACCATAAACTAATCTCACTGGATATTCACATCCCGACCCCACCCCATGCCCAGAAAACCACAGTGAAAAACTTCTCTAAAGCAAATTTCACACTCCTCAAAACCAAGGTGGAATCCTTCAAAGCCCCCGGGCCTGTGGATAATACGGCCCAGACTGCAAAATCCTTTATAAATGCATTCTATGAACACCTTCAGGAATGCATGGATCATGCAATCCCAAATAAAACCAAGAACCAATCCTCCAAAGGCAGACGTCCTGTCTGGTGGACCCCAGCCATAAACAAACTATACAATAGAAGGAGGAAGCTACTACATGATAGAGCAAAATCCCAAAAAGGGAAGGCATCTCTGATCAGTATTAGCAAAAAACTACGGGCACTCATAAAATCGTCTAAGGCCAGCTTCGAGAGAAAAATTGCACAGGACACTAAGGATAATCACAAGGCTTTCTTTAGTTATGTTAGGAACCTGGGTAGGAATTCCCAGATATGCTCAGAATTAGTCCAAAATGACAGAAAATACACAGAACCCACAGACATTGCCAACATCCTAACTGACAGGTTCAGCGCAAACTTCTCCCCCCCTCCCCACCAAAAGGGCTAATATCTATCCCAGCAGAGTGCTGCCCCCCTGACATCTCAGATGCTCAGGTAAGAGCTGCCCTCTCCAAAGCAAGAAACACAGCATCAATGGACCAGACAGTGTCCCGGGCTGCGTCCTACATGAACTGCAAGAAGAGCTAAACCCAAACCTAAAACTACTGTTCAGTCTCAGCCTTACTACAGGATATGTACCCAAAGAGTGTCGTACAGCAACAGTGGTCCCTCTCCACAAAGGTGGTGCCACAACGGATCCTGGAAACTATCTCCCCATAAGTCTCACTAGCTTGGTCTGCAAAGCTATGGAAATGATCATCATGGACCTTATAAATAAAGATATTGGGGACCTACAGACACTGGATCCTACCCAGTTCGGCTTTGTTAAGGGCAGATCCTGCCTCTTAAACCTGGTCGATTTCTTTGAAGCAGTCACCAAGGCCATTGACAAGGGGAAGGTGGTCCACACATCCTACCTGGACCTCGCAAAAGCTTTGATACAATACCCCACTCGGGCAGTATAGATAAGCTCACCAGCTTAAATATAAACCCCTATGTCCCTAGATGGGTTGCAAACTGGCTCAAGGACAGAACCCACATGGTTAGAATACTGGAGCCATGTCAGACTCCAAACCAGTTACAAGTGGCATCCTACAAGGCTCAGTCCTGGGACCTCTCTTGTTCAGTATATATTTCTCGGAGGTACAGGCCAACATGTAAGGACTGTGGCTGACCAAGTTCGCAGATGACTGCAAACTGGGCGCCATAATAGACTCTCCAGCCAACACAAGCATCCTCCAAAAGGGCCTCATAGAAACAGACAACTGGTGCCAGAGCCATGGCCTCAAGCTAAACACCAAAAAGTGTATAGTCATCCCCTTTGGCAAAAACAGTGCCACAAATTACCACATAGGTGGTAATCCATTAAGTACAGAAGAAGTAAATAGGGACCTGGGGACCCAAGTTGATAGCAATCTCTCATTTGACAACCACGTGGCCAAAGTGGTTAGAAAAACATTTTATATAGCCCACCTAATCATGAAGGGATTCACATCTAGATCAGGGGAGGTCATTGTGCCTCTTTACTCATCCCTCATCAGGCCCATACTTGAGTACAATGCCCCTTTTGGGATGTACCTTACCAGACACCTGCAGCAACTGGAAAGACCCCAAAAGTACCTCACCAAGAGGATCAAGGGGCTCAAACAGATGCCATATGCTGCCCGGTTAAAGAAACTCCAGCTCTACTCAGTGGCATACCGCCTGCTCAGAGGCGATCTGTGCCTGATGTATAAAGCCATGTCCAACCCAGAATTAATGGACATGCTGCACCTCAGAAAATCCAAATCCCATCGAGCTATGTGCTCGAGGGACTTGAACCTCAGCAATGAAATAAATAGGGCATGCTGGAGGGACAGATTCATAACCGAGGGGCTCCCTTCAATCTGGAATAAAATCCCAGTCCAAGTTAGGCAGAGTGCCTCATTGACTCTCTTCAAGAGGAATCTTGATGAGTGGATGGGAGATCGTAGGTTTACCCCGGGTATCACTTCTGTGTCACTGTTAGACAGAGGCACAGTATACTAACCTTGAAAAAGGGCATAGCAAAATTAACTTAAAATGGGTGGCGAAAGCCATACACACTCTGGCTAGGCTTATAAATGCCCTAGGGCAGATAGCCTAGTATGAACCTATGAACCTATGAACCTATATATGTCTACATTTACATACACAGGTATATTCATACATATGTCTGTATACACATCTGTATAGTGCAAAATATATATGTCCATGTGTATATCTCTTCGTATGTACATATATATATATATATATATATATATATATATATATATATATATGTATTTATATATATATATGTATATATAGATATATGTATACATAGCTATATATGTATACACATCCTATGTGTACAGATATGCCTATTTATGTAGATATCTATAACTATATGTGCATACATATCTATTCTGATATACCTATTACTGTCACTATATATGTAGATATCCATATGTATATGTGCATATGTGTCTCCATCTGTATATGTGTAGACATATATTGCTGTGTATATATATATATATATATATATATATATATATATATATATATATATGTGTTTATATGTTTATATATATATATATATATATATATATATATATATATATGTACATATACATATCCATCTATGTATGTCAATATGTATATGTTTAAATATCTGTATAGATATATGGATAATTATATATACATATATGTTCACCATATGTCCTGAAAATTGAGTGGAGCCCTACCTCAGCCCCAATAGTCCCAACCTCTTAGTGCAAGGGGGATGTCAGGTATTTATTGTAGGTATATATGTAGACTATTGCTACTGTAATAGGGGTTGTCTTCACAGACATGTTGTGTGTGGGAGGTCACATCTGCTTTTAACATGTGTGCCATTGGCTACTGACAGACATCCTAAGGACATCATAGTACAGTACCACTGCTAGCACAGTAATTTATTTATTATTTATTTTACATTTGTTGACCGGGCTAGTCCAACTGGATACATGTCCATTTTCAGCAGAGGCCTGGGGAGAAAAGCTCCATGCAAAAAAAAAAATAACAAAAAAAACATTTTTACAAACAATGTTGTTACAGGTTAATACAGAAATTATTATAGAGGTCTAAGTACCTCCCATTTTAAAATTTGAGTACAATACTAAAATAGGTCTAATATTATACTATAGTCTGGGAGAAATAGGTCTGGGATAAGAGGAAAATAAAACCTTTATATGTACAAAGAACATTAGAAGTTAGGCTGGAAAAATCTAAGAGGACAGAAATACATCACAGTGCCAAAGGCAGGTACAGTGGAAAAATTACAGAGAGGGCAGAAATACTTTGCAGTGCAGTAGGCAGGTACAGTTCAGATTGCAGGTAGAATATAGAAAGTCAAAATAAAAGAGGCATAAGTGTGTCTTTTATATAAATAAGAGTTTTCACACTATGAGTAAGCTTACAGTTTGAAAAGAAGGGTAAGGAATAGGAAAAAGGTAAAGTGGCAAGAAGGAAGGTAGAGCTAGTTATAGGGAAGTAGTGGGTAGGCAGTACCTGTTATGAGTAGAAAAAGTAGAAAACTGATCAGTCAGGTTTAGTACAGGGGCATAGCCAGTGTGTTCTTAGGAAAAGTTTCAGTTTGTTTTTGAAAAGAGACGTGGAGGAAACTGATTAAAGTTCACTGGGGAGAAGGTTCCAGGATTTTCCAACAGTGTTGCTGAAAAGAGAGTCCCCAGCCTTGTTATTAGATTTAGAGGTGTTTACAAGAAGTTTGTGTGATGAGCGCAAGGATTTCAGATTCTTATAGGGATAGATGAGGTTAGTTAATATAGGAGTACTGGAAGGTTGGTAAAGAGTCTTATGGGCAATGGTTAGTTGGTGGAATTTAAGCAGATTCTGAATTTCTAGCCATCCAAACTGCTTAAGATTATAGCAGTGGTGGGTTCTGAATGGGTTGCCAGTAGCAAACCTGGCAATGTTATTGTAGGAGATTTCCAGTTTGGTGAGGTTATTTTTAGATAAATTAGTAAATATGGGTGAGGCATAGAGGAGTGTAGAGATTAGATGGGTATAAGCAATAGTTTTTCTGACTGTTGGTGAAAGGAATGGTTTGATTCTGTAGAGAGAGCCTAGCTTTTTATTGACGGTTTTTATAGTATTGTTGATATGGGTGTCAAAGTTAAGATTGTTGTCTATGGTAATACCAAGTAGTTTAGTAGTTGGGTCAGGTGATATGGGAGTACCATTTGTGGATATAACTGAGAAATATATTGGGATGGTCTTACAAGTAGGATTGAAAAGGAGGAGTTTCATTTTTTTGGGGTTCAACAGAAGGCAATGTTGTGTAAACCATTGTTCTACTGTATTAAATACTTCTTGGGTAAGTGAGTGAAATTTAGAAGTGGATTTGGCTGTACATATAAGTGTAGAATCATTGGCGTACTGAACACATGTAGCTTGGGGGATTGCTAGATGAAGGTCATTGATAAATATGGAGAAAAGAAGAGGACCTAATATGGACCCTTGAGGGACGCCAATGTTAATGGGCAGGTGGGTAGATAGAGTGCTGTGTCAAATTACTGCCTGTTGTCTGTTATCTAAATAGGATTGGAACCATTTAATAGTGAGTGCATCTAGTGAGAGGGATTTGAGGATATTTATAAGTATTTGGTGATTAACCATATCAAATGCCTTGGACAGATCGATAAACAGTGCTGAGGAGAGTATATTGGCATTTTGTTTTTTGTTAATACAGTCAGTAAAGGAAAGGAGGGCAGTAGTAGTGCTGTGGGATGGTCTGAAACCATGTTGACAGCTGGAAAGTAAGTTATTTTGGATTCGGTGGTCTAGCAGTTGCTTATGGATGCATTTTTCCATTAGTTTTGCCAAAGGTGAAAGTAGGGCTATGGGACGGTAGTTGGAGAAATCAGTAGATTTTCCACCTTTATGAAGGGGGATAATATGGGAGCCTTTCCAGATGCTAGGGATGTGTCCTTCACTAATGGTTCTGCTAATCAGAATGGAAACAGGATAGGCGATGGATTTGGCTGATTTCTGTAGATATTCAGCTGGTAATTGATCTGCTGAAGGAGAGCAAGGTTTAACTTTTTGGATAAGGGAAAGAATATATGTTGTAGGGACGGGTCGGAAGAGAAAAGGAGGGGGTGGAGTTGTGTTAGAGATAGGTAAAGTGAAATTATTAGGTGATAGGTGACTGGCAAGTGTTTGAATGGCCTCAGTGAAAAAAGTATTAAAGGCATTGGCAGTGTGCTTTGGGTTCTCCTGGTCTGTGCCTTGTGGGTTAGGTGTAATGAATTGACCTGGGTGTAGTAGTTGGTTAATGCTTGCCCAGAATTTTTGTGGGTTATTATGTTTAGTTTGCTGGAACTGTAAGTAGTAGTTTCTTTTATCAGACAGTATAGCTTTCTTAGTTTCATTTCTCAGTTGTCTAAAGTTTTGATGGTCAGCAGAGTTTTTAGTCATATGCCATTTGGCCCAGTATTTATTTCTGAGGTGGATTTTTTGTTTGGTTTCTTTTGACAGCCATGGGGCAGATTTGGTTTTGATTCTAATAGAGCGGTTTGGTGCATGGTTATCTAGGATGGAGAGGAATTTGGAATTAAAGTATTTGACAGCTTCCTCCAATGGGAGGTGTCTTAAGGGAGACCAATTGCATGCTCTTAGTTCACTTTGGAAGAGATCAGGGTTAAAGTTTTTCTTGGATCTAATGGACTTGACAGTGGCTGGAATGGAGGCATTGGTTTTATGCCTGATAATGTAGGTAAGTGAGTGGTCACTAATATCATCAGGGAGGGTTCCAGATTCATATATGTGGGGATGGTTATTTATAAGACTCCAATCCAAGGTACTTTCTTTCTTACTGGGCTTGTTTATCCTGCTAGGGGAGGTAATGATTTAAGAGATACCAAATAGGTTAATGAGGGTGGTAGGTTGGCTGCTGCAACAGCTGTTCCAGTCTGTGTTAAAATCACCTAGGATAATGGTTTCTTGGGGCAGGTTTAGTGATAGCCAGCAGAGGATATCTTCTATGGTGGTATTGTTATTGCCAGGAGGTAGATAGATACTGATAATATAGATGGATTTGAAAGTGTTGAGTTGAAGTTTGGAAATAAGAATTTCAGAAGTAGAATCTACAGGTGGTTTAAGGTCATATGTGGTGATCTGTAGACCTGATTTAAATAGGATAGCAATTCCCCCACCTTTCTTTGCTATAAGGTCAGATCTATATATATTATATCTGGGTGGGGTGATTTCATTGTCTTTAGTTTTAGGCTTTAACCAGGTTTCTGTTAAGCAGAGAATGTTGAAAGAGTTGACTTCTAAGAGAGCATGGAGTTGTGAGACTTTATTATTGATGCTACGTATGTTGAGGTGGGCTATGAAGAGAGAGTTTGTTGGCTGAGTAAGGGAATGTGTGTTGAATTGATTGGGATTGTGGAGTTGTGTGGCAGGAAGTGTCATTGGGCCAGGATTTGGGTGTATGTCTCCATCTTTTAATGAGAGGAGTTGTATAAGAGAGCCTAGAGTTGGGACTCTCTTGTATAGATGTGGAGATTTTCTGGGATTCTGATTGTAGTACCTAATGTGGACTGTTCTATGAAATCTAGACAGTAGATAGCTGGGTGTAGATGTTATGTTTACATGTTTTGTGAGTGCTGGTAGGTAAGAAGAGGTAATTAGCTTATTGAGGTTATGAAGGTTTGGATGTAATGAGTGTTCATAGGAGGTAAGTATGTAGGCTAAAAGTAATGGTGGTAGAATAAGTAGTAGAAGTAACAGGTGAAAGTGTAAATGTGTTTGGACTGATGGTTTATACATTTGGGTGGATTATTAGTTAGGTGTCTTGTTGTAGGTATGGGTGTATGGTAGTTGCCGACAGGGAAGAGCAAAAAAACAGGAGGGTGTGGTTAGGAGAGAATAGTGAGTGGTTAGAGAAGGATGATAGGGGTGTGTGTCCAATGGTAAGGTAGCCTGAGAATAGTGGGAGGAGGAAAGGGTGTGAGTAAATAGTATAAGAGTAGGACCCCTGGGGGTGGTAATTGGGGGTAGGGAGCGGGTTGAAACAGGTAGTAAAACGGCTTGACAAGAAACAATCAGTAGAGCTGGATACTGAAGGTAAGTTAGATAAGTCAGGAGTAGGTAAGAGCAGAGATAAGTAAGGAGTCTGTGATGGAATAGGTGGTTGTAGTCAGTAGTAGTAAAGGGTGAGGAGAGAGTATAAAGGGGAGGTCTGGGAGATCTGAATTGTTAGGTAAAGAAACAAGAGAGCAGAAGGTAATCAGGAGGTGAAGGCTGGGTTAAGGGTGCCACCTAGTGGCCGGGTCTTCTATTGCAGGTGAGTTTGAGAGGGAGTTAGCTGGTTGTAGAACTGTAAGGCTGTATTCCCAGGTTTGAGAATTCTGATGTTTTTTAACACATGATGTTTATATTTGATTTTACTTATTTCTCTGAGAGGCCTGTACCACCATAGACTCTTTTTATTTGACCACGTGAATCATCAAACTTGCTAGAGATCAAGCAACCTTTAATCTTCATGCATGTCCTTAAAGAAACCACTGCATAAGTAAGATAAAGGAGGAAGTTTAATAAAGACTACATGTTTTTTTTCCCCGTGTAGGCATCACGCTGAGCTGTTAACACAGGCGTGAACAATTTTAGATTCAGTAAGTGCTGATGAGCAGAGCACACGAGCGTGCTGACATGGAAACTTCCATGGCATGCAAATCATCTCATATATTAAAAGCCATTTCCGGGTTTATAACATGCAGTTAGGTTCGGGCATACTCAAAAATGGCTCCTCGTGGGTGGCGTTGGACTAAAAAAGCCTTTAATTGGCTTAGAACAAACAACTGAATACAAAAAAGCCTTTTACGGGGCTAAAACATGCATTTAACTTCGGGCATACTCAAAAATGGCTCCACGTGGGTAATGAAACTGTGGACTACAGCAGAGATATGGCCAATAAATGTGGACAGTCTGGCACACTCTGGTCAGTCCAGAGGTATACACAAAACCCCTCAGTGCAACACATGTGGACCAAGCTTGACAATGTGGCTGTTAACAGCCATGTAGATGGGTATATCATGTAAATAATGGGATACATTTGCCCCCATAGGTTATGCATTCACACACCCCTGTCTGTCCTGACACATAATAATCACTAGTACAGAGGTGCTATGGTCACATACTGTGCAGTAGATAGTGACATACATAGGTAAAGCATCCCACTGCTTTGTCTGACATGCATGATTGTTATGGTGACTTCATGACCTGTGAATTCATGACACTGACAATAGGGGCCATGGACTGAGACCACACATGGCTGGGATGATGTGTTACTTCATAACCTGGACCTGCATTTAGCTGTATGATAAGATGTTCTGGACATAGGTGTTCACTGCCAACCCCTGAAAGGCAGTCACAGCTGATGTGTATCCCCTGCAAAATCCTACATACATGCGCAACCTGTGTGCAGCCATGGACAATACTGCTAGTCAAAGCAGATATGATGAATCAAGTGATCCTATGCACTGAGTTCTTATCTGTGGTGTTGTTTGAAACAGATCTCAGCAAACCTATTAGCACATGATATCTGAGCTCCATGTCTAAATGGAATTCACAATGACGTTGGACAGCATCCTTATGAATACTACATGATGCATTTGCTGCATCCATTGATGACTATGATACAAAAGACTTGCTGGGATGTCATGCCTACACATCATATGATTTATGTTCAATGCTGCACCCATGATAGGGTGTAACTGTAAGGTATGATGGTACTTGGTAACCCTTTGTTGCTGACCTGTGGTGAGGATGTACACAGAAGAAGCAGGACCCAACTGTGAAGCACTTGTGAGGATCTCAGCAACAGGAGAATCCCCCACCATCCTAGGGTTGGTGTGCACACAGCCAGAACAGCCACAGAGTGTCCTGTGTTGCTGGCTGTATGTGCATCCTCTGAGGACGGTGGCTCCCCAGCCATGAGAGAGACACAATAGTGTCAGTGGGTACTCTAGCTGTGACACATGTCCATGTATATAAGCATCAGTGTCAGACTCTCCAGAATTGTGGGCATTAGTACTTTGTTCAGCTTTAACTATATCTACCTGTTACCTATCTTTACTTGTTACAGGTAAATACACAACCACAGTGGTATATGACACAAGGGCACCCATATATGTCATACAGGACAAAAGAGTTAATGAATTGTACTGCACTCCTTGTTACTCAACCCTACCTTCTGCGATGTCCTCACACTGTTGTACCTCTGATGTGCCTTTGAAAAGAAACATGCATCATGCCACCCTGGTTAGGATACACCTAGTAGTGTAATAACTGCATATATACAAACCTTTGCTACATACTACTAACCTACTATATCACCCACTGAGATAATAGTGAGATATGTCAGCCTTGTACTGATATCCACACCACCACAAGGACCATTTATATATTATCTCCTCCTCCCAGATATACAGGAATCTCCTCCACATCTGTCAGTCTCATCGGCCCTGATGAACCACATCACGTGGTTCATTTCACAGTTACAAGCCTTCATACCTTCTGCCTGTCACAGATGATCATGTTAGCCATGGAGCTGCAACACACACTGACCCAATGTATAGTCATGCCCATTCACCACATTGGTGTGCCACAGCAAGGATCACCAGTCTGAATTCCTCAGCGATTGCTGTGCATCTCATGTATCAGTTAGCTGTATGTCATGCTGTCTGAGGACCTGCAACAGAACATCATTTTCAGCATTGCTGACATTCTCCAGCGTCTGTTAGCCTCATGATATGGACATGCTCTTTCCTGTTTGATACATATAAGTATTGTGATTACTAATGATATGATTGTTTTATTTTAAATTTTGGTATACCTTAAAGTTTTTGGAGGAGCTGAGAAATAAGATTTCTTATTTAGTGTACTTATCTGCATTCATATTTAGCTGCCAAAGGTGTGGGACCACTGATGGTGTGTACAGTGTTTTTCCTGCCCACATGTCCAGTCCCTGTTGTGTTTTTAAATGTTGTGGCTTTTGAACTTCTAACCCCTTCAGTAAATCTGACTTTGGAAGCTCAATCCAGTCTCATCTCATCTGCCCATTTTACTGGACACTGAAAGATTAAACTGGGAAGGTCCTTCCTTTAGACTCTTAAAGGCTGAGTTATCCTCTTTTTCATATCACCCCATCCACTTATTGTGCACTGCAGCATTCAGAATATTAATCCATTATTTCTGTCTTACTTTTAAAATCTGTAACATCTGGGACTAGACTACAGACGACTGTAGAGCCTAGGAACTGCTTCTCATGAATCAGCTTGGGATTAGTGCTAGCCTTCATAGAAATAAAAAAATGCTGAAAAGCCTGAAAATCACTTATTGGGAGCCTGTTTGGGATTAATGCTACTGCTTTGCTCCTGATGAGAGAAGGAAGAGGGGACATTGATTCTTGCTGGTCTCTGACTGGGCAGTGTGCATGGGACTTTAGTGATTCATCTGATTGCAGTTTTGGTGACAACCTTTTCAGGACCATTGTGCAGCTTGGCTTTCTGTTGTGCTCAGATGTTGTAGGTTCTATCCAGGGTCTCTACCAAATGGACACTATAAACAGTGCACTGAACTCAACATCTGAGTGAATACTACTACATCTGCACTAAACCCAACATCTGGGTGAATACTACTACATCTGCACTGACCCCAGCATCTGGCTGAATACCACCACATCTCATGAAGCAGCTTGGGTTTAGTGCTACTCTTTTGCTTCTGATAAGAGAAGGAAAAAATAATTATTGATTCTTAATTGCATCGAGTTGTGTTGAGATAAGCAATACCTCCCCCCCAGTAAATATTTCTAAAACTTACAGGAAATACTCCTTAGTAAGCACCAGGAACCATGAACTTGCACTTTCTACCTGTCTCTGTAAGCAGCACGTTGAAATGGGCCTCCTAACACAATGTAGAAATTGTCTCATGTTTACTGACAACCACCTACTACTTAAACAAAATGAAACAGTGTGTAAGAAATGCATCTATTTAATGTTGTTGGAGGCAAAGCTCTCACACAAAGCCATGGCAAACAACATATAGGTTTTCAGTACCACACAACACCATACTAAACCAATCACTCACTCACACTGCTCAGACGAAACACATAAACCTATATATGCTGAGGCTGTTAAAAAGTGACTTACCTAAACCACAGAGCCTCCTAAATGTAACAAAAGAATCAAAAACCCTAAGCAGCCTCACAAGCACACACCACAAGCAGCACCCACCATGAAATATACATATAAAGTTACATATCCCACACAATATGTCTCCATATTCTTAAGCATATACAATATTATGCAATCTTAAGAATTTTTGTGCATATTCAACATTGGTGATATAGGTGCTCCAGTTCATCATTAGGTAGTTAAAAATAACCTATGACAATACACACCTACTTATAGGGAATTCATCAAGAACATTTAGGAATGATATATGCCTCTCCTGGGACAGAGTGCGGGTCCTTTGGCATGCTATAATCAGGTAGCTGATCCTTTTAGAGTGATTTGAATCTATAGAATCTCTACTTTTGTGTCTCTATGTATCTGTCACAAAGTGCTGTGGTCTCTAACAAGTATAAATATCTTACCACAATATCTATCTGGTCTAGTGTGTGGCGAGCACAAAACCCAGGTACTGAGGAGGGCTCTGGAACCATGTTTCTGTAACAGCACATACATTAATGTGCTCCAAATGTTAAAAGACCTCAAGTTCAGAGAGGTCCAGTGGTCAATTTGTTTTGGAGGTTCAGTTGGGAGGTCTGTTAGCTAGGCCTGACCTATAAAGACACAATGAGGGCTTCAAAAGCTTTATCCAGTATGTGGAAGATTTGGAATGAGAGTTGTAGGTCATCTTTGTTAAAGCAAGTATGGTTGTCAAGGATCTTATCCCATGCTGAGACATAATGGATCTTCCTAGAATAACATTAGGTATGGAACAAATTCTTAAAGGCACTCATCCTTGCTTTATTCTTCAGCGTCATTCTTGGTGATTGAAGGATTGCACTCAGTACTAGGGCCTTTCTCTTGTAGGTTCATATGTTGCTAGCTTTACACTAGGCTAAAGACTACCAGGGTAGTTTATAAGCCTAGCTGTGCAACCCAACCTAGTTTTCTCCACCAGTCCCTTGGATGGTCTTTCATATCTCTTTACATATCTCCCAAGGTTTTATCATGCCAGGTCATTCACACCAACATGTACCATCATAAAGTTACAATCATATTTGTCTGGTTTAAGTGTTCTCGAGGCCCTTGGAGCATCAGCAATCTTGACTCCTGGAAGAGAACTCATTGACTGTCACCTTGCTTTTATCCTGCTTGTGAATATGGAATTAGTATGTCCTATTACAGAGTCACTAATCACTAATATATTTATATTTGTGATTGTGGATAGCTTTGGTATAATGGACTTAGGATATATGGTTTCCTGCTGACTTCCAACTGTGGTTTTGCTAATTAGTGTTGTAGTGTTTTACTGCTTGGTTTATACTGTGCCTTGGTCAGACTAGACCACTGAGGCTTAGGCGTAATTGCTATTGTTTTTTTTTTTTTTTTTTTTGTGACTTTGCCTTCCTTCACTTTCTTAAACAATCACACCACATCTGTGTTTTTGAAGTGTGCATTATTTCTCATTTTTGCACACAAAGGCTAGCTACATTCCAGTTCACATCTTCCTGGGCATAATATACAAATGCAGTACAGACATGAGTAATCATCTGTCTTTCTGCTGCAGTTAGATGATGTCATCTGTAGCCAATGTAAAACAGTGCACACAGCATCACAGTGTTTAATTTCTTTTTTTTTGTACTCTCACAATTTTATATGTGTTCATAGTCAGTTACTAGGTATGCAGTCTGGAGACCATAAATGAGCCTATCCCTAATTCCCATTTTTGTTAAATTACTTGCTCAAGGTCACACAGCAGGTAAACAAATGTGGAGAGATTCAAACGCTGTATGCTTGGTATGGGCAGTAGCTCAGTAACAAGCCAAAGCTTTAATCGTCAGTGCTAAGTGCTAGATGATGGCGTCTTTCTGTGATTATGCTAGTAAACAGTGACATCCTGAAATAAAAGTTATGACCAAATGCTGCAAAATGTGCTTTGGAATATGAAGATCAAATCTTATGTTTGTATTCTGAGTATTAGGGTAGTAAAATGATACTGCAGTGGTATGCAGTGCTGCATGTTCAAATCAAGCACGTGGAGATATTTGCTTCAGTAACAAAATATCTATGCCCGCTGTGTATCAAGGCTACTTTTATTGGTTAATAACATATCAGCTAGTGAGAAGTGTCAGGCCCTCTGTCTGAAAATATTTAGTCTTTATAAATGCCTACCTTCTCTGAAAATATTGAGACTTTATGAATGCCTACCCCAGTGCAATAGTCCTACGCTTTGCATACCAAGTTTCTAGGTCCCACCCCTTAGCACTTGTTGCAACCAGATATGGTCTGTAATGCCACAAGTGGTCCCTCTGCAGTGTGGGACTGTTGGTATGATGGTATTACTACAGTGCACCTGATTAGTTCATGCTATCTGTTCTTACCTTCTACATTTGTATCCATTCACTAGAATGATAGGCATATTAAGTATATAATTTTAAATGTAGAGCTTTTCATATAATGAAAACATATTTACATTGCAAGCACTTTTTTAAATTTTATATATCCATGTTAAAACCATAGAATATAACAAAATATTTGGTACATGTTACTATTTCTATTGTAGTCTTATCCTTTCTCTTTCTGGATCTTTCCTCGCTCTCTGTCACTCTGTCTCATCTCCTTTATTCAAGATATGTATTTTTATGAATAAGACAATAAATAACAGATACGGTTTTAAGACTTGCTGTGGTGTAAACTAATGGAAAATATAGAAATGATACGACACCTTTAGCCACTGATTATTTTATATTTTAGTCAATGACTTTGCCATCATGGGTCAAGTGGTACATTTTTGAAATTTAGCATGTAATTTGCCTTTTGTAATGTCACGTTACTTCATCTCTTCTAATTGTGCCCTGAGGGGAAATTTTGGTTAAATTTTATTAGAATTAAGTTACTGTGAAATTAATGTCTCAAGGACATATGCAGGACCTTCTGTCATTTTCATGGTACCCATCTGTATAGGAAAACTACTTTGTTTTCTGTTTGAGTTCCAGACAATACAGACATCAATATAGTCTTGAATTTCAGTGCATGTATACAAAACATTTTGTCACACTTATATTGTTTTATTTATTTCTCCTGAGTGGGCTGTGACAAATCCCATTTTCTGACAGGAACTTGAAGCAAAAATGCAAAGAAAAAAAACATTCAGAAAGGAAGAACAGAAATAGTTAAAAGTATGTACAATGCTATCAAATATAAATATAACCAAAAATGAAAAACAACCATAGTTTTAGATTGAAGTAAATTCATGAGTATGACAAAAGACTACATAGATTTTGTGAATGAATAGACTAAGTTGTCATCAGACATTGTGAATGAATAGACTAAGCTGTCACCACAAACACAAGAAAAATTATAAAAACACTGTTTTATACATACATGTACACACACACACACACACACACACGCACACACACACACACACACACACACACACACATATATATATATATATATATATATATATATATATATATATATATATATATATATATATATATGTAGAGAGAGAGAGTTGGGATTCAGTAAGTGGCAGTACATCAAGCTGTGCCTGAGGCTTACCATTGCGCTAAGTTTAAGATAAGATAAGTATGTTGTAGTGTCTGGCTATTGGATGCAGTGATTGCTGGTTAAGTGTTTAAGTTAGCCAACTCTTAAGTATCATTAGCTACAGTGCATTAACTTTCTTGTCTGTTTTGACATGCTTACCTAGTATTCCTACTAACCATGTTGCTTACTTCTGTTAAACATGTTTACACTTTTAGTATTTTGGCAGTTGCATTTCTTTTTCAATCTCTTGAAATACTCTTGT
Source organism: Protopterus annectens (assembly GCF_019279795.1). Taxonomy (NCBI): domain Eukaryota; kingdom Metazoa; phylum Chordata; order Ceratodontiformes; family Protopteridae; genus Protopterus; species Protopterus annectens. The sequence continues at coordinate 539,555,681 of NC_056728.1, read as the reverse complement.
AGCTGATGTACCTAGGCTTCCATCTTGAATGATTTGACTAGTGTAAAGGCATTTAGAGCTCTGAAAGTGTCTAAAATGTTTGTACATAGGCCAAGCATATTTGTATAATTCACAGTGTCAATGAATGATTGTAGGTGCAATCTACTATGTCACCTGCTTTACACTCTGTAAATACTATCACATCTGTTAAAAGCTTTACATACCTCTCATCCTCATAGCACAAGAAATCTGGACAAAGTCAAAAATAATGGGGGACAAAGGCACAAAAATAGGGACAAATGTTAAATGTTACTCTTATAAATGTAGACTGTTGCCAGAATAAAAGGCATTGTGTTACCATGCATCTTCTGAAGGATATGAAGTTTGAAACTCAAATGTCTGCTGTTGTTAAGTGACTTCAGTTCTCAATTTTTTTGCCAGAAAAACACAAGCTTTATGAAGAACAGAATAAAAATAGGAGGCAAAAATCTGGTAATTCTGTGAAAATGTAGACATTTGAGAGATATGCAGCCAGACTACAAAAAGTGAACAAGGCCACCTGTTAGCAGCAAGGTTTATAGTAGAGCTCCATAGTTTCATATATCAGAATCACATGATCATGAGTTAAGAGCTGGACAATGTTTATACATGGCTTTTACTATTTAAAGCCATGAACTACTTGCCTGCTCATGTTCCTGAATAAAGGCAAATAGTTTTCTGGCCTGATTCTGTTTGCTGTCTGCCCAAAGGCATCAGATCGTACCTTCAGTCCAAGATTTTGGTGGATGGTCTGGCCTGTTCACAAAAGATAAACCCTTTGAGATTGCAGCAACAAAACTATGAAAGTAAAACCCACAAATATCCAAATTAGTATGGCACTTGAATTAGTTATTTGTAGTTGAGTCAGCTCATATTCTATTTAAAGACACTTGAAGGACGTTACACCCCCACCACCCCCATCACCACCATAATGAAACTATGATGATGGGTGTCCCATGAAAATGGTTTGAAACAGTGATATCTACATGGGCATTGAAATGCAATAATATATTAAAACAATCAAATAAATAAACAAATAAATCTCAGTAAATAAATAAATGTAAGGCTGTATTCCCAGGTTTGAGAATTCTGATGTTTTTTAACACATGATGTTTATATTTGATTTTAGTTATTTCTCTGAGAGGCCTGTACCACCATAGACTATTTCTATTTGACCATGTGAATCATCAAACTTGCTAGAGATCAAGCAACCTTTAATCTTCATGCATGTCCTTAAAGAAACCACTGCATAAGTAAGATAAAGGAGGAAATTTAATAAAGACTACATGTTTTTTTTTTCCCGTGTAGGCATCACGCTGAGCTGTTAACACAGGTGTGAACAATTTTAGATTCAGTAAGTGCTGATGAGCGGAGCACACGAGCGTGCTGATATGGAAACTTCCATGGCATGCAAATCATCTCATAAGCAGGTGAATCTCATGTAACTGAGCCAGGAAGGGAGATCCAGCAAGCAGATAGGCAGCTCTGCAGACCCCATGACAGTGTCTGTAGTGTACATGGAAAAATTTGATGTACAAGAATGTAGACAGACAAAAGGCACTGTAAAAATGGAGATAGATGGACAGAAATGGCACAGCACGTACAGATGTGAATGAAACTATCCTCCATGTGTCAAAGAATTAAAGGAAACAAGATAAATTACATTTATTTTTCTTTAATAATCTGGGCATGTTTGCACGGTGCTCTGCAGTGTGCAAACATGCTTCATAAAAAAAAAAATAAAAAAAAATTGGAAAAAACAAAATTAATATTATGTGACAGAAATGTATTACAGAACCCTGTGTGTATTATCTGCAATGGTGCATTGGTGCTGTTTCTAATGTGGTAGGGCTTTGAAACGTGTAGTCTCCAGGCTGTGAGCATGGATTCCTATGCAAATGAGGTGGAGTTAGTGAATAGCATAAAGGGGTAATCATGTCTGCATATCCCCTCCGTGTAGGCAGAGAACTATGATTATGTGTACAGAGAAGATAGCTGACATCGGAGGATGGTGTGCCCAATAACTTCTAAGCTTATTTCAGCTTAGCTGTGCCTGTTTACGTGGTGCACCGCCATGCTGAGTGCTTGTATTCAGGGGGGTGTGTGCACTAACTTCTAAGCTTTGTATACTTATGAGGCACGTGTTTCACCATATTTACCCAGCACAACGCTATGCTGAGCATGGAAATCTGGGGGTGGGGGGTGAGTACTAAGTGATAAGCTTTGTTTACCTATGGGCAAATGTATGTGCAGTACACCACAGTGCTGAGCTTATCTAAAAGCAGATGAGATATTAATTAGTGTTGACCCCTGTTGAACTTAAACTAGGGCCATTAAATGATGTTAATGATATACTAGACAGGTGCAATCCATCATAGGTAGCCAATCACACAGTCAGCACTTACAGCAGAGGACCATAAAGTATGCATACACCGTATAATCTGATTCTTCACCCATACTCTGCACCACTGGAGTACAGGCTTGGGAATTTTGAGTGAAAGAATACTAGGGCCTGCTGCAGATCTGCTACATCTGTATGTGGTACATGCTGAAGTCAATGCTGCTGCTGCTGTTTACAATATGCCTTAGACAGAGAAGGAGAAGAGTGTTCAGGCCTGGGGTAACCTTCCAGGGGCTACATGAGCTGGACATTGTAGAACATTACAGGGTGGACAGGGACATACTGCAAGGACTCACTGAGCTCTGCCACCCCCAAATCAGACCCAGAACCAACAGAGGGGAACCCATCCCAGTGGAAACAAAGGTATGTGTATCCCTTAGGATACTAGCTAAAGGTACCTTCCAAAGACCAACTGGGGACATGATGAGGGTCTCACAGGCATCACCATCCAGGGTACTCTGCCAGTTCCTGGATGCCATGCTACCATATACCAGTGAGCACATATCTTTTCCTCTCACCCATGAGGTGAGGGACAGCACTATGCAACATTTCTACCATCTAGCACACTACCCTGAGGTGCCAAAGATTGCACTCATGTACACAAGTCACAAACTGGTGAGGTGGGTAGACTCTACATCAACCACAAGGGGTACCACTCCACCAACTGCCAGGTCATGTGCAATGCCCAGGGCATTATCATGAATGTGTGCACTGGGAGCCCTGGCAGTTATCATGACTCCCATATCTGGCATGCATCACAGCTGTAGTAGATGTTTTCTAGGGTGACATCCCACATGGCCATTTACTGGGGGATGCTGGCTACACACTTGCACCATGGATAATAACACCCATCACAAATGCACACACATCTACGGACGAATGCCATCATGAGGCACACTCACAAACTAGGAACATCACAGAGCATGTATTTGGGCTTCTGAAGTAATAGTTCCAGTGCTTAAATATATCTGGTGGAACCCTGCAGTGCACTTCAGCTACATGTGCACAGATATTCACAGTATGTGCTATGCTACACAAAATGATCCTGCAGAAACAGCTGCAGCAGGATCAGCAAAGGGAAGGGATACATAGCTCCCACCAATGTCTAGGTCGCCACAGCCACAGTCACAGGAGAACTTGGAGGAGGAACCCCACAATGATGTCCCTGTATGCAGATGTAGGCATGCCCAGTACACCCTGGCTTTGGCTAAGAGATAATGCATAGCACATACACTGACAACCTAGGGCCCTATGGACTGACATCTTATTCCTACTCACATACATACAGTAAAATTGTTGATGCCAGGCAACCCACATAACCTGTACCTACAGTATCCATGTATTGACTGTGTACTGCTTGCATAAGACAGATCAGCCCTGAACTACAGTTTTGGCAACTGCTACGAGGTAAGTCTCTAACCTACACTACTACACTACTACACTACTTGTAAGGATTACTATAATATGGTATTGTATGTGTGGATCTGCTCCATTTATGCAAGGAAATATAGTGGGCTATTTAGACAGCTATAACATCCACATGGGACTACAGATACCCAATCCAATAGTATGTGTCCCCTAATAATCACTAGCCCACATGGTGGGGATATTCACAACATCCATCAATGGAGATGTTAAACAGTGGGGTCTCATAATATTTGGACTACTATCTATCCCAGAAGATCATGTGTTGATGTCCCCCACCCCAACACAGCAGTGTTCCCATATAACTGCTTTAACAGTAAGTCAGCAATGGTATATCAACAGACCAGGCAATCTCAGGGCTGTAACATAGAACTCTAACACTCACTATATGCCCCACATAAAGCTGAAATTACAACATACATATTTATGCTGTTGATTGTGTGACAACTGACTGCTGTCTGTCTGGCAGCCTGTGTGGCTCAGTGGTTTAGGGAAGTTAGCATGGGTGATAGAGTTGATGGTTCTAATCTGGAAATATTCACATTTTTGCACGTGAGGTATTATTATGTTGGTGTTTTCACATACTGGCATTCTTTGTGTGGTGTAACATTATGAATCTCAGTCACATATTAAGTACAGCAGACAGCTGGGGAATGCCATGGACATTTTGAGTGCAGTGCAGTACTGTGAAAATAGGGACAGATGTCTGCAACATACCTCTCAACCTCTTTGTGCAAGAAATCTGGACAAAGCCCAACAAAATGGGGACTAAGGCCCACAAATAGGAGCATATTTTAAATACTGCTCTCATAGGTTCATAGGTTCATAACTTAAAGGCACCTAGTTGCTAGAATAATATGGTTTGTTTCAACAGACATCTTTCTGAAGGATTTGAAGTCAGAAATTCAAATGTATGTCATTATTTAGTGGCTTCAATCCTCAGTTCATCTACGTGATTTGTCAGAAAACCACTAATTTTATGAGGAACATACCAAAATTATGAGCCAAAACTCTGGACATTCTGCAAAAGTCTGGACAGTTGAGAGGTATGGTCTGTAACACACAAAATCTCAGACTGAAATACAGGTAGCTGTGGCCTGGAGTCACTGTATAAGTACTGACAGTCCCAGTGAGCATGCCCAAACACTTAGTTAAAATGAGCGCAATTCTTTTACCCTGTCAGCAGACTGACATTTTATGTATAGATATGTTTATACATACAGACATATATGTATATATATCCATCTGTCTGTCACTATCTCTCACATACATACAGTAGTATATCTATCGGTATGTAGTATCATATAGATATATAGCAATATATATCACAATGATACATAGACTCGCCCCATATATCTACATAACACATATACATATGCACACACACAGCTACATTTATATATCCATCCCTGTTAATTACATAAATATGTGTGGGGATGTCTGTATTGTCCTACATACCTTAATAATGGTGTATAAATCTCCATTATCATGCATCCATACTGTTGCTCAAAGGACCCAAACTAAGGATGCAATAGTACATAATCCAGCTGCTGGATTTCACTATGTAGAAAGACACAGGTGGGTAGGTGGTGTAATGTACAATGCTGTCAATGCATGCATGGACAGGGCACATTGTTTCTTGTCACAGGTTTGCCTATCTAACTGCAAGCAGCCACATATGGCCATACTGGTAACTGTACACACATAGCTAGGATAATAACAGTTATCCCATTGCTAGGATACTAGATGCAGAAAACAGTATGAAGCAATATCAATCTGCAGGCCACAGGTGCTGTACAACACAAGCCTAGTTTATGTAATGCACAAATACTGTGCCTGCAATCATATATACAACAAGCTCAATCTGTGGTGCGTACTTTACAAGGCCTGATGATGTTATCCACCTTAGACTACCAGCTAACAGTGTAGTGTCAGACGTAAGCTGTGACGCATGTCATAAATACTGTGATCTATAGTGTGTGAGACTAGATAGTAAGGGGGTCTAATCTCAATCCAGGCTACTTTGTGTGTTTGTGTATATATACTCCTGAAAAACAACTGACCTGTCCTCATGGGCTATCCACCTGCAAAGGTTATCCAATTTTTGGCCCTGTAACTTGCTGCTGGCTTCCAAACTCCCTCTTTTACAATGCCTGATGATGTCATCCACCTTAAGGCTACCAGCTGAGAGTATAGTATCAGATGTGAGCCATGGTATGTTCAATAAATACTGTGAGCTATAGTGTGTAAGACTAGATAGGTAGGTGTTCTAATCTCACACCAGGCTACTTGGTGCATGTGTATGTCCAGATGGCATAAACATGATCATCTTGGTAACTTAGAAATAGGTAGGGTTTTGCAGTATTTTATTTGTAGCATGTGATGTGGCCTCCCACAGGACTGACCACAACAAGGGCTGCTGATGTCATCAAGGATAATATGCCCTGAACTGATAGTCGTAGCATACATGAGGTGTGTTGTGGGCATCATGTACTGTGATCTGTAGTGTGTACCATTGCATAGGCAATTGTTTTAATCTGTAAACAGCCACCTTGCACTATGTGTGTGCCTTATCATGTCCTGTACACAGTAATTGGAAGTGTTTCTAGCCTCAATGTAGCCATGTTTGTGTGTGGGTCTGATAGAGCATTTTACATCATGTTATGAAACCATAGGACATTTGAGCTTCACTCACATAATGGCCATACAGTCCTCACAATCATTGACATCTTTATACCCATAGTTACAGGATCAGTATATATTGCTCCAGTCCAAGAGAGACACAGGCAGATGCCCTGTGTTAAGATGACAGTCTCCCAGCCAGTCAGACAGCTGGCATGTGCTGAGGTGCACCGAGGTTCTCTGTGTGCCATTAGACAGGGTTCTGTATTTCAGTCTGCTAGACAAATCTCTCCCACAAGCATGTAGTACTAATGTCACATATGAGGTTAATGTCCTTAGAGTGAGTTATCCATCTACTATGCCTCCTACAGATAGGTAGCATATGCAATCAAGCAGGGTCACACATTGCCCTGTATGCAAGACACAGATCACCTCTAAGTACTCTATATGCCACAGATGACAATGACACTCATTGCAGATGATCCCCATTGAATGCAAACTGAAGACGTGAAGTGTCCTTGTGAGAAACCATACTGTCGAGTGCAATTGCCAGTATTGCTTGGAAACGTACATCACCAAATGGCCATTGCACTCAGCTATTTATATGCTGAGAGTATGTCACCTGCAGGTGACTGTGGCCTCAGCTATGCCATATGATTCCTGCCATACTACTGTAGAGACATGGTGATCTGAAGCACATTAGGTGTAAACATGAGTGGCCAAGTCTGTGTGCCCAATTTGTTCACCCCTGAGTATGTGCATCACATGTTGCGACTGGTGTGCTACTTACCAGGTACATAGACCTAACTGATGGAAATGACACTACATCTATATTTGCATGGAGTTTATGGCCATTAGCATGTCAACAGGCATGTGTTCACAATACTCTCGTGCAGGATAGTGACATACCACAAAGACTCTGTGAGTGCTCACAGTTTGTAGGCATCAGCCAACATTGTCAGCCACACTTAGTCAGTAGTCATGTGTATTGTGGTTGAATGGATTCCAAGGATTAGAAGACCCAGGACTGCTCCCTGTCGAACACTGCTACTTACAGGTCAGGTATTGGAGGTGGATGGCCCTATGTTGCATATGTGTACCAGCAATGGACCACTCAGTGACCCCTACAGTAACAGTATCATGGATGCATAAGTGGGTGCTTTGTAAATGGCTGAGCAAGGGATATAATCAGATGGCTTGGCTCAGTCTAGGGGGTTGTATGCCCTGATGTACCCTCACCCAGGTCCATGGTGACTGGCTCAGAAATGTCCACTACATATGGCAATCATGATCCCCTGTCACACATTCCAACTGTGTACAGTCAACTGTATGTAGAACACATATATGTGTGTTAATCAGCTCCATGATGATTGCCCGTACGGACATACAGATATGGATACTTAGACAAAGAGGTGTTTAGCTATGTTGGTCAGTTGATGCACCACCTCTGTGCAAAGGTAGAACAGTTGTCATTGTCCACTCAGCAGGTGTGCACCCAGTAGTGTCAGTATGATTTCAAGGGTTTCCCAGTGGTGTTAGATCACATGTGGGATGCAGCCTGGAATGTTAGCATGTGCAATAGTTGCTATGTAACTTCTAATGAGAGGCCAGTTATGAACTGCTCTGTAAATCTGGAAGTTATGGGACTGGTTGTAGGAATGTCATGTGTCACATGTGTTGGGGACAAGGGTATGTAGTTGATGCAGACACTGTGGGTGTACACATTAGGTATGAGTACAAACCTATCATATATGGCATCATGACATTTAAGGTCACTGACAATCTGGGCCTGTACTTTGAGGTCACACATGTAACTGCACTGTACATTGTGGTCCTGTTTTGTGTGGGTGGCTACTTTTGTCACTTACTGTGTGTACACAACATCAGAACAACACTATGTGCTTGTTTTTGCTGAGTAGGTAGTGTCTCCATGTTAGAGGATAACACCCTTACCCCAACTGTCACACAGCACTATCCATCTGTTATTGTGCAGCCTGCTAATGACAGTTGTCCACCAGTCTGGTTTGCTGAACCATGATGAGCCTGTGTCTCTCCTGTCACGTACAGCCAAGTTCATGTGGTTGTAATGCTGCTGATATAATGCATGTATGTTGAGCTTTGCATGCCTGCCTGTCCTATCTAAAGGGGGAGGTGCAGTCATGTTATGTCAACTATCCCACAGGAGGTAATCAATGGCTGTCTTGACATACATGCCTGTATTGTCTGCAATGGGAGGGGGTACGTGCTGGTATGTCTAAGGAGACTGATCTATGGCCAGATCACACCAGGGTGGACCTCGCATTGGGGGGCTGTACTGGTCACCCATATTGGCAAAGACATGATGTACTACATTGATTCCACGTGTGGGGATGTCACTGTACTGCTACAGGGCATTGTAGGTAAGGACATGGACCATCCTTTGGGCAAGTGAGCTGCAGTATGATTAAGTGACACAGTGTGTACATTTTATACTTCCCTAATGTGTTTGTCTGTGCTCTGTAAATGACTCTCTTCTTGCAACATGCTGGAAGTAACTGCAATACTTACTTGCACAGAGGACAACTAGCATGTAGTGTCAAGCAGTATCCCCAGATCTCTTAGTCATGTCACCTGAAATGCCATAATATGAGTTAGCATGGATATGAGCACTTACACTGTTGTACACCTACTGACTCTGGACCAAACACTGTTACCTTTGCACCAGGCCAGATCATGCCTGCTGACTGTAACCAGAGGAGCACATTGACTGTTACACTAGCAATGGATGTTGGAAGTATGTCTCATTGCACCGACTATGGCCTGACAAGGTGTATGACAATATTAGGCCAGCAGGCCTTGCAGGAAACTGTGCATGCCATGTACAGACTGTTATGTCAGCTGGTGGATAGGCAAGTGACTGACAGTCATACTCTGGGAAGATAGCATTGGGAAACCTACACCGCAATGATGCTAGTCTCCAGTGTAGTTCACCATCCTCCATTACTGGTGTACCCCATCTATCTATTCCTGCTCTGCAGTCACAACCACTGTCAGTGACCTCTGACTGAGTACATTAGCAGGTTATTGCATATTGGGAGTTGTCACAGAATCCTGCAGAGAACCAACAGTTACCCAGGATGGAGTAAAACACAGTCAGTTGTACTCTGAGGCACTGACAAAGACTAACTGCCATCTACTACACAATACTATCCTGTGAGAAATCATCCAACCCTGTAGTGTTTGCACACCTCACACAGTTGAGCCAATACACATGGGGTTATTTACCCAGACAGTAATGTAGCCTTTGACCATCACTAGTTGGTAAGCTATGGGGATGCATTCACTGTTGTACAACCTATACTGACAGGTTTGGGATGTACAATCCAGACTGTCACTGCTATACTGTGGCAGCATACGTTTCAACCTCTTAGAGCAAGAAATCTGGACAAAGCCATATATAAAAGTGGGACAAAGGCCCAAAAATAGGGACAATTTTAAATAATACTCTTACAAACAGAAAGTTGATAGAAAAATAGATTTTACATTAGTGTGAATTTTCTGAAGGGTATGAAGTCTGATACTCAAATGTCTGTCATTATTTTCTAACTTCAGTCTTTAATGATTTGCCATTAATTTCCAGAAAAACACAAAGTTATAAAAAAAAGAGACCAAAAACTTGAGGTAAAAATATGGACATTCTGTGAAAATCTGTACAGTTGAGAGGCATTTGGGGCAGTCATCGCACCTATCATTGTGTGCAATGGCACCCTTGCTATGTCACTACACAGATATAGCATACACCTGTAACAGCCACACAGGTCAAATGGTACACCAACACACAGTGTAGTCAACCTGCCCTATGGAGACCATGTCACAACAGTGCATGTGTAGTCTGTTTCCTAAATGCTTTGGAGTGGATGTGTATGGCTCCATCCAGGGAGGTGTTGGATCCCACTGTGTACCTCCCCAATATCCATGACAGGAGTAACACATGTCTCACCTGATCTACACTCCTACAACATTACTGTGGTATACATAGTACATGGTGGAGAGTGAGGTATGTAACACAGACAGTATGCCCTACATGAAACAGCCCCCCCCATTCACGTGAAGTACACATCTGCTGTGACACAGCATGTGCAGGTTACAAAATGGGATGCAGAACACACCAGTCTTAACTGGTGTCAGGCAACTGTCTGTACTGAACACAGGATATCTGTAGATAGGTATGTATTGCATCTTTTTGTTCAGCGTGATTTATTAAATTCACTGTTTTTACCCCCAGGCTGGTGGTTATCATTTTTCCTCCTCAGTGCATGTTCTTTTGGGAATATTTGTAGATGGGCCATCTCTGACAGGACTGCTTGTAGATGTATGTGTTCCCAAAACCCTGGTGACACTTATCAAGCGTAGCAGACCTGTTCACAGATTAGGGATGCACTAGTATGCTAAATGCTGCCATTGTCCTTGTTAGCCTGTTATACACATATGAACCTATGGAGCCATGGGGTCTATATTATAAGATCAACAGTTGAAAACATCAAACACCATATGGTCAACACCATATGGTCAATGTCTTCAAACATCGAACTTATAAAAACAACAAAAAGAAAAAAGTACCCTAACGGGTTTAAGTAGGGGGGCAAGCCCCCCTGCAACCCCCACCCCCGCTACTTAAATATACCAACTCCGAGACCACACTACATTGCAGTAAATGGAAATCTCCCCTTACAGAGATTTCTGTTTACAAGTTGGATGTTCTCCACTTTCGCTATTCTCGTGTTGACAATATCAGCTTTAATATTGTCAGCTTACGAAAATATAATATAGACCCAAGCCATGCACTTATAGTGCTGTACCTTGCTGAAGACACATAATTGCTGTGCTGACATGCCATCCTATGCTGCTTTATTGCCACTGTGTATCCATAGGTTATCCCAACAGACTCCTGAAATAGTAATAGGTCCATCACACACCTGTCAGTGTGTAACTATACAGCCATCAAAACATCATACAACATAAGGTACACAAAAGTATGTGGCATACTCATGGCAAATGGCAGCATACAGTATCTGTCATTGACCACTACATGTGGCATGGCAAAACAACACTGCATTACACAAGTACATGTTAACTAATATAGTCACCCAGTGCATCAGACATATAGCTTCATTTCCTTGCATTGATGGCAAGGATGACAGGGATGTGGCACAGGTATCATCACTTGCACATGGTGTCGTGTGGGGGTGCATGAGACCTAGGCTGACCCAAAAGGTTGGCAGCATGTGTGTGAGTCAGGAAAGAAGCAGGTAAGATGGACCATGGAAAGGTGCTGTGTCTGTCAGTAGGTGTCCTGCATTTGACAGTGGTATGTGCATGCACACAGTCAAGCTCAGTGCTAGCCCTACATGTGTGTGTGTGTGTGTGTGTGTGTGTGTGTGTGTGTGTGTGTGTGTGTGTGTGTGTGTGTGTGTGTGTGTGCTGGACAGCTTTGGAATGTACATTTTAGAGTTGACAGTTCACTGTCTCAGGTCACAGACACGGGAACCGGCTCTGCCAGGAGTTGCACTGGCACCTCCATGCCCAAGTTCAGAAGTGGTGATAGTACCTGACTGTGACTGCTGTCTGCTGGCACTGTGTCCTCCACAGGAACACCCACGACAATGAGCCCATGGCAGGCCACATCATGGTGTGGACAGCACACTCCCCTCTGTAGCACCAGATGTACTGCCACTATGGGAGCGTGATTGTGCATGGCCACGTGGACTCTCAGCAGATGGGGTCGCTGACCTACATCCACAAGTCCAACGCTCAACTCCAACCACACGTTTCAGCACAGACAATGTTCGGTCCAAGACAGACACTGTCTCAGCCCATCTTCTGTTCACTGCATCAGTCAACTGATCCAGCATGTCCACAATGTGGTGGAGGCAGTAACAGATGTCAGACTATACTGCATCCATAACCCTAAGCATACATCTGGTGTTATATTCTGAATGTGCCTGTGCCTCCATGATGGCCCGAAACATGCACCAAGTGACCAATGCTGTGACACCTGCAACAGGTGGAGGACAGACAGCAGGCTTCCTACAAGCACCCCTGTCAATCCACCTGTGTGAGACCTCACCAGCTGTCTGGCTATGGCCAGTATCTACACTCACTGGAGGCATAGTTGGCACACTTTTGTGTTCAATGTCCCCACCTTCTGACTGTCCAATATCTGTTGACTCTGGGGACTGGGTATGTGTGGGCATACTGACTGTGTGAGGTGACAATGGAGGCAAAAGTGGGATGTCTACCTCTGGGACAGATTCAGCCCCCAACACCCCCACCTTTCCTTACTGTGGCCACCATCATCATCAGAGTCTGAAGAGACACTGACATCAGGTTGTGTAGGGGACAGACACCAATCCCCCCATGGCCATCTATGACAAGAAAGAAAAAAGTAGTACATGAATACCTGCACTACTGTGTATGTAAATTCCACCAATACTCATAATAACAAAAATCCACAACTAGATTAGCAGTCAAACATTGTTCTTCCAGTAGTTCTTTATGCATGGGAGAATCAGTTATAAGTCTGGTTGGATAAGTCCAACGTCTTAGCCCTTTTGGCACCACTTTATTTCTGATACACTCCACAACACTTTCAATCAGTCACTTACTTGTCTTGAGAAAAAGATGATTAAATGTAAAAAAACTGGAGCTTGAGAACTTATATTTTGTGGCGTGTATCAGAAAGAAAGTGGTGAAAAAAGAGCTAAGACATTGGACTTATCCAACAGGATGTATAGCTGATTCTCCCATGCATAAAGAACTACTGGATTTGTTCAACCATCAGGGGTTTGAATTTATGGAGACATTTAGTAAGTCCAACAATAAATCCATTGAGACCTTGCAAAGTGAGATCATTGAACTGGACAGACTTTTACATAATGATCTGCTGTTTGATCCCTCATTTTCCACTTACAAAGATGTTTTTCTCAAAACAAATAAGACAGTGAGCAAGGTTAAGACCCGAAAAGAACAAAAAACTTATAGGGACAGAAAGGCTTATGTATCGGGTACGGCTTATCATAAGCTGCCTAATCCCACCCTGAACACTGTCCATCATTCAAATTTGACCAATAGCGGTAATGGTGAAGGCAGAGCTCGGAGGTCTGAGAGCTTACATAACCAGAGACGAATGAGGAACAATGCACAAATGCCTAATTACAGGGCCTCGGGCCTTGACAACCTTCACACAAGTGGAGGAGGAACAGGAGGTTCACTCGGTAGAATTAAAGGAACTTTCTTTTCATTCATTTAATCAAGGTACTGAACATTCAACTTTGGATATGAATTTGGCTGATGAGGTGGACAGTTTTCTTTCAGAAACTAACTTGGTATGTGTTTACAATGCAAAAGCTGACTTTGTGCTATACAATTTTTCTGATCATGTGTTTGACCAGTCAGCGGCAGATTTGTTCAGTAAAGGGCATAGTTGTGTGCCAGCTAAATGCTGTAATATTATTGATTATGTTTTGGACCTAAAACTATTTATTAGGAATTTAAACTTCAAACTGCCTTTTAATATTGCTGATGTGATGGAATATTGCTCCAGGCTATGGAAGAAAAGTATTTATAACCCTTCCCTGTACACCATTTTCTTACAATGTTTGAAAAATTTTGTGAATTTGATTTTAGAGTATTGTTAAGCCATAAGAATGAGAAAAACTTTCATAATTTAACTGCTGGTGAAACTTATTGCTAAACATTTGTAAGAATAGAACAATAAGGGTTATGAAGCCCGATAAGGGGGGAGGGGTTGTAGTTATGTGTAAACAGGATTATGTTGAAATAATGAATTTTTTGCTGTTTGATGAAAGTAGATATGAAGCGGTCTCACAGCACTTTCTTAATTTGTCATATCACACAAATGATTTAATTTTACAAGATCTATGTGACCAAGGTCATTCGGACCCAGATCAGCTTGAATTTCTTGTTAATAGATATCCTAAAGTGCAAGTATCTTCGGAATTCCAAAGATACATAAGAACCAGTACAACCCCCATATGAGACCTATTGTGAGTGCAGCTGGTTCTAAAACTCACACGTTGGGGAAATATATAGATATTACTCTCAAGGATATTGTAAAAGGAGAAAGACATATCTGTATAGACTCTTGGCATTTCCTGGACAAATTAAATAGGGCAATGTTTCAAGATCATGTAGGTTTTCTTACTGTGGATGTTACCAATTTGTACAATGTTATTCCACACACCATTGGGTTGGAGTGGTTTGAGGAGTTTTTGTATGACAGTAAAGTGTTCAGCAACAATGAAGTGGCAGTTTTAGTGACCCTCATGGAGTTATTATTAAAAAACAAGTTTGTTTATTTTGAAGGGCAGTACTTCCTACAAAAAACGGGCATTGCCATGGGGGTCATTTGTGTCCTTGTGTTTGCTAATATTATCATGCATATGTGGGAGAGAAAGTACGTGTGTAATTCTGAGTTTGTGAATAAATGGACAGTTTATTTATGTTATATTGACGATTTATTTTTTTATGGAATGACACAGGGGAAGACGTCACTATTTTTATTGATTACTTGAATAACACCACTGATTTCTTGAAATTTACCTATGTTCACAGTGAATTTGGTATTAATTGCCTAGATGTGGACACTAAAAAATATCTGGACAGGAAATGTTTTGTTAGTGACCTATATAGGAAGCCTACTTATTGTAATAGTTTATTACATTATGAGAGCAATCATCCTGTATTTTAAAAGAGTGGTATTGTAAAGGGACAAATTGTGAGGATTGCCCGGATGGTCAGTACAGAAGAAGAATTTCTTGTACAGTGTGAGACACTTACGGAGTTGTTTTTGGCCAGAGGGTATCCCACTACTTTGATCTCTACAATACAAAATGAGATTGTCTGTAAAAGAAATAACAAGAGTATAGGGCCCATTTTGGGGGTTATTACAGGGGGAATATTACAAGTGTTTCTTGGAACAATAATAACAAAACTGATCCCTTAAAATATTCCTGTCCCTTTGTGACTAAGTTTTCCAATACCATCAAAGTATTTCAAGGATTTTGAAGAAAAATTGGCAGCTATTTTGGAGTGACCCTGGAATTTTAGACCAGTTGGGTGACATGCCACAGATAGTATTTAGGAAAGGCTCCAGTATCAAGCAATTACTTGAAAGAGAGAGTGGTAATGATAGCAGTCTCACTAGATTTGAGACTAATAAATGTGGCTGTTGTTCACAATGCCATTTGGTCAAGAATTGCGACTACGTTAAGGTAAATCACACCTCTATTAAATCTAACGGTAAATTTTCTTGCAATTTTATAGGGGTTGTTTATGCTGCCTTGTGCAGCACTATAATGGTTTTTACATCGAGAAAACTAAAAGAAGGTTGAGGGACAGAATTTACGAACTTCACAGGGATATAAAAAATGGCAATATTAATAATGCCTTATTTAAGCACATAGATACATTTTCATCACATAGCTTTCTTTTTGCAGTTGTTGAAGGGGTAAAAAAGGATCCTAGAGGAGGTCCCTGGGAAGATTATTTAGAATTTAGGAAATTGTGCTGGCAGATTAAATTAAATGCCTGCACCCCCCCCCCCCCCAGGCCTTAATGATAACATCAGATTTGGCAGCTTACTTAGGCTGCGTTCATATGTTATTTAGCTGTACTGCTCAAAGCAGCAACTGTAAATGTAAATACTGTATACATATATGAAATTGACATTAGTATTTTTTTTATTTCTTATATGTTATAATGTTTTTTAACAATGGATTTTATTTTTAGATTTTTTTTCTGTGGATTCTTTGTAGATTTTAATTAAGAAAGTCTGCTGATAATTATTGCAATGACTAGTTCAATTTGTTTGTTATGTCATGTGTTCTCACAGCTTTTAGTGCATTTAATGGGAGTGTTTTTGACTTTTTATTATTCTGATGAAGTATTTTGCTATAACCTGATGAAAGCGCTTAATAAAATCTTTGTTTCACTACCTTGGTTGAGTTCCTGTGGTACTGTGTTCCAGGCTTGGCTCATTTATTTGTGTTGCAAGTTATCTTTATTCTGGTTCTTGGATATTGCCTTAGTCCTTCCAGTATAATTTTATTTTCCGCATCAGAGAAGGGTTCATGGCATCTAGGGTACATGATTCCTGAAAGACAGCAAAAGGGGAACACATTACATGATCACATATGTGGAACTACACTATGTAGCGATAAAGCAAGGACAAAATGGCTGGCACTATCCACTGCTTGCTCATACATGTCATACTCCACAGTGTGCAAACATACTAAGTGTGTGGATACAACTGCGATTGTGGCAATAGTCAGGTATTCCTGTGTATGGCATGACAGATACTGCTGTATGATCATAAATATTCCTGTCCCTTTGTGACTAAGTTTTCCAGTGACCATCAAAGTATTTCTAGGATTTTGAAGAAAAATTGGCAGCTATTTTGGAGTGAACCTGGAATTTTAGACCAGTTGGGTGACATGCCACAGATAGTGTTTAGGAAAGGCTCCAGTATCAAGCAATTACTTGAAAGAGAGAGTGGTAATGATAGCAGTCTCACTAGATTTGGGACTAATAAATGTGGCTGTTGTTCACAATGCCATTTGGTTAAGAATTGCGACTATGTTAAGGTAAATCACACCTCTATTAAATCTAACGGTAAATTTTCTTGCAATTTTATAGGGATTGTTTATGCTGCCTTGTGCAGCACTGTAATGGTTTTTACATCGAGAAAACTAAAAGAAGGTTGAGGGACAGAATTTACAAACTTCACAGGGATATAAAAAATGGCAATATTAATAATGCCTTATTTAAGCACAGATACATTTTCATCACATAGCTTTCTTTTTGCAGTTGTGGAAGGGGTAAAAAAGGGTCCTAGAGGAGGTCCCTGGAAAGATTATTTAGAATTTAGGAAATTGTGCCGGCAGATTAAATGAAATGCCTGCACCCCCCCCCCCCCAGGCCTTAATGATAACATCAGTATTGGCAGCTTACTTAGGCTGCGTTCATATGTTATTTAGCTGTACTGCTCAAAGCAGCAACTGTAAATGTAAATACTGTATACGTATATGAAATTAACATTAGTATTTTTTTAATTTCTTATATGTTAGAATGTTTTTTAACAATGGATTTTATTTTTAGATTTTTTTCTGTGGATTCTTTGTAGATTTTAATTAAGAAAGTCTGCTGATAATTATTGCAATGACTAGTTCAATTAGTTTGTTATGTCATGTGTTCTCACAGCTTTTAGTGCATTTAATGGGAGTGTTTTTGACTTTTTACTATTCTGATGAAGTATTTTGTTATAACCTGATGAAAGTGTTTAATAAAATCTTTGTTTCACTACCTTGGTTGAGTTCCTGTGGTACTGTGTTCCAGGCTTGGCTCATTTATTTGTGTTGCAAGTTATCTTTATTCTGGTTCTTGGATATTGCCTTAGTCCTTCCAGTATAATTTTATTTTCCGCATCAGAGAAGGGTTGGGGAACACATTACATGATCACATATGTGGAACTACACTATGTAGCGATAAAGCAAGGACAAAATGTCTGGCACTATCCACTGCTTGCTCATACATGTCATACTCCACAGTGTGCAAACACACTGTGTGGATACAACTGAGATTGTGGCAATATTCAGGTATTCCTGTGTATGGCATGACAGATACTGCTGTATGATCATACATTTCATACCCCAGTCTACTGTGTTGTGTCCCCTACGCCCCCCCCCGATAATATGTCATAAGAACAGTGCCACACAAATAGAAGTGTGCTATTACAACCACTATAAAGGGACAGTCCAAGACCAGTGTGCCACAGTGACAAATGACAATGCACCCTTGATATTTTGTATATCCTCTGTAGGTGTAAGACAGCAGGAGATCAATGACATGTAGTATCACAGGTCTAAGACAGGCTTAAAGCTGTAATCCGTATTCCCCGTAAGTCAATTTACCCATCTGTATCCTGTTGTACACAAAATCAGTTATATACCTGATGGATTGCAGTACTCCTCTGCTGATATGTGGTGATAGTCAAGTTTTCACAAAGATCTGCTCTGTGTGAGGAAAGTCTCATACAGAATGGTTCACAATAGCCAGCTGCTTGCCTTTTACACATGCTTCTCATCAGCAGGTGATTGCTTCTAAGCTAATTTGTGGGTCTGAAATGCTAATTGTAGCCAACACAGCTGATTTGCACTATCATCAACCAATGGCATGCAGTCACTGTACAATATATAAGGCCTTCATGTAGATTAGGGGCCCTTTTTGATATGTTGTGCTGGAGATTACTAGTGTGGAGACTACATTGTTGCAGGTTTGTAGCAGAAATCTTTACATAGAGATGTGTGTGCTACAGGCTGAAGCTGCTACTGCAGGCAATAGGCATAGGCAGAGAGTGTGAACACTTTGGAGGACAACAAGCTGCAAGAGTAACTGTGGGAGCTGTGTCAGCCTTGTTGTAGAGGCAGAGCCATAGTGAAGCTACCCTTTCCACTCCAATTAAGGCATGTGTTTAAGGTAAGTATGTTAGTTAACGGTATCACTAACAGAGCACTTGGCAACATGTTTGGTGTGTCCTTGAGTAAGATGGGGTATAAATATAAGAATATGTGCAACATTTGGGCAATTGCCAGGCCATGTGTTACAGTCTGGTAGTAATGTGCAGCATGTATGAGGGCAGGTCTTGTTATAAGTAGGGACTGCCAACACGTATGTTAGCTGTGCAGTTGTGATAATCTGCACAGTGACTTTGGATGGTTTGTGTGATGTACTGTGATATTAGTAGCCCTCCTTTGCAGTACCTGCATTGACATTCTCTGTGAATGTGTATTAATGCACGGTGTGATGCTTCATGCACATATAGGTTTGCTCTAGAGATATGTGAAGTGTGTTCCTACCTGCAGGCCTGTGACTTCCATCAGTGAAAAGCAGACATGTCATTTGAAATGGATTCTGTGGATAAGGAGTGCATAATTCAGTCATTAATTGCTGCCTTCACAATACTTTGCATTCAATTCTACACAACACTGGATTTGAACCCAGAACTGCTACAGTAGGTTATTTGCAAGATATATGTGCACACACACACACACACACACACACACACACACACACACACACACACACACACACACACACACACACACTGTGACATACAGTTTCTACATCCATCTGTATAAGCATGGCTTTTATGGATGTATGTTTGCACCAGGGTCCCAGTTTAACATGTATTGTTGCCATTAATGGCTTAACGGGTGTCTTTCAACATGCTGCTGCTGAAGGGCACATTTACCTGCTATCACAGGACTCACTTACATCCGTTATTATGACTTTGGCTTTCTGGTGGTGTACTATTGCACCACAGTCCAAGGCGCACTCCCATTTTTTCCATTGCTATATAATCAAGTTTGCATGGCATGGCACGCAGCTCTGTTGAAACACTCCTAATGACTGTAACTGGCAAATACTATATTTTGTTTAAACCACCTGTTTTAATTAAGAGTTGTGTGGTGTGGTATGTTAATGCAGTGGTCTGCAGGTGCAATGGTCTTGGGTTTGATATATGGGACAGTATTTTATTTTGTAAGTGTGTATTACAAGTTTAAAAACACATATAATCAATATAGCTCTATTTAGCTGAGCTTAGAAAAGCTGCTCAACAAAGAAAAAGAAAAATAGGGAATCGCAAAGTGGAAACCATAGTGAAAGGAAGGTAGGGATGTTCAGAAAGGGTGTAGCAAAGAACCACAGCTATTTCTTGTACTGCAACAGCTGTGTACTTTGACAGAATTTGTACATGTCTTTGAACTCTCAATCACAGAGAGAGGGGTGAGGACAACATAACTGTGTTGTCAAGCCAATTGGACCAAATTATGTATGTCCAGTGGACATGTGTGTGAAATGGAGAGCTATGCATGGGATGATATTTTTTGGGGGGGTAGGTGCCCATTTTTTTTAAGGTGAAAATGGAATGTTGGGGAAGGGACATAGGTACATGTGGGGGAGGTAAGTTGGGTTGGTGAGGAGGGATTTGCAGACAGACAAGACAGACAAGACAGCAGAGAGGGGCAGTGTGTGACACATGAGGGGGGTGAACACCATGGATAGGGAGTATAGTGCATTAGCCTACTAGGCCACTCAGCTCTGTGTGTTGTGGAATCCAAGTCCCATGTGCATCCGGATGGCAGCAGCATGACTCACAAACCCACACATGGGATTGGTGGCACTGATCCTTCACTGCCCTGGGGGTGGCAGTGCTTGAGGCTGGGCACTGGGGAGACACTGACCCACAAGGTCTGCCAGCATGCCCTCGGTCCAGCACAACTGGTGGCAAACCCACAGTAGACTAACCTGTGCACCAAGACTGGAAGCTCATCCCGGGTGACAAAACCTCCTTTGCCACTGCTCCTAGATGGGGGCCGGCCCCCATCCCATTCAGCGGTACTACCCAACACTGCAGGTAGTGCAGGGTCAGCAGAGGAGACACCCCCAGTCTGGGTCCAAGACATGCTGGGACTCAGTGCCATGGCTGGTTGAGGCAAGATAGGCAGATCAGCTAGAACCGATCTACCTTAATGTGCTGTGGAAAATGAGGTATAGCAATAAGTTATGGTTAGTAATAACCAAACCATTGTTAGTATTAGCAGAATGAAACATCATTTTAATTAATCCAGATTCATAGTAAATAACATAAAGTTAGTATGTTAACAGCATCCCAGTAAGAAGTAGACCATAAGGCCAACAAAACAGTTTAACAAAATATGTTAATATTAAATCATAATAATAAATAACAATAATAAATAAATGAAGAATAAGGGTGGGGTGAGAGAGAGAGAGAGAGAGAGAAACAATCCATTACTGACAATGCAGACTATATCCCTGAAAACACTGATAATAAATACTCTACAAGCATGTAGTGTCAGTTTTGAGTACAGTGACTGCAATTCTCCTATAGCTAATGTAGCATGTACATACCTCTCAAGCTGTTAGCATGGGTGCACAGAGCACTTTCACATAATGTGGATATCTATAACTGCCAAGGTATTCTGTAAGTGGATTTGGTAATACATTGCATTCCAGTAATCATTTTTCTGGTAATCTTGTGACAGACAGATTAGGCGCTTTAATTACATTATGAAATTGTGACACTTGAAAGGCATGTTTGTGTACAGTACATTCACTAGACATCTGTCCTGCCTTAGTTGGCAAGCATGGGAATATAACCCAATAGCTGTGACTGCAGAGGACATCTGCAAAAATGTAACACTGACTGCAGCAGCTTAGTGCAGTCATGCAAGGAATGCATGCATTCTGGCAATATGTAGTCAGATGTATTTAGGAATCAACAATGCTAATTAACACTTTACTGGAATCACTGAAAAGTGTCTGTGAAATGTTAGCACAATCATATCTGCTCATAACATGGGCTACCTCAACCATATACCACTTATTCCTGGAGTGGGAGAAGAAGACAGCATTATGTGACTGAATTCATTTTGCTTTCCAGAACTATTACAGTGCTATACTTGACTGCAGTGACAGTAGAGCACACTTACATGGAATACAGCAGTACTGCATTTATTAAAACACATTTCTGTAGGAATCAACAACAGTGCTTAACTCTTTATTGGTATTGCTGATAAATGTCTGTGAACTCCACACAATATTTGCCCCTAGAGTAGGCTACCTCAGCCATACACCTTTATTATCTGAAATAGGAGGAACAGAGAGCATTATGTGATCAATACTGGCCTGGAGACAACCTTGGACCATACTATGAGTTAAACAGTGCAGTTTGCAGGCCATTTGTTTAGCATTCTACAGCTATTACGGTTTTACACTTGACTGCAGCAACCTTACCATAGACAAGCAATGTATACAGCTGTTCAGCAATGGTTATGATGACACAATCCTGTTGTACACCATTTTGCTTACTATATTGGTATTGTTTATTGTTTATTGCAATACAGTTGTTCATTTATTGCACTACAACTCTAATTGCCTATTTATTGCAATACGGTTCTACTTGCTCATTTATTGCACTGCAGTTTTTATTGTGTATACTTTATTGAAGTGAATGCTTTACTCTTTCTTATTTATTGCAGTGCAGTTAGCATAATAAATCTGTACATACCACACTCACAGCACAACCTGGCTAGGTGCCTGGCATGGGACTCGACATTGCGAGTCCTCTCAGCTGCAGCTGTTAGGAGAGAATTTAGTTATGGCTCACTGGGAATCCAATTATGTGTTAAGTGATGGAAATGTGTCAGAACGGCTGATATATTATACTAGATTTTTAGATTATATCTTTGTCCTGCTTAAGGGTGATGAAAAAACAGCACGTGAATTGGTAGATAGATTTAATGTCACTACAGATTTTTTGCAGTTTACATATAATTTCAGTACTGAAGCCATATCTTATTTAGATATTTGGCTAGTTAAAAACAGTAGGTTGAGATCTTTCACTGCCCAAATTTTTAGGAAAGGGACATATTCTAATTCTTTCCTCCATTTTTCCAGCTGTCACCCATTTCATCAAAAAAGGTCGGTTATTAAGGGTCAGCTGGTGAGGGCTTCAAGTATTACTAGCCAAGATGTTGATTTCAACAAGGAATGTTTATTTTTGAAAAAAAAATGTTTATACATCGTGGCTACCCAGAATCCTTATTGGATTCCTTAATAGAAGAAGTCACCTATAAAAGAGAAAGGTTGCTTTTGAAGCCAATTTTGGTGATTAAAACTTCACTAGATTCTAGTGTTATGACATCTGAAGTAGTAACAAATGTAGTGAGTACTAAGTTGTCCGCATTGAATGTACAACATTCTCAATGCAGTTTTATCACTACATTTAATTCTCAAAGTAATTCCATAGTTAAAACAGTACAGGAGAATCGGGACCTATTTAGATCTAATCAAGTTTTGTTCGAGAAATTGGGTAGTACACCAACAATAGTGTTCAAAAGGGGTAGTAATCTGAAGAACCTTTTGGAGAAACGGCACATTAGTGTGCCTAGAATAACAGGGATGTTTAATTGTGAAAACTGTAATTATTGTAAACACATTGATGTTAATAATTCTTTTGTAATTAATGGGAAACATTATAAATTGAAATCAAAGGATAATTGTACTATGAAATTTATTGTTTATTTGGCTAGATGTACAATTTGTCCCGCATTTTATGTGGGTAATATGGAACGTAGGTTCCGGGAAAGAATTTATGAGCATCTTTATGCCATAGGCCATAATAAAATGGATAATGCTCTAGCAACACATATTCATTCGAATGTACAACATCAATTTAAATTTATGGTCATTGATCATATTATACATGATACCAGGGGCGGGCCGTTTTCCTTTAAATTGGAAGAGTTGGAATTAATATGGCAGATGAAACTAAATGCGTTTAATATTCCAGGTTTAAATGAATCATGTTCCATCTCGAGTGTTCTTAAACTTAGAAGTTTACTAAGATAATTCTTCCAGATAGTTTACTTTACTATATTATTATTTAGTCTGGCATCACTTAGTTAGGAATCTAGTAATGTATTTTAATACAGTTTGTTTCATATGGAAAATGTTTTTATATATATCTTTTAATTCATCTATGTTTTTCATGGATTTATGTATATTTAGAAGCTCTTTATAAATATATTATTGATGGGTTGACTGGAAGTGTTTGTTGAATCAATTAATAATTAATAATGTAGTTTCCCGCACTTTTAAATTGAGAGCCTATTTAAGACTGGTTAATTGATTGCTTTGTTACTTCTGAAGAAGTTTGCATGTCAGCAAATGAAAAGCGCTTCAAATGTTTTATTCTGTTTGAACATTAAATTCATGTAAAGACTCTACAGTTGTTTGAACCTGTGTGTTTTTTTGTTAGGAGAGAAGCATACCATTATGCATACCAGTTTTTCATACATTCATTGCATATTGATAAAACAGTGGAAAAAATTTTTACATATTTGTAGGGCATTCCCAGCTCTGGCTTCTTGGACCCAGGTGTCCAAGGTTCCTCTTTTTCTCCTCTTCAGGTCATCATAATGGTGACAACACTGCTCACCTGTGTAGGGGTTACTAGTAACACTGGTAAGTTCACTGGCCAACTGGTCCCAGGCCTCTGCCTTATACTCTGAGCCCTGGAAACTGCACTGCAGCAGCCTGAGTTCATGATTTTTTTTACCAGGAGCCCAACAAAGACCCTGGAATCCTAAATGCCCCATCTCTGCACCTGAAAGTGCGCACCTTCACCAGCACCACCTGTCATATCACCAGCTGATCAGACTCCAAAGACTGTTGCAGAATTCCCACCAATTGAGCCTAATATAGGCTGTTTTCCTACCCTTACACATCACTGAGTAACATTCAAAAAGGTGTCGCATTGCTTAGCATGTTGTAAACCAGGTAAGCAGAGCTAAGCAGTGTGAAAACTTGCACAACCGAGGTTTTAGCAAAGCTTAGCACTGCACAAAGAAAAGTAGCTATAAGCGTGTTTAAGCAGTGTTCAGCACAGTGCAACAGTGCCATATTTCACAACTTTGTTTTTGAAATGATACATACATAAACAATTAAATTACAGACATCTTAGCACTGCTGTGGACTCGAACCCAGAACCTACTAAGCATTAGGCTGTATTTCTATCCATTTAGTTACTTGGATATTATGAAAAGTTGCATACCTTCACATATACTACTGGGCTACCTGCTAGCATTGCTAAGCACCGCTGCGCATCTCACAAACATGCTTAAATAAACCCAGACATAAATATTTAATTACATCTGGTTTCTATTTTACATGTCTAGCAACTGTCAGCTATGTATGTATGAGCACCACTCAGCTCTGCGATGCTCATTTCTGTGCTGCATTTATTTAAAAAAAAAAAAAAAAAACAAAAACACTTAAAATAAGAAAAATACATAATTCTAATGACATCTGGCTTCTATTTTTAGATGTCTGTCAGCTGTTAGCTGTCTATATGTGGGCACAGACTGGCATTGCCAAGCTCCTCACCATTCCAAGCAAACATACAAAAGAAAACAGAAAAAAAAGATAAAGAGTTGCAAAGGAATTTACCAAAATAAGCATTACATTTGTCTCTTAATCTGTGTTATGGTCAGTGGAGTTGTTTATGACATTTGATCATCTTTCTCTCAGATCAGTAGTATAATAATACTAATGCTGTCACAGGTTTTATTCATTTGTTAACTAGGTAATCACACTGGACACACATGGCTGTTTTTAGGAGGTAGTTTAGGAGCACTGTCTAATTTACATAAACAAAGTCACACAGTTTAAAAGGGGATGCTGAGGAAACCAATCCTAAGACTAAAGAATGAAGCTTGTTAACATCTCATAACATTAATTCTGTAATTTAAGTTGTCAAGAAATGCTGAAAGTACACAAAAAGTGTTTCGGCAACCATATAGATTTACAACAAAACTGGGTGGTGATCATGGTTTAACTAAGGCTCACTGAAGTGTATTTCCTCAAAGAGCCAGAGACTGAACAGTTATGCTTGGAACCTGAATTCACTGGAGGACAAATTTGATGAGATACAATTACCTGTTAAGTACACTTCTAACCTCTAAGAAGAACTCACACAAGGGTCAACACTCCTCCTCTCATTTACTACCTTGAGAAGAAGTTCGTACTCGAAGCCAGGTCAACAAAGTTGCAGGTGATAAGGATTCCCCTCTCCCATAAGTAGCAGGAGAAGAAGGTTGTCTTCTTCATTCACCATTCAGGTCTCACACTGAAGCATTCTTCCTAACCAGCTAGTGCAGGAATCAGGGAAGAGGGTGTGTGTGTGTGTGTGTGTGTGTGTGTGTGTGTGTGTGTGTGTGTGTGTGTGTGTGTGTGTTTGTGTATGTGTGTGTGAAAATCATGCCTTTCAATGTCTTTGCTCAAGAATTTTTGAGAAATTATTAATCAGCAAGAAATTCTGCATCCACACCAGAGCCGTGTGCTTCGAGGTTCAAAGGTGGAAAAACACTTCACAGAAATCCTAAGAAAAATAAATAAAGTATATAAATCATGAAAAGTCTTATTAAAGTACTTTCATCCTTCTTCATTCAAGACTTCATCAGAACTAATAAAAATCCACTACTACCAGCTTTATAAACTGTTAAGTAATTGGTGGTTGTGGATTTTTATTAGTTATGATGAAGCCCTGAATGGAGGAGAACAAAAAATTAAACTAAAATCTTTTGGCAATGTATATACTTTTATTTTTCTTAGGATCATTGTGGCATGTTTTTTTAACACTGGACCTCCAGGTGCTTGGATCTAGTGTGCACGCAGGATTTCTTGCTGGTTGTTTGTCGACTGATCGTGCAATTTAACTTTTTGGTTCTTAGAGAAATGAATGATCTTTGTGGGACAAAAACACAAAATCATGAACAACAGGAAAGTTTAAGTATTTGAAATTATTATTTACTTATTTATTAAGGGTATTTGATAACCAGGGTTCAGCAGTGATGTACTATATGTGGACCTTTTCAAACTCGAGCCGGGAGCACTGTCTGCTCAACTGACTTTCCACAAAAACAAAAAAAAATAGAATTTGATGAAACCAAACTCTGTACTACAGGAAGCTGTGTATTAACCGCCCTTAGTATTAATCCTCCTTACTAACAAAAAGACTCTTATGGGAGTTCACTTTAAAAGGTAATAAACCATTCTATTTTAAACCAGCATCTGTGTTCAGATGGAAAAATAAAATCACATATTATTGTCTGTCATTTCTGTCAGCAAACATAAATATGATAATTGATAAGTTAAACTTTTACAGGGGACAGGACAAAAAACAAAATGAGGGGCAGTTGAGTGTAATGGCAAAGATTTAACTATGACAGGGATCCATGTAATTCTTGTCTACGAAAGTACACAGCAGCAAAATGAGTGATAAGGCAAATGTAATGATATCAACACTGAGAATACATGCCCACATGTTTCTTGTCAACACAGAAAAAATATATACATATCAAATGTGGTTGCTTTTGTGGAAAATATATATTTTTAAGAAAATGTTTCACACAGGAAAAAAAATTCTAAAAGTTTTTAAGAACTGCTGCAAGAATGCTGAGGAAAATTGATACATATCAAGCACCACTGTTTCCCAGTGGGAATGTAAATATGATAAAATATTCCTGGTGATAAAAAAATCAACTGATAAATAAAAATATATGCACTAAAAAGAAGTGCCAAAGGAATACTGGCTAGACAGTAGCACATCTGAGTATGTCCACTCAGTCATAGTGGAAAAGTTACATAAACTGGGAATAAACCCCCATGTCACCTGCTGGATTGCTAACTGGCTCACAGATAGGATGCAGGAAATAAAATTGCTGGAAGTTACCCCCACAAAGAGACCAGTCACCAATGGAGTCCCCCAAGGTTTTGTGCTGGGACCCCTCCTGTTAAGAATCTATTTTTCTGAAATAAGAGTCAATATTATCGGAGATTGACTGACTAAGTTTGGAAATGACTACAAGCTAGGAGAAGTCACTGAATCACCAAATGACTTTGTCATCCTACAGCAATTGTTGTCTCAAATAAATAACTGGTACCAAAGTCACGGACTGAAACTAAATGCCAAAACCTTATTATTGCATCCTTGGGGAAGCTATCTACCCCAGGAAACTACTGCATTGACGATATTCCCTAAAAGCTGACACAGTTGTTTTGTATTTGAGAACTTATATGGACTGTGACCTAACTTTTGAATGACATGTTTCCATTGTTATTTGAAAGCCCCTCAGAAAGTCAAATTGGCATTGGAAATACTCAGTCTAGGGATCTAAACCTCTTCTACAACATCAACAGAATGGTTTGGAGGACAGGTATATCTGACAAAGGATACCACTGTTGTGGAACAGACTCCTGATCCTTATTCAAGCACAACTTGGATCTATGGATGAGAAACAGAAAATTTACCCCAAGACTGGCCCCTACACTACTAATGGATACAGGCAGCTCCTAAATGCTTTATCCCATACATGGATCCTCTCAAATTATTTATAATATAATCTCAGTTATTCTCATTAGGGATAATATATAAATATTGACCATGTGATGGATAAGACCAGTCTCTAACCAAATGGGATAGATTAATTCAAGCAGAAAAAGGGAAATTGGCTAGGCTTAAAATGGCTGAAAGGGCAGCTAGCCATTACTCACCTATGAACCTGAGTCTATGAACATCAAACAATGTTGCTTGCCACTGTGGAAAATATACTGCTGCGTAATAATAGCAGTTCATGCTTTCCATACAGGAAAAGAGAATCCAAAGAGTAGACATAATATCTTGCAGAGTGATGAAAACAGGGAGCAATACATTAAAATACTGTTTTCCCCATTTCTCAGTGCTTTTCGCACAAACATCGACACACACACACACACACACACACACACACACACACACACACACACACACACACACACACACACACACACACACACACACACACACACACACACACACGTGTGCATGCACACTCATGTAGGAGGCAAAACCCAGGTCTTTTTAGGAGGTTGATTTATTAACTAAATTTCATTTGCAGAATTCTTTTGAGTGTGAGTGATGTGAAATTTTGCCTTGTCTTGTATTTTTCATTCTCCCTGCATCACATTCTTTAAGCTCACTGCATATTTATGATGGCATGTTTATGTGTGTATATATTATTCTCTTCTGAAAGGTTAAAAAACTCAAAAGACAGAATCACAAATACATCCACCCATCCTCAACCCCTTTTCCCATTTTGCACATGGTATAACAAAAAAAAAAGAACGAATCACAAAAGACGGAATGACTTGTCAGAGCAAATTTCAGTACACTGAATACTTTTCTCCTGCTAAAAATCACTATGTGAGAAAACCCTGGCTTCAAAACTGAGATCAAGGGTCGTAATGATAGTGATACTGTTAGGGAAGGGTTTTTAGTAATGTAATGTGTAAGGTTAGAGTTAGGGTTGTAGTTACAATAAAGGTTACTACACGAGTAAGGTGGTTTGGAAGGCAGAGCCTGCCCCATCTTACTCATGTGTGCTAACCCTAACTGAGACTGTTAAGGACTGGCTTTAACCCTATCTCTATCCCTAACCCTGTTGATAAACATTACACTACAAAAAAAAACTTTTCCCTGACAGTACCACTGCACAGTTCAAAATGATGCACAACACTAAATCTATGCCCTTACCAGCCCTTACTCCAAACCTTACTCATATGTACACACATACACGCACACGCACACACGCACACACACACACACACACACACACACACACACACACACACACACACACACACACACACACACACACACACATGGTTATACTAAACATGATAGGAAAAGTATCAGCATATGGACTGACTCAAAGCCCTGTCACTATACTCGGTATCCTAAAAGGTCAGTTTGGCCAACGGCTACTCATACTTTGTGGCTAAGAAATTTATTTCTCTCCATCTGCCAATTAGGAGAAAAATTCTAAAACAATTGCTTTCATTGTATGTCTGTCCTGATTTTGAAAGACCCACTCTCACTGTAAGGACTTGCTTCAGTGTAAGGTCTATCTATAAACAGGCTTACCCTGGGAACCAGGTACAAAAAGACCTGTTCTCAGTGTAAGTGGTCATTTACATTGAGAGCAAGTTTTTTGGAATCGAGTCTTAGATCTATCTCTAACCTCTTCAACTTTAAACATCTACTAAAAGACTGCCTAAGTGAGACGTGGCTCTTCTCCTGTACTAGTTTAGGCTGCAGTAGTCCCTCCTTCATTCCCAGAGTATACTTCATATAAATTCCTTCTCTCCAAACATAGTCAATCTATTTCTTAGATAAAGGAAAACTATACCTTTGCCTAGACTATGGTATCTAGTCATCTCTGTTCCAAAGAGTGTAGTCTGTATGCTTAATGTCATTTCTGTGAACTGCAAGTTGTGAGTTCTTTAATTCTTGAAAATGTTCTGTTTTCAACTTGGTATATCTGTCCAAAACATTTGCACTATGTATGTATAAGATCACACTGAATGAAGTGAAGCTATGATTTCTTTTTAACTTAGTTAATACATTATTCTTCTGTATCAGGTGTTGCCATAACTTTCTTTAACAATATTATGTCATGCTTTTTTCCCCAGGCATCCACCGACAATGAGATATTAGCCCAGTTGGACTTTTCTGGTAAACAAATATCAAATAAATAAATAAATAAATATTAAAATGTCAATATCACTAAGAGCAACAACAAAATATCAACAAAAAAACACTGATATGCCACTATGTATGTACTGGGAGATAACCTTGGAGCATGCAAGTTATAACCATTGCTTTGCAGTGGGCAAGCCCCTCTGCATCCACAACACCCCTGGTAATTCTATATTTTAACTCCAAAGTTTTACAAAAATGGGGAAAAGGCTTCCTCTCCAACCCCTTGTAATACAGTAGTCTTGTGCACCTTGACCAAATTGTATTGACTAACCAGATTTTGAATTTAATGACAGTTAACTTAATTCATAGCTCATATATATATATATATATATATATATATATATATATATATATATATATATATGGGTTCCATACACTAGTTCGAATTCTCACTAATTCTAAATAGTGCATGGAATGCTCACTGCAGCGAAAGTGCACTTAATCGAAAGTGCACTTACTCGAAGTTCAGTACAACAAACGGGTGTTGTACTGAACTTTTGTGCAGTACTCACGGACCTTAGGGTTAGGGCACGGGGTCATAGTAAGGGGATAGCCGGTAGGGCTATCCCCTTACCATGACCCATGCCCTAACCCTAAGGTCCATGATGACTGCAGCGCAGTGAAGGACATAGCAATGTCCTCCACTATGGTGCGATAGTCACGAACCTTAGGGTTAGGGCATGGGTTAGGGTAAGGGGATAGCTTTACTAACTATCCCCTTACCCTAACCCATGCCCTAACCCTAAGGTTCGTAACTATTGCACCATAGTGGAGGACATAGCTTGTTTTTTGTGTCCTTCACTGTGTTGCGGTGTTTTCGGTGAAGTGCACCTACGCAAAAGTTCACTTTCGTTAAAGTGAACTTTCACAAAAGTGAGGCTTCCTATTACAAGTTTGAAGTAGTGAACTTTCGTTCTTGTAATAGGAATTCATAAATATATATATATATATATATATATATATATATATATATATATATATTTCTAAGTGTGTGTGTGGGTGTGTGCGTGTGTGTGTGTGTGAGTGGGTGTGTGCGTGTGTGTGTGTGTGTGTGTGTGTAGATATACACGTATATATCTTTATGTGAATGAGGTTAAGATATATTAGGTTCCTGTTCATTAGTAAAGATAGAAAGATGAACAAATTGACCACAAGATTGGTGCTGTGGCAAAAATAAAGCATTTGTGTAATAGACTGTGGTATTGAAGTGTCAGCCAGTCACAGTATGACTTTATTACTTTATGAGTCATGCTGTGTCCTGATGCAGTAGAAGCAGTTGCTATAGTTTAGACCACACATGGAGTGCTGCAGTCTAGAAGTTAGACCGCAAATGCAATTTCAGCTTTTAAAAGCTAGTATGCATTAAAGAATGATTTGGTTCAGTCAATCATGGCCCCCAACAGATTGCATCTGGGGTAGTTGCTCATCTCACTCCACTCTAGTGATGCAACTGCCTTACTAACTCTGAACTATTAACACCTCTTAACTCCATCTCCACCACCCTCCCCTGCCCTGACTCTTGTTACCCCAGCATTTCCACCACAATGTAATCTTGAAATACAAGCATGCAAAATTGGATAATATGCATTTCTTTCATAATTGCTGCCACATCTATTAATTGCTACTGTGCATTTTTGTTATGCATTTGAATTATTGTCCCTGGGCATTACCTGCAAGCTGTGATCAGTGTACTACCCCAGTAAACAAATATAAAATAAAAACATAAAATAAATAGTAAGGTAACATGTGTGGTAGAGATGGCTTAGGAGCATGGGGCAGGGTTAAGATTAACACAGAAGTATACTTTATGTATATCTTATACAGAGTTTATATTTGACACAGGCACACACATGCACACACACACACACACACACACACACACACACACACACACACACACACACACACACACACACACACACACACACACACACACACACACACACACACACACACACACACACACTACTGCATCACCCTCATAGCACGCTATTAGAAGTGCTTCACATAAAAATGCAAACAATATGGAAAGGTACATGGGATAGCTCATGATAAAAAGTTACCTGCTAGAATTCTGACATTGAGATTGAAGGATGTCCTCTTAAATTTTAACAAAATCTAGTAAGGTCGCCTCCTGTTTTTCACATTCCATCCCTTGTAACCTTACTGGAGACCATTGTTGGAAACAAGTCTTGGTTATTATACCCGTGTTGATTGTCAATTAATTAAATTAAAAAAAATTGTGAACTGTACACAAATGATGAACTCAGTAATCCCTGTCTAACCTTAGTTGTACTGACAGTAAATTGTATGGTGGGATCTGTATTCATGTCCTGCTGAAAACCCAAAATAACACTGTTGTAGGCTGAAGCAGACAAAGAACTATAATTTGAATATTTTCCATTCTATTTGGTGACTTCATTTTATAGATAAATATCATTCAAATAATTTGTAAATGATATTGCACAGTCATAAAATAATCCCAGTCTGAAGGTTTTATTATAAATTGCATCACGCAGACATTATTCATGCAAGTTGCTGTTATCTGTAGGGTGAACGAGGTGACTTAGTTTTCACAAAGTGGTTAAAATGATGAAAAAGTGGAGCGGCTAAGTGACCTGTCATGTGACATACTCAAAATGGTAATATCATTCATTCTCCTTGGTGTGCCCTATATTTGAATCTATTGTTGTGCAAAATGGACATCATAGACACATCCAGAATAATGACTTTATCTAAATTCAAACACAGTTCCATCCAGCTTCACCAGAACAGTACATAAACAAAACAAAGCATAAATCAATCAATCGATCAATCAATCAATCAATAGAAAATGTCCATTGTAAGCTATCAGGCTATAGTTTTCTCTAGGCCTCCATAGCTGACTAGCATAAATGTAAAGAGCTACACATTCAAAAAAAAAAAAGAATATATAACTATATATACATAGAGAGAGAGAGAAAGAGATCACTTTTAATTGCTGAGACTTTCTGAATTGTACTTTTTGAAATGTTCTTGCACTAACTGGAAAAAGCTCAGTTAACTGACTTTGTTGAATTTGGCTGTTTACCATCTGCGGAATACATTTGCTTTAAAACAGAAGGATGCGTGCACCATCTGACAGTAGATAATGATGTCCCTCAGACGCCTTTCTTTTTATCCCAAGCAAACTCACTCACTTGCTTACAGGAGTACCCACGCAATCAGTACTTGAGTGATTGGTAAGATCTTCCCAAAACATGAATCCTACTGCCTCTCTCTCAGTATGATTTGTATGCATTATGAAAAAAGTGAACAGGAAAAAAGTTTCAGTTGGAAAGTAAAACTCTAGTGACTAAAAAATAAATGTCATCTGTCACAAATGTATCACATGTTGTGTAATACAATTGATGTTATACTTCTGACTTCTACTGTTCATTGACTTTTGTGAGTTAGTGTCAGCAGTTCTGTAAAACTCAGCATGATCCACTTTCCATAGTTCCTGTTATGTAAATGAGACAGCTGCAGAAATGATTCAGCAGAAAACAGATCAATCATGAGCAGCAAAGTTAATGATGCATGACTGCTTATACTCACTTCATGGGTGAGGGAGTTGGCATTACAGTCCTGTGGTGAGGGCAAATCAGGTCATTGACTTTAAAACGAGGCAAGCAGATCTACATTGACTTTTCGCCATTACCACTGCCAGGTGTCATTTACCATCTGTATGCCTTGTTATAACATGCCTCTCATTTTGCAACAAATATATTTTCCATTCAGTTTTGAGGAAGAAAACAGTTTGCTATTTTTAAATTTCAGACACACTTTTCAATCTCTTCATTACTGTAATTCTATTAGTGTTTCTATTCTCTTTTCACTTAAGACAATAAAACATGTTTTCTCTAAATGTATTGAATATGTTAATTACCACAATAGGGCTGGGTAATTAACAAATTTACTATATGACTGTTTAGTACCTAATTTTGGTCATCTATAAGAGGTACAGAAAGCTCCAGCGAATTACAGAATAAGACATTTATCCTAATCATCATTGGATACCAGAACATCTCACAACACTTATTTTGTTTCGCTTTGAACAATCAAAATAATTTGACTTTTCCAGAGATATTGTTTATTATGTTTATTTGTATAAGAGCAGGGACGACACTTTGAAAACATTCCTTTCCCTTCTTACTGGATTCCCTCAGCCAGAACTTTACTCATATGGTATGACATAATATATGAATAAATATACACATTCTTTGTCTTCATTCTCTCTGTTCTGTCCCTCCCACATTCCCATCTCATATAAAAAAGCACATCTAAAGGCTTTTAGTCTCTGACACTGAAAATACTTCAAACATACTGACAGAAATGTGTTGCACCTTTCCATTACAGCTGTATTCAATTATCTGAGTGCTGAGTCATGAAAGTAACAAAATTGTCTACACTATAATTTGCTTACTATCCCCCACATAACTTGTGATTTATATTTTTAATTAACCATTCTCTGATTTTTCAGTCTTATATAATCTATTTCTGCTCCCCCACATTTGCTGATTTCTACCAGAAATCGAGAAGAGTAAACATAAATGGAGTAACCATTTGACAGCAAATCTAAAATTATCAAAAATATGAAAAACAAAACTATTTTTTTTTCGTCTTGAGACACACTTCCTTACACCCCCATGGTAATTATATATGGCAACTATGAGATCACACAACAGCAGTGTAAATTTCCTTACCCTGCTGCAATGAGATCTCATACAAAAGACTTGCAACAAAATCTACATTAGAAAGAATATTCGCTTATATGAGCACTTGCTTTTTTTTTGTTACAACAGTAAAAACATTCTTTCATGAGTGTTCACTCTTGCAAACTGTAACCCACAAATCATACTGATTTTTGTGCATAAGCAAACAGGCAGTAATCTTCAGTTACATGAAAAAACAAACCAAAAGTAGTCAAAAATCAGGCAGCAACTGAATGTGCCAAAAAAACAAAAGGAAGAATATAAGGTGAAGGATCAGAAGAGAAGGCAAGAAATGTGGAAAAGGCATAAATATAGTTGCAAGTACAGAAAACTCCTGGAACCACCTCATGTCAATCAAGACATGATGCAGGAATGGTGAAGATAAGGCAAATTTAAACCGAAAGACGAAAAGTTAATATTAGCATCTGAGGATAGTGGACTATGTACACGTTGGTTTACAAAGTCCATTGAACATGTGACAGAAAAAGACCAACGTAGTTTCTATAAAACCGAACTGGAAACAGTTGCATATCTTGTTAGGTGTGACACACTAATGGCAGAGGGCCTTTACAGTGAAAGGCATAATAATGTGGCAAGACTGTTGCATTGGGGGTCGTGCAAATATTACAGTTTTAATGTAGCTGAGAAACATTCAAAACATGAGCCACTAAGTATTACAGAAAATGATGAAGTCTTTATCACGTGGAATCACCCATTACCAACTGCTCAAAAAATAGATGTGAGAAAACCAGATATAATAATACATGAAACAAAGACAAAAATAATATTAATCATTGAAATTGCTATACCCAGTGATTACAGTGTCTTATGTACAGAGAGACAGAAAGTCATAAAATTACAGGATTTGCAGGCAGAAGTGAGGACAATATAGAAGAAGGACACCTAGACAGTTCCAGTAGTAGTAGTAGTATGAGCAAAGGGTCTCACAAAAAAGAATTTAGTCTTTTTAAGATATGCTACTAATGCATGTAACTCCATATGCAGAAGGAGTCAGTTCTGGGTACATTGTAGGTGCTGCAAAGACTACTTTTTGCTAACATCAAAGATTGAAATGATACTAACATCACAATCTTTAATCGTACTTTGACTTAGGAATGAGGTCCATTCCTGTCATGGTATTATAAACCCAAAAGTCTTGGAGAAATTAAACCATGACAGTGTTTAAAAGAACAGAGTGAAAGTTGATTGGGTGAAAGTATTTCATTTGTCTGGTAATGATAAATAATTCTGTTTAATTAACATGTCTGGTCTTGGTTATAATTTTGTCCCAGAAATAATAAAAAAAAAACTTGTTTAAAGATTTCTCATCTTTTTTAATGGATGACTTAAAATTATATAGTTCATTAGATGAGGAGTTGAACGTACAGCTGCAAGTGACTAAAACTTTCTCAGATATGAGTGACATTTGGTTTTGATAAGTGCGCGGAATTAATGTTTAAAGTGGGAAAGTTGCAATACCAAGAAAATATCAGTTTGGGACAGGAATGTGATATAAAGGAACTTGAGCAGGAGGGAATGTATAAATATTTGGGAATTGACGAAGGATTGTCAATAAAACATGAATAAATGTGAATAAAACTCAGCGAGGAATATTTCAGAAGACTGAAACTAATATTGAAAACAACCCTGTTGTAGAAATATAGTCCAATCTGTAAACCAAGTTACTCTCCCTGTTTTAACTTACAGTTTTGGTGTGACTGACTGGCCCCAAAATGTATTGGATCAGTTGGACAGAAAAACATGAAAAATGCTTCATGCTTATCAAATGATATGTAAAAATCATTGTATACCAAGCTTATATGTTCCATGCTCTGAAGGAGGTATGGATCTCCTCGAAACTGATTACGTGTACAGATTTGCAATCATCGGACTGCATACATATCTGCTGACCTCATCAGATCCAAACATAGTGACATTTTTAAACCAGGAGGAGAGGAAGTCTAAGATGACATAAATGCTTAGTTTAGCAGAAGCATGCAGGTGGCAAGAGGGAATGGAAATCAAACTAGACATTAATAAAAATCAAGTAGCAAATGAGTGTGCCAAAAAAACAAAATAAAGAATATAAGCAATAGGATCAGATAAGAAAGAGAAGAATGTGGGAAAGCAAAAATTATAGTGGCAAGTATTGCAATTTCCTGCAACAACCTCATGTTGATGAGAATATGATGCATGAATAGTTAAGGAGCGATGAACTAAAATCAAAGGATGAAAGGTTGATAATGGCAGACCAAGTTGGTTTACAAAGTCCACTGAATATGTGGGAGAAACAGACAAATATAGGTTCTGTAAAAAAGAATTAGAAAGAGTTGAATACCTTGTTTCTGTGTATGATACATTAATGTCAAAGGGCCTGTACACTGAAAGGCACAATAATGTGGCCAGCCTGTTGCATTGGGTATTGTGCAGATATTACAATATAAAAGTAGCTGAGAAGCATTGAAAACATGAATCCTAAAGCATTATAGAGAATGATGAAGTGTATATCACCTGGGATCACTCATTACCAACAATGTGAAAACTAGATGTGAGAAAACCAGATATAGTAGTCCATGAAAAAAGACAAATGAAGCACTGGACATTGAAATTGCTACACCCAGTGATTACAGTGTCTGACATACAAAGCAAAGTCATAAAATATCAAGATTTGCAGGCAGAAATGAAAGCAGTGTGGAAGAAAGATATCCAGACAATTCCAATAATAATAGGAATAATGTTGTTAATAAAAAGAATCTGCAGTCATGTTTAGCTATGCTACCAAATATGCATTTAAGAAGGAGACAATTCTGGGCACATTGTGGGTGCTGCAAAGAACACTTTTGGCTAACATCAAAGACTGAAACAGTACTAATTTCATAAACTTTAATTCCACCATGACTTAGGAATGAGATCCGTTCCTGTCATAGTATTGGCAAATCAAAACAGATCCATTTAATGAATACAAAATAGCACACTAGTGTTACTCACCCATGATAATAGCAGGTAATGTAGCCATACTTACTATTTATGAATCTGTCCTTTGGAGAGCTTAAACCATGACAAAGTAATGACAAAGTACAGAGTGAAAGTTCATGGGGATATGGAATTTCCATTGTCTAATACTAACAGGTTATTCATGATAGTATTTCATGTCACATATCTTTTTAAATTCTAACTGAATCCCTACTTAGTGGTCATAAAACCATAAGCACAGTCTTGCTTTATAAGCTTCATCACATCTTCACTCATCAGAACCACTCCATTAACTGAGGTAAAAGCTGCACAATATTTTAGTGGAACTTTTGGAATCAATGTATTTTAGAGGATAGTTTATACAGCAGGTAAACCATTTATCAATATTTTCTGCCACAAATGAACACTGCCTTTACTAAAGGCCTCTCATTCTAAAGAGTTCAGTATACATGAACCTCTAACATACATATACTTTTAAGCCTTGCAAGATCATTCTGACAAAATATTCATAAGAGATAAAAACAAAACATACTGCTAGAAAACAAACATGCATTTTAATTCATTCACACCTGTGACATCTTCATCCCCAATAAATA
The DNA here is from genome assembly GCF_019279795.1 of Protopterus annectens. NCBI lineage: Eukaryota > Metazoa > Chordata > Ceratodontiformes > Protopteridae > Protopterus > Protopterus annectens. Next base: position 539,516,690 of record NC_056728.1, on the reverse strand, counting down.
AATAAGTGCATACATACATACATACATACATGCATACACAAACAGTTCTGAACTTAGTAAATTGTACTTAGCATAGAAAAATCCGTGCTGTGTGCTGACATTTTTTTTATTATTTTAATCAGTGTGCAAATCAGGGAAAATTTTTCCATGGGAGCTGAGATGCTAATTATTTCTGAACATTAATTAAAGCAAATTGGAATAACTTAAGCCTGTTTGTTGGAGAAACTCTGAAAAATGTAAGCATGGAATAATGTCTATTAAATGAAAGTCTTCCTGCATAAAACTGAACAAAAGTACTGATCACTTGATGATTAGTGCCCAATGTCCCTCTCACACAAAGTATAAGAAATAAAAAAAAATAAAAAATACAGCCTGCCCTTGATCTGACTGCATTTCACATACCCAGACCTATGCTCACTGATCATGGCTGTAGAGACATTTGAATTGGGTTCATCTTTATCTCTTAAAACAACAAAATGAAAAAAATGTGGGGAACATAATAATACTGAAATTATTTATGGAGCACCTCAGCACTTTTATAAATAGATGGACTCCTTAACAGCTACAGGAAGTGTAACTATCGTGCTGGTGGGTGGTGAGCCACCAAGCCAACACATTTGAGTACTACTTGGTATTCATTAAACATCTCTACACAATGTGTACAGCTGCTGAACAATTCAGAATGTGCTAATGAAAGCATAAAGAGCTGGAAGTAAATGATCATTAACCAAACTAATATGGCAGAACTATTCAGGAAGCTATAAAGAAATTGTAGACACTCAGTGAAGACCTTTGCTCTGCACACCAAAACTCTTTACAATGCAGCATTATTACACATTGAAAAAAAGGCATGTTAGGGGCTGCTGCTGCTATTATTAGGATACATGTGCAACGGGCTTTAAATCAGCTGCTTCTGCTGCTACTGCCAGACCTTAGGCAAGAAGAAATGTGTTTAGACCCTGTTTGACTTACCAGAGACCCACGGGGATATATTATGAGTGTCACAGGCATCAACCACAAGAATATTATATCAGTTTTTTTAAATACAATGCTACTACATGTAAGGGATTGCATCTGTTTCACACACCCCATAGGAGAGAAAAAGAACTATGCAGAAAGTCTATGCAGTGGCACACTTCCCTGAAGTGTTGAGGACCATAGATTGCACACATATAGAAATTAAATCCCCACCTGGAAAAATAGGTAAGGAGGGACATCAACAGAGAATGTCTCCACTCTATAAATTGTCATGTCGTCTGTAATACAGAAGGAATCATCCACAATGTCCATGCAGGTAACCCACGCAGTTTCCACAGCTCATGCATATGGGAAACATGTGAGCTGTACACCAGGTTTGCTAGGGCTAACATTCCTCGAGCGCATCTAGTAGGGGATGCAGGTAATGCACTTGAGCCTTGGCTCATGGCACCATGAGAACATTCCACAACCCACTGAGCAAAGATACAACAAGGCCCATATTCAAACTAAGAATGTCACTGAATGTGTGTTTGGATTAATTAAATCAAGGTTCCAGTTTCTTGACACATCAGCAGGTGCACTGCAAAAAGACCCAGGAACCTCTGCCAAAATACTTACAGTCTGTTCCATATTATACAACACAATTCTCAGGAAACAGCTTCAACAAGGACAGCAAGGGCCAGCTCTGCAGTTTCAAGGATCACAAGCAGGACCTGCAGCTAGCAGCAACAACAGCTGATACAGATGAGGAGTTTGGGGGAGAACCACCAGCTGCAGATGGTGCTGGCAGACAGAGGAGTGCACAGTATGTTCTGACTGTGGTTAAAAGGTAAAGGATAGCACACACAGTCACTACCTAGGTAAAAGCCTAAGATCCCACACACATACAAATAGGAAAACCGATGTCTGTCACAACTCTACAACCTTTACTTAACCATGTAATGGTTTGTGTTCTGATAACATCAGACAGGTACAACCCTCAAACGCACAATTCCTACCAGCAGTAATGGCAAGATATTTGCCCCTAAGCAGAGCATTTGTCTGAGTTATACAGTTAAGACAGGGATATCTCTTATGTCAGATTTTTGCAATATAAAGTTGAGTATTACTATACAGCAAGCATTTCAATCATCCACCATCTATAAAACATGAAACAGGCAAATTATACCCTAATTTGCACAACTATACCAAGAAGCAGGACTGAAGTAGCTAATGCTTTCACTGCTTAATGATGAGACTAACTGAAATAAAATGTAGTTCAACAGTTATATATAAGCAATCATTCACAAATGAATAGGAGCAAGAAATCAAAAAATGTTCTTCTGAAATACATATAGATAAATGCAGTTTGTGAATAAGTTAGCATTAGCTATCCCCTGTCTGCATCCACCATATATGCAACCCTAAGTCACAAAGATATGTGGAAACAATATGCACAGTCATCATCATTTTCAGAGGGTATGTGGGGGGGTGGTAAGAGGGCAAGGCTGACACCAAACAAGTGAGTGTGTATAAGTAAAAAACAAGTAAGAAATACTTGTATCTACCACAGTACAGAGTGTTCAGGGTCAGTAACAACATATGTATAGCACTCAACAGTATTATTTAGATAGCTTGATTATGTGTGAAGTGGTATGGGAAAATGATTTTTTTTCAATGTGTGTATGTCGACATGAACACAATCAAGCATTGTGCTAGCACTATGCTCTGGAATCTCAGGCAGGTGTGAGCCATGAATGGTAGAATAGTCAGTTAAGCATCTTCACCCTCAGCCAACAGAACCATCTCAACCAGGAGATACTCTGCTACTTCCATGGTCTTGTCAAGAAATTGGGTTCTACTTGAGTGTGAGTGAAGTCTGCTGGATGAGTTCTCCTCATGAGTATGTCTAGGACCACGACCTCATGGCCTACCATGTCTCGGTGTGGACACCACAATCCCTGATGAGGCAGTAGATGAAGTGCCACTGTAAGAGTGGAATGTTGCACAGCCATGTCTGCTAACACCAGAACATGCATTGCTTCTCTGGCCAAGTGGATGCCCACCCTCCCTCAACAGACATTCCATTACAGATACTGCCCAAGTGTGTCATTCATTCTGTACAAGGAGTTAATCACATGATTCAGGGAATCATGCACGTCAGAATACACAATTAGTACTTGTGCTATTTCTTGCGAGACCCTGGTTGACTGTGCCTGGGCCTCTACTATGGTCATACACCTACAGCTGGTGGCTCCTAATGATACACCAGCATCAGAAGGAGGGTAGATAACAGACCTCCTCCAAGCATGCACCAGCCCTCCTGTGTGATACCTCACCCTCACAAAAGCTACAGGGAAAAGCTACCAGCTCTACTAACAGACTGACCACACTATCCTGACAAACTATCTCATCCTCACTTTGCCCTATATTAGAGGTCTCAATGTCATGGGTATGCATAGGCATACTGACTGTGTCCAAAATGTAGGAAGGGGATGTGGGAGCCATAACCTCAGTGTCAAAGTGTCAGACTGATCATCTGCACCCCACACCATGCCTCTTCATTGCTACTATCATCACCAGAGGCTACCTATACTCTGAGATCAGGTAGTACATACATACATACATGCATACATACAAGTATTTCAAGCACTGGGATTAAAAGCCCTTCTAACATGCCAATATACCAAACCACTTGTTCACATAATAAGTGACCAGGCTGTTCTTAAAAATATCTAAACTAGTGCCTGCTTTAATGTCATTTTGTAGTTTGTTCCATGCATCAGCTACTCTGTCAGAGAACCAGTTAGTAGACTTCTCATTGCTATAGAATCTTCTACGCAGGTTGTCAGATGATTCTCTAGTACTTTTTGATAACCCCAAACATTTCCAGAGATCTTTGTCTCTAAATGCCCTATATACTTGAATAACATCTCATCTTAGATATCTGTAAGAGACACTGTACAAGTTCAGCTATTTTAGGCTTTCATAGTAACTTACATTTTCACATCTGTGGATGCTCTTGGTATATTTCCAATGTACTCTTTCCATTTTAGTCATAATATTTTTCTTATAGGGTTTCATTGTTGTTATTCCATACTCAAGTTTGAGTCTAATGTAACCAACAAACAACAATTTCATCATTTTTGATTTCCTAGACTTTATAAATCTTTTTACTCAACCTATAGTTCTATAACTATCATTAATCAATTGGGTGATATGATAGAAAAACTCATAGTTGAATCTACCCATATACCCAGGTCCTTAAATGGGTATACAGTTTCAATCACTGTGTGCTGTATTAAATATTCACCTTTCAATGTATGTCTCCCAAATCTCATATGCTTAGTTTTTGTGTATTTATCAGCAAATTATTCCCCGTGCCCAAATGGTCAATTTAGTAAAGATATTTTGCAGACATGCCTTATCTGTAACGCATGTAATCAGTTTACCCATTTTCAGGTCATCTGCATATTGACAGTAGAACACCTTAGATGAAAATTTTAGGTCTGAAAGATACAATCTAAACAAGTAAGGGGCTAGGACAGAGCCCTGTGGGTTACCCTGACTGTAACCAAGGAATTCACCTGTCCATTTGCTGTATAACACTTGCTATGTGCTATTTGTAGGCCATGCAACTATCCATCTCCCAAATCTCATATGTTTAGTTTTGATGTATTTATCATGGGTCTATATTATAACATGGAAGTCTAAAAGCTTTGAATGTTATAATATCGAACCCATTCAATTGAAACACCAGAAAACCGAACAGTCAGAATAGCAATTTTTTCCCCAGGGAAAAGGTATGCTAAACTCTAAGAGATACTAAAGCAACACAAAGTTTACTTTTATATAGACCTGTATGTACCTTATATACAGTAATAACAATAACCAAATGTGTGTGTACCATGTTCAGGAGGGCTTGCAGCCTGCAGTTCAGATGTCCCTGTATGTGAGGAATAAAAAGGAAAGAAGGCAGATACATGTCACAATACAGACACAAGGAAAAAGAGAACAATCCCATTCACATGTGCAGATTAAATGTTTGAATACAGAAATGTAGTGAACAATTGGATCCCCCCAAACACCCTCCTCTCTTTCTCTATGTCTGTCTTATCTGATTCGGTTATCTATGCCCTCTCTCTTTCTCTCTCTCTATATATATATGTGTATATATATATATATATATATATATATATATATATATATATATATATATATATATATATATATATATATATATATATACATACATACATATCAGACATCTAAGACATATTCATATAAAGATATAGCAATGACATTTGTATTTTGCATACATGGAGGGTCTGATTGACAGACTCTGCATCTGTTGCCCACATCAGCACCAATATAAAGGATTCTGCGTGAAGCATCTACCAAGCTACCTGGATCTCTGACAGAGGACAGGAACTCCTCTGTTTCAGTTAGTGCTGGTTCAGTAGCAGGATTGCCTCCCATAGCAACCTCTTCCTAAGCAATTATAGCCACCCTATGGTGGGCAGAGGTTAACATATCACTTGCCTGATGTTGTATCTGGGAGTAACTTCTCCCATGCTGTCTGCCAGCATTGAGGTCATCATCTACCTGCTGCCATATCTTGTCCCAGGTAGATTGGTCACCAGTACCTCTCCCTAACAGAAAAGCTCCATGGTAATAAAAGGCCTGGATAATGACCTAATTTTTTGTGTCATTGCATGGTAGCTTGCAGGGTACAGATTTCTACTTGAGTGCCATATCCCTGTATGAGGTGAAACAGAAAGACACATAATTAAATATATAATACAGAGACAGGATTGCTGTGAATTAAGTTATGTAAGAATGCATGCATGCATCATGCACACAGCATTTTAAAATGTAATACTCCCTATGTCTACATACAAGTTAGGGCAGCCCCCACCCCCCAAAAAATATTTTAATAAAATATCAGCAACAACCTAGAACAGTTCTGCAACACATATAGCACAGCTTTAACTATGCAATACTAACAATAAAAACTCATAACGTAGCATTAGAAATGTAAGACAACTCTTATTGCTGTAGATGGCAGTCAGGTAAAAGTCACAAGCATAACCCATTTTTCTTTCTGCTAAGAATTCAAACCTTGGTACAAAGTTACAATGCATTCATCTGCAATAACTGTGCAAACATCAATGAAATAAAACCTAAAAAATATAAGTCAGGTAGAATTCTGTAGCATACATTTTTGTAATGCAGACATAACTGACATACTTAGGTTATTGCAAATGAAAGTAATCAAGAAAAAACATTAAAAATGGATTAGGAGGGGGTATTTTGGTTCTCTCTTTAATGTTGCACTAAAATCATAATGTTAGAAATAGCAACATTGAGAATAGATTAGTGTAGAAAGTAGATCATTTTTCCAAAGTTTTATTTATTTAGCTGTATTGAGCTCTCTGGATCCAAATAGTCTCCCCAGTAAGAAACAAGGGCATTAGATACATGATTATCTTAGTGCATTGCAAAATTCCCTCTATGCACTGTGTATATGCAAATGAAGTTTTAAATTATTAACATTCCTGAATGTCACAATATTGCACTAAGTGTAGGGAGTGTAAACATGGTATAAAGAACTGCATAATTACTTGCACACACCCTAGTACTGAAAGGACAAACATTGAGAAGTGTCATCTGTTAATGGTTTGCAAGTGTCTATGATTACTCTGACTTGATGAATGATCAGCGTTTCACAGTCTCCCATCCTTGATCTACAATTTCTGTGGGTGTTTAAGGAAGTAGGGACTTACAAGTCTGAAAGTAAATTGACTGATTTAGGAAAGCAACATTCCTCACATTCAAATATTCATGAGAGTACTTTAAACATTGATACAGATAACTTGTGTGATAAAACAGAGATAGAGTTGCTCTTAAGAAAGCATAGATAAATGATTGAGGCACAATTAAGAAAAGGAAGAATGCAACTGCAATGTTTATCTTTGTTTAATATTGCCGGAGTACGTGGTTATCTTAGTTGTTGGCAGTATCACAATCATCCAGGAATTTACTGTCAAATTATATTTTTGTAACTTGTTTCTGTTGCTCTTTCAATGTGTCTTGATACCATGTCACATTATCAGTGCATCTAAACACTTTTTCTCCTTGCAAGTATATATTTTTCTTTGTGACAAATAAGTTAAAGACTTTTGGTGTTTGTTCTTACTACCCTTGTTTGAGGGTTCAAATCCACATAGGTTTCTGTTGCAAGATAAAAGCTGATTAAACATTAGAAATGTACATTTAAATTACTTAATTCCAAATTGTTATTTATTTATTTTTCTTTATTATTTGCACACCATTTGGCATTGCGCTACATACATACAATGGCAGCAGTCCAGAGCAGTGAAGGGCAGTTCACTGCCTGAGGTTAAAACTGACAAATTTTATTTTAACTGCCATAAATAACATAATTAAGACTGGCATTGTTGCACTTTCCTCAGCATTCTAGACAGTATTGAGTAAAGAAATTCAGGTTGCCATACTCTTATCTCTGAGACATAGAGTGTACAATTATTGAGCTTAGGAACACAGTAAATGTGATACGGGGTTTGAAACATGTTTACACATCATTTTACTGAGGAGAAGTCATACAAATCTTGACATGCATTTTGGTGTATGAATGTGCTGATGTGGGAAACTCAAGTAAGGTGAGTGTTGACCAAAAGGGCAGATAAATAAGTCATTTGGAATTATGTCAGTATTAATTGTGTGAGCTGTGTGAACAATGAAAACATCTGTTATGTTTCTTGCACCCTTCCCCATTCGCATGGCATCAGCTGCAGTCCTGATATTGAAAGACATACATGATAGTATTGATAGGGCAAGGAGATGTGAGAAGGCTAAATGTATCAGTATAATGCAGTAGTAATTCTGCTCATTGCTAGATATACACTGTGATTCATTTCATGTTTCTTCAAGTTGTTATTCCAAAACATTTGTGTGAATGCTTCTGATTAATATTTACTTCTGCATTTATTAGGCAGTGGAAATGAACTTTTATGGTTTAAGGAAAAAAAATTAAAAATTTAGTTTAGGCTGCATTATGTAGTGCAAACAAGCCCACTGGCATTGCATGGCCATTTGCATTCTGGATAGTACTTAGTGAAGAAAATACACCTGTGAAGTAACTTTTTCTGTGGCACAAGGTGTAAGTACAGTCAGCTTGGAGGAAAAAGGACAGCTGATAGATGGTTAAAATCCACTTAAATAATAATTTTACAGAGGGAAGTCTGAATACATGTTAATGCTATTTTGTGATACCAGTGTGTTGTTTACAAATCAAATATTGTCAATATTGCTGGTAACATGTGAGCTGCTGTCTGTCCACTTTCACATTATTTGTCACTAACTGAAAGTCCAATAATGTGTTCCATAACATAAATTTCTGATGTTGCAATGAGATGAGAGAAGGATGTATGTGTCACCTGAATGCACTTCTTGCCCTGGTCTTTGCTACATATAACAACTGACTGCAATAAAATTACTGTCATCTTTTTCATCTATGATATATTTTAATCTAATGCCTTTTTCATTTTCTCTCTACTAAACAGCAAGCAGACACAATTCACTATCTATGGAAACATGTAAAAATTTAGTTTAGGCTTCTTTAGTAAAAGCATGGCTGGCAATATTCCATGGCTGGCAGCACTCTGGATAGTACACTGTGAAGAAAGTACACCTTCGATGTAACTTTCTCTGTGGCAGAAGGTGCAACTGAACTGAATTAAGAGAAAAAGGCATGAGGCATTAATCAAATCCTGTTTAGAGATCACATTGCAATTATTCACAATATGTATTTTTTAATTTTAGTTTGCATAACCTGCATTTGCTTTCCACTTGGCAGTATGCAGATAAGTTTCATTATATAAGGAAAAAAATGAAACATATAGTTTATACTGCCTTATGTAGTGCACACACACCTGAGAATGGTTAATTTTTCGCAGCACTTTGGGCAGTACTGAGTTGAGAAATTCCACCTATCACATATCTATCTCTGTGGCACAGGTATAAGTGCAGTGAACTTAGATGAAGAACATATCTGATTAAGAGTTTGATTCCAGCTAAAATATATTGTTACAGACGGAGTACGAATCCCATTTCTTGCAACATTTTGATTAGGACTGTAATAGTAAAGAAAAATGATAATGCAAGACATGCTTCTTGCAAGCAATGTATCAGTAATGCTTGCATAACTAAACATTTCTAATTAGCATATATGATTAATGTTTTACATATAACATCAAACTAATGTGTGTTCAATTTCCTAAAGACAATGAGGATATTTAATATAAAATTCACTTGCATATGTATGTTGGGCACAACACTTTTTTTATAATCGTCATGACTCATCACATATCCTAACTGTGTGATCTATGTAACATGCGCCAACATGTATTACTCAGCTCAGTCAATTACATCCATCTGAAATATATTTACAAACAGGCATACTGACTTTTACATAGAAATATATTCCCAGACTAATTAAAATCACACATATACAGGCCTCTCTGAAGTGTATCTCTAGTCATTCCCAAATTTGTACAATTTTAATTATAATTTCCATGTTTGAAATGTAGTTCTTCTGTGGTAATGTCACATAATAAGAAGTGAAGTTTAAGTTTCTGCATGCTTTATACCATGGGTTCAATTCCCAGCTGGTACAACAATGTTTTTACATTGTAAAAGCACCAACAACACAATATGTCACAATTCATCTTCTTTCTACTTCCAAACAGGAAGGATTCAAATTCATCCCGTTCCATTGTTGGACATTGGAACCTGTGTCAATGGGTTGAGCATCACACATGGAAAAGCTTAGTGCTATGTTTCACACTTTAATGCTATGTGATGCAAGTAGTGCTGATGTGTCTGCCAAGGAATTCATCTGCTCATCCTTGCACACAACTAGTTACCAGCAAGATTAGAATGGAGTAACAATTCAGACATTTTGTTAGCTTGACTTTTGACACATGGCTGGTGAGGTAGAGAATGGTGTTAAATTTAGAGAACAAAAATGTGGTGTTAAGGAGTCCAAGCTATTTTTGGAACTCATTGTGAAGTACCGGCTACTGTAGAGATATTATACCAGGTCTCAGTATGAGGCTGAGGCTTGCAATAACTTAGCCAAGGCTGTCTCCAGTACAACTGGCTCTCCATGCATGGGGGAACAATGTTGTCATCACTACAGTGACCTTAGGAAGTGCAAGCACTCCTTAGTTGTGTAATCATACTGATGAATAACCTGTCTATCATATGGCATTATTAGTGTAGCCAGCTAACACAGGTACTAATTAAGCTTTCATATATATTTGTGTGCTTTTTATAATGTGCAGCTGCAGAGGAAATAGCTGCAAATTGTGAGGTGCACCAGGAGATATTAATTCACCTCAGGGATGCATGGGGTAAGTATGACTTGGGTCCAAATTCAAGCCAGAAATTTATTTCAATTTCCACAGCCACTAACATCTTGAGCAGGCATACCTCAACTTTCATCTCAAGCATGCATTCCTTCCCCAATGGACCACATTAGGCAATGAGAACACAAGATTAAATGTTCATGGGTTCAATAACCAGATGCAGCAATTACTTTTTATTACTGGATACATATTTGTAAAATATTAGCAGCAATAATATGCCAGGAACAATTCAATTATGCTAGCTTCAATTACAGCATTTGAATGCATATGCCCTACATGACGTAGGGAAATAAAAGCTGTTATTTGTTATATCATAGCAGTGAGATTTTTTATTTTATTTTATGACACAGTAATACCTTTTCATCATATGTGGATATGGAAAAGGTGATGAACACCAGTAAATTATCATAGCTGTTTACATATTGCCAAACAATTTTTTTAAAAAATACAGTAAAGTGATATGCCGTGTATCTAATTATTCCTTTTTTGTCTCCCCAACGTATCTCTCTCTCTCTTTCTCTCTCTCTCTCTGTCTCTTGTCTTTATTGTGTGGGGTTATAATTTATTAACACTATGCTGTCTACATATCTTGATGCTGAAAAATAAATGACCCATAGCATAGAGAGGTAGCCTGACCACTGCTGCTCAGCCCAACATAACTCCAGAGATGGCAGCACAGACCCCTACACTTTGGGTTCACTACCTGTTAGTCGTGCCCCCAGAACTCCTTCCCTTCCTGCTCTAACTGCCTCAAGTAGCTCTGTCTCAGCTGCTGTGCAGTGGTACCCTCAAACAGTAGTATCAGTGGAGGTGGAAATTTTATCACCTTGCAGAAGCTGACAGGGCTGGTTCACATATCAGCAGGGCTGAAAAGGTTCTGCTTCAGATTGCAAAAATGATGTCAAGCCTAGCACTGACCCAGGGGGCTGCTGCAGGAGACAGTGATGACAGTTCGGAGGGAGAGGACTAGATTCTCACTGTTGTCAGGCTGGATATGGGTCTGCCTCTGATGTCTCCTACTTAATTCCAGTCATGCTGCCCCCCCAACTGTTTGTCTCTACCACAATCCATGTCCACCTTGTATATCCTGTATGTCTGTGCATGATCTTAACCTTCCCTACCTACCTGACCCTCTCACTCCTAAGCCCCTTTACCGACATTCCTTTCTCTCTCAAAAAATAAATAAATAAAAAGTCGGCACTCATCCCATCAAAAAATATGCCCTATACATAGCTCTCCAATTCGCTTGTGTGTCATCTTGACACACTTGACTAGGTCCAGTTTGCCATACAACATTCCTCTATTGTTGTCAATTACTGGTGTGATGACTGCAAAGTAATGAAACTGTGTGGACAATTCTACATTTAAGATGTGAAGAAGTGGATAGCTATGGTGCTAATCCATGACCCTCCTACAAATCTCTACATTCATTCTTCTGTGTCCTAACCTCTGCTTGCCAATACCATTTTGACCACTGTCTTAGCCACCCCTTTTTTACACATTTAATGTGGTCAAAAATAGATTCACACACAATGCACATGGCCAGAAATGGCCCATGGAATAATCTTTCTTATTGTCCTCGGCATTTCCATGGTGGTTGGCATAGACCAGTAATGCTGAGTGAAAGTGAATGCTGTTTACATTCTTATTGAAAAAGCTGAAGATTTCAGTTTAATTTGCAGTATTCTGTTTACTTTTACACAAATTTGCTTAGATCCCCTGTGCTATGGGAATGCAGAATAAAGGCAGTACTGTGAAACAGTTAATGTAACGGCTCTTAGTTCGCTGGATATAGTTAAATAAGCATTCCTATGTAGCTTGTTGTGCTAATTGCTCTCTTGGTAGAATAATCCTTTTTTTCATAGTGCCACAGGTTCAATTACAGCTGTAGGTCAACATATTAATTCATTTCATTTAATATTACTTTCATATATTTAACTGCAAACTTCAGTATTTCTCACCATATTTAATATTTCAGTAAAATACCATTTGAGTAGTGTAGAATGGCCACAGTGGTACAATGGTTAGCGTTAGCACCTCACAGCAAGAGGTTCTCCGGTTCGATTCTCGGCTGGTGTGCCTTCTGTGTGGAGTCTGCTTGTCCTCCCCACGGTCAAGTGACATTTAAAGACATGCAGGTAGGTGTGTGCGTGAATGGGTGTGCCTTCTTTAAGGTTGGGTGTCAGGCTCGTACCTCAGCACTGTAAAAATCCACTGCCAATCATTAGTGGACTGGAGTTCCGCTGTGGCAACCTCCAACCAGGAAAAGCCAAAAGAAGACCATTTGACTAGTGTAGCAAAACACTGCAGCACCAAAATCGAAAGTTATTAAACCAAACCAAAAAAAAAGATAAACAATGTGCTGAAAACTTTATTAAAAGGATCTAGTGCCTCTGACTGAGAAGACCTTCAAGGTTAAAGTATCCAAAAAAATAACAATCAAGCATAAATAACAAATTTAATAGACCAAGTAAGACATCAACCAATCACATTGATATATAAAAATTTAAAAATAACCCAAATCACTTTTAAAGATATACTTTTCATGGGAGTGCAGTGTTACTATAATGTGTCAAATTATAAAATGAGCATCAATACAACAAAAAAAATTAAGACAGTAATATGCCAACTGGGTTTATGCTACAGTTGGCAGCAAAGGAATTCTCAGATTTTATTCCTACAGTTTTTTAGTTGATCCATGTTTCTGATGTCCTTCCTATATAAAACAAATTACAAGAGAAAGTAACTGCATAAATAACCATGTTAGTTTTACAAGAAAAAACATCCAGAAATGTGAATGGTCCCTTATGGAAATGTCAAATGGTTACTCTTGCCACCATGTTACACACTTTACAGGAGCAACAAGGTTTTGTCTCTGTAGTATGACCTATTCGACCATCATATTTTACAGAATCATATTTTGAGTCCACTAATTTAGTTTTCAAATGAGGTCCAACTAAATGTGAAATAGAAGTGGCCCTACGTAAAACAGAGTTCAATGCAAAATCAGCTGGCATTACATGCCACTGTCTTTTGATTCCATGAAAAACTTTATCAGTAAGAACAGTATGCATAGTTACAAAATATAACTTATCCTTACAAGTACTATGGTAACCAATAAAATTTTTCCCAAGTGATATATTCCTGTTATATAATTTAACTAATAATGACAATAAAGCCTCATAAACATTATCCTTCATGTACCCTCTGGAGCAAAATTTTTCAATATTAAATTTAATTTTAGCTGGAAAAAACTCTCAATGGTTATGTAATCCAGCTGAGTGAATAAGTTTCCCTTTTGGTAAAGCATGAATAGTGTGTGTGTATGGGATGACAGCTATCTGCCCAGAAAATGGTGTTAATTGATATAACTTTCCTATGGACCCTTGTCAATAGCTTACTATCTACTACCATAATTTTTGCATCCAAAAATGTGATCTCACATACATTTATTGTCCCAGTAAATATGATACTAAAAATGTTAGAATTAAGATGCTGCATGAAACTATCAAAATCATATTCTGATCCATTAAAAATGAAAAATAAATCATCTGTGTACTAGACATAGAATCCAACATTGTCCATAAAAAACCTGGATTAATAAATATACTGTTGGTCAAAGTAACTCATGAATAAATATGCATATGAAGGTTCAAAACTTGCACCCATGCCTGTACCCATCTTCTGTAAACAGTGACTGCCATAAAAATAAAGTTATTAAACCAACCTTATCCCGCTTATGTCTTCATATTTGTAGCACTCTCCTACCCCTTATATCTCCCTACAGCAAGCACTTTATTGTAGAGAGCATGACAGATTAATAATGATGTGTTAATACTGACACGCAATAGAGATATTCCTGTACATGTTGTTGTTCCTCTCTGCATGTTTCCCTCTCTTTGTGCCCACCCTTTTTGCTTCAGTAAGTTGTCACTGTGCTTCAACTGTTTTATTTAAAACCTGTAAAGAAATAATCCCTTTGTGGCACGATGAGATAATGTTCACAGGTAGGTATACAGAGATTTGTTTTGAGTACTTGCAAGGGTTCTAATCCAGCCATTCTCTATCTGTTTCTGGCTATTCATGTACACTGTCTTTGATGTCTAACTGTTGGCCTGATATTGTTATACTCCATCATTATCCATCTGTTATCATAAGCTACTTTTGCCTGTCTCCATCTTACCCTGTTGATGTATCTTCTCTGTTATATATCATTGTTCTTCCACATCTGCATTTACACAATGTCTGGTGCTGGGCAACCAATGCAAATAAGGATAAATGAAAGTGCACAACTTATGGTAATATCTTATGATGCTATTGTCTACTGTCGCATTACTCTGTAGCTCTTCATGCTGCTGTGCTTAGCTGTCTGTATTAAGTTAAATGTAATTTCAACAAGCTGACAGTTTGGATGTACAGATTGCAGTAGTGAATAAGGTAATGAATATGAATGCACACATTCATGTTTGCTGAAATCTGTTGCCAACTGTGGGCTATTAGAAGTATTCCTACATGGTGTGCTTAACTAATAGTCAGGTATAAATGTTTTTCTTGCACTGCTCTAAAGGTTTGAATCCAGATGGATGAAAAAATGCTTCAGAATATTTTTCTGACTCCTGTCTCTGTAAATGTTGGCTACAAATGTCCTTAACACATCATTATCCTGGTGCAATGTTAATGTGTCTGCTGTCTGTTGTGAAGCTTGTCTTGTGCTTATCTTTGGGTGAAAGTCAGCACAGAACAACACAGAGTTCTGCTAATTCTTATTCTGAAATCAACACTTCAAGATATGATTGCATGTGTGCTAGTACTTTGCCATCATCAGCGCAATTCAGGTTGGCAGAGCTATGGTGAAAGAGTAACATAAAAAAAGGAAATCATGTAATTATTGTTTTAGGATGTACAATGCTTGTATGTCTGTATTAATTTTATCAACAGGTTATCTTGATTTCAGAATGATGACTGAATTCAATTGTTTAATGTATGCCTGGTCTACGGTGTTGACACTTCCAACTGTGTTACACATTTGGTTAACCTATTCTCACAAAGTCCATTACTGTTATTCTGCATTGCACTGTCTTATGTAAAACTTGCATGCTTGTCTTGTTAATGTACATAGTGCAAGTATGAGACAATATCATGTGCAATCATCCTAACATGAAGTTTCAGGAAAGGTTGATTGATAATCCACTGGTTTACAACAGCGAATGTCTATGGCATCCCATAATGTGAAACATGTCAATGTACATTGCACTAAAGCAATGTATGTGAAGGACAGCATTTAAATTTTGGCGAAGTATGTAATTATATGTGACAATTACAGAAATGTTAAATTGTCCTGTGCACACATATGCATTTGATTCACAACCTGTGATGCACAATATTATCTGTTCCAAACAGTAGATTTTCAAGACATACAAATGTGCTATTTCACAGTGTTAAAGTCAATCCTTTCCCGCGGTGATTGTTAATAATTCTCTTATATCTAGATTGTGTAACTAGATTGGTAGGAGATTCAGTGGTCAGCATGGGAAACACGTGTGTGTGTGTGTGTGTGTGTGTGTGTGTGTGTGTGTGTGTGTGTGTGAGTGTGTGTGTGTGTGTGCAGTAAAACACTTGGTGTGTATCCACTTCCTTTGAGAAGAACACTTTCAAATCTTCAAATAGCTCCCTTATTGTACTTTTTTCTAAAACACACTGACAAGATGATCCTGATAAAAGTGCACTGCCACCACTTATGAGTCAGACTTCTCCCGTGGCACTTGGATTTCTTATATTTTTTTCTCTAAAATGAGTAAATAGATAGGCAGGGGGTTCATATACAGCAGTGTTTAACCTCTATAAGTATGCATATGACTGCAAATTAATTCAGTATTAGTTTACACACATTTGCAGTGGTAACTATTAACAAATCCAGATGACTATAAAAATCATTTTGCTAGACACATCTTGGCAGTGCATTGCTGATGTCATCCATTCATAGATGCTCTATGTTTCACTTGTATTCAATATTCTCCTGTGGTGATGGCTGCTGGTAATATGATTTTTAGCTAGATAGAAAGGTGGTTCAAGACCATCCTTGCTTAAATAATTTGACTGAAATTACTCTTATATATAGCTGACCACCTTACAACCACATTTATGCATACTTTCACTTATGAGATGGATTTACAGTAACACAGTTGTTACACTACCAACATCCACAATGAACAAAAACACTTTTGGGGGCACACAATGACAACATAACACTACAAAGAATGAATGACTGCAGTATCTCATAGCTGGAGTGCAAATTTCCTGTGTTTCTTGACTTTGATAGTGTGCTTTGTACATTGTGTTAATACATATGTTGGATGTTCATGGTCAGCTATAAGTGTGTAATACTTAATACCCTAATACTGTGTAGACTACTCATTAAATAGATATGTATGAGTGTAGATGCACACTGTTATTGTCAGCTTTGACCACTTTTAGCATAAATATGCAGCCAAAAAATAGTGATAATTTCATCCATTTAACTGTGCAGTGTCCCAGTTGTACCGCAGCATGTTGTGTGCCACTTGCAGTTCAGGCACTAATCCATAGCTTGTGATCTTAGGTAGTTCAAATCCAGCCATTACTGCTCAGACTACATTTTGTCAGTCTTATTGTGACTGTACATGTGCCTAACACACCTGCTGTGTCATAGGTTCATAGGTGTGTACTAGGCTAATTGCCCTGGAGCCTTTACAAGCTTAGCCCATAGGATTACCCTGCCATCATGCAACCCAACCTTTTTTCCAACTGCCTCTGCCGAGTAGAGCCACTGGAGTGATTCCCAGGGTGAATTTTCTATTTCCCATCCACTCATCAAGATTTTTCTTGAAGATGGCCGATGAGGTGCTCTGCTTGACATGTATGGGAAGTCTATTCCATGTCATGGGCAGTCTCTGGGTTATGAACCTGTCCCTTCAGCATGTTCTGTAGATTGTGGTAATGAGGTTGAGGTCTTTGGAGCATGTGGTGTGGAGGGATTGGGATTTCTTTAGATGTAGCATTTCTAACAGAGCTGGGTAAAACATGGTTTTGTAAGTCAAGCAGAGACCACCTCTAAGTAGGTGATATGAGACAGAGAATAGTTGGAGTTTTTTGAGTCTGTCCATATAAGACAAGTGTCTAAGGCCTAGTATCCTCTTTGTGAGGTACTTTTGGGGCCTCTCCAGTTGTTGCAGGTGTCTAGTGAGATGCATGCCAAATGGGGCATTGTACTCGATGATTGGTCTAATGAGTAGAAGGAGACAATGACTTATTTTTTCCTGGATGCAAAACCCTTAGTAATGAGATGTGCCACATAGAAGGACTTTCTGACCACAATAGCAATGTGGTGGTAGAAAGAGAGGTTGCTGTCAGCCTGTGTTCCCATATCTCTTACAATGCCTTCTGTGTTCAATGGACTACCATAGATGCTGTAATTGTTCCCCTCTACTCGTCACTCATTAGACCCATTATAGAGTACAATGCCCCTTTTGGAATGTACCTCACAAGACATCTGCAGCAGCTGGAGAGGCCACAGAAGTACCTCACAAAGAGGATTACTGGCCTCAAACAAATGCCCTACACTAACCGCCTCAAAAAACTCCAGCTTTCCTCTGTAGCATATCGACTACTCCGAGGTGATCTCTGCCTAACATATAAAGCTATGTCAAACCCAGAGCTGTTGGACATGCTGCACCTAAAGAAATCCCAATCCCTCCAAGCTACACACTCTAGGGACCTAAACCTTGTGACCACAATAAACAGGACATGCTGGAGGGATAGATTCCTGTCCCAGAGACTTTCTATACTCTGGAACAAGCTACCCATCTATGTCAAGCAAAGTTCTTCATTAGCACTCTTCAAGAAATAGGAAATACACCCCGAGGATCACTTCTGTGTCTCTGCTGGACAGTGGCACAAGAAAATAACTTTCTTGGGTGGTGTAAGCTATAGTACCTTGCTGGCTAGGCTTACGTAGGCCCTTGGTCTGATAGCCTAGTACCTACCTATGAACCGGGTTTTTCTCAAAGGGGATGACAACACATTTTTTGGCATTGAGCTTAAGGCCATGGTTCTGAAACCAGTCGTTGGTCTAAGTGAGGCCTTTCTGTAGGATGTCAACATCATTTGGGGAGTTAATAATAGCTCCCAACTTGCAATCGTCTGAGAACTTTGTCAGCCAGAGTCCCTTCATGTTGGCCTGAACTTCAGAGAAGTAGATACCAAACAGTAGAGGACCCAAGACCAAACTGTGTGGGACTCCACTCATGACAGGTCAGCAGTCTGACCTGGAGTCAGCTTCTTTCACTCTGTGGGTTCTAGCTGTGAGCCAGTTTGCAACCCACCTAGTGATATAGGGGTTGATGCCTAGCTTAATGAGTTTTTCAATGATTCCTGAGTGGGGAATAGCATCAAAGGCCTTGGCCAGATCAAGGTAGGCTGTATGAACTATCTTGCCTTCATCCACAGCTCTGGTGACTGACTCAAAGAAGTCGACTAAGTTGAGCAGACATGATCTACCCTTCACAAAACCAAACTGTGTAGGATCTAGAGTTTGGAGATTCCCTATATGAAGATAGGTGAAGGCTGCCAGCCTAGCCAGATAGAATTTTGTAGATAATTCTGTCATTTGTAAATATTAATGTGAGCCACAGGCTTGTTCTCTTAAATATGAAAATAATGCTTTGGATATTGAACTGCAAAAATGTAACAACAGTGCATTCTGCTGTACAAAGGCTAAGTCAAGCATTTTATGACTGTCTTTGATGTCAAAATTCAGAGCCAATATGTCTAGAGGAAGGCATCCTGCCGACTGTTTTCAGACCACAGTTAATGGCTAGAATTTGCATGTATAAATGTCCTTTATTGCTCTGGTTTCTGACCAGGTGTAAATAATGTAAATGTAGTTTCTGTTAGCCTGGGAACACCAGAGAAGTGTGAAGAATGATATCATGTGAAGCAGCTCTGTATATCAATTTAAAGAGAGAGGACCAGGGAGCTCAGAGTATTTGTCTTGAGAACATCCAACATCACCAGCACTGTCTTGCTCTTTATGTACGTTTATTTTAGAACTGTGTTTTCTCTTAGATATAGCTAGGAAATAGGAAGATTAGACTAGTTTGTTTTTCTGTTATGTCAGAACTTTTCTATGGCATTATTTTAAGTATTTCTCTGTGATCTCTGAACTCTTGACTAGCATGATGTAGTAAGAAGTATTGTCTTGTGATTTTATTTATTATGAAATATTTTTAAACCTTTCACCTGTGGCTGTTTTGTGTAGAGATAATTTAAGCTCTAAGAGTACATTGCATGTATGTAGTGATGCTGTACCAAATTAATCCAAATAAGTCTTGCCTGTTAGGCCACACTTACTATTTGGATAATAATATTGCTCAGTAATAATTGGACACCCTTTTAAGGGTCTTGGAGTAGCTGATAAATATTAGTGGGTGGTGCCAGCTGGTACTACCTTTTAGACTGGGCAGAAAAGGGGCATAGCTGGAAGATCTGTGTCAGCCTTCACCAGGAGTGTCTGTGTGGTTGCATAAACTCTTATTTCAAAGTGTGTATGTGTCAGCTACTTGGGCATGGACACAAAGCACTGGTTGGCCAGAGAGGGTGCTGGAGGTTTTAACTTGCCCACTAGGTTGAGATCTGGACTCTATAGCTGTGCCAGTGGGGTCACTTATTGGGGACCTGGAGAGAAAGGGAAAAACCAGCCCCAGACTGACTGTGATCTCTGTCTGTGCTCTTAAGGGAAAGTGTACTTTACTGTGTGTGTATTTATTATTCTTTCCCTATGTGGATGCAACTCACTGATGTTAGTGGTGAGGATTGAGGCTCCTTGATTGCTGGGCTGGGACACGGGCATCACATATTAATTGTTTGGCAGTGGTGGGATATCGACACCACATATTAATTGGTTGGCAAATACTAATTGGCTTGTAGTGGTGTGGGTAGAGTGAATTCCTGTAGCTTGTGTACAGTGATCACTAAAGGTGTTTTTGTACTCTAAATCAGCCTTGCAGTGAATACTCAGAGTTCAGATCACAATTCATTTCTTTTATTAGCTTAGTTAGTCAGGGTGAGCAGGCACCATGTCAGCAGAGGAGTACGGAAAGCTGACAAGGAGCCAGCTGGCTGAGATGTGCCAGGCTAGGGAACTGGTGTATGGAAATCTGACTAAGGCAGACCTGATTGCAGCCTTGGTCACAACTGCATCAGAAAACAGCAACCACGAGGATGATCAGACTGGCAGTGGAGATGTACCACCCTCAGAGAATGGATAGGTCAACCTTTCTGCAGATGACTTAAAATCCATCTGGAGCTAAAGAGACTTGAGTTACAGACCAAGCATTTGGAAATATATAATATAATTATATTAATAATAATAATAATTATATATATATATATATATATATATATATATAATTTATATAATTATTTATATATATGATTATTTATAATTTATTATATTATTATTTATATAATATATAATTATAATAACTTTTTCACTGAAACAATACAATCCCTAGCAAATCGATTAACCCCCACAAAACTAAACCACTCCCCTTACCAACCCACCAATCACTCCCAATTTAGCTTCCAACCAGTATCCACTAGTTTTATCAAACCACTTATAAAAAAAACTAAAACCTACCCCCCTTGCTGGTGACCTCCTCCCTGCAGAATACCTACAAATAGCGGCATATGCCATTGCATATCCCATATCTATCCTAGTCAACAGAACCTTATCTGAGAGTGCTATCCCCTCCCTCTGGAAAATATCCCATGTCATCCCTCTCCAGAAAGGTGGAAGTTCTTCAGACATATCTAACTATAGACCCATTGTCATTCTTTCCCCCCTAGCCAAAATAATGGAGAAATGTGTACACAGGCAACTAATGCAATACCTTACACAGAATAACTTACTATCTAACTCCCAGCATGGCTTCAGGCCAAACCATAGCACGACCTCAGCCCTCCTTTCCTTTACTAACACCATAAACCAAAATAGGAGTAACAATAGGCTGTCCTCTGCCCTCTTTCTTGACTTATCAAAAGCCTTCGACATGGTCAACCATGAACTTCTCATCTCCCTCAAATCTATTTTCCTCAATAAGCACGCAATCCAGTTGTTCCAGTCTTACCTGACTGGTAAACAACAGGCAGTATTATGGCAGAGCAAACTCTCCAGCCAGCTACCTCTCACACTTGGTGTCCCTCACGGCTCCATACTGGGTTCTCTACTCTTCTCTATTTTTATCAACAACCTCCATACTGCTATCCCTAAAGCTACCTGCATTCAATATGCAGATGATTCCACTCTTATCTGCTCATCTACCTCTCCATCCGAACTGCAAGCCCTAACCCAAAATACATTCAACACTATTGAGAACTGGCTCACCAACCAATGCCTACTGCTGAACCCCAATAAAACTAAACTTCTACTCTTCAACCCCACCAGCAAATCTGCCACACTTTCTTTCTCTGTCACATCAAACAATGGTACCACTATCTCCCCAGATCAACACACTAAACTTCTAGGGGTTATCATAGACAATAATCTTAAATTTGACCTACAGATCAACAAAACCATACAGACCATCAATAAGAAGCTTGGGTCACTGTATAGAAACAAAACATTTTTAACCCCACTGGCTAGGACTGCAATCGCCCAGTCACACACACTCTCTACTCTACTATATGCCTCACCAGTACTCTTAAACCTCAACAAATCAGAATTAGGTAAGCTCTCCCATAGCCAAAACCATATTGCCAGATTCACCACTGGCTCCACTTACAGAACCCACCACTGCCAGAACCTGAAAAACCTAGAGTGGCTAGAAATGCCCAGTCTAATTCAATTCAATTAACCCCAAATAGCACACAAAATGTTGCACCACCCTGAGGATACCCCCTCACTCATAAATATCATTAAGCCCTATAGCAACTTGAGATCCCTGCAATCAGCCAGCAAACTACTCGCCCAAACCCACAAAGCTAACAATGCTGCTGGTGAATCTCTATTTGCCAACTTTGTTGGCATAACCTGGAATTCGTTGCCAAACCATATAAACCTACAATCCTCCATAGGGCTATTCAAAAATAACCTCAAACAGTATCTCATAATGAACTGGCTCTGCCCATGTACCAATCCTGATTAAGTTAAATACTGAAAGGAGAATCTCTAAATATCAAACAGGTAACTATTTCACCAAGCTCTGTATACCATCTAATGTCTCCTGCCTTTAATTGTGTCTGACCATGTGAATTGTGTATCCCTATTAGGGAACACCACGAACCATTGTACATACTCATTTTCTTTTTTATTCTTTGTTGTAAATGTTGTTTTATACTTTTATATTTTATATTTTTAAATGTTATCTTTGTAATTTTTATATTTTATATTTTTTAAATGTGTTTGTAATTTGTCTAATTGGAGCTTTTCTCCCCGGGCCTCTGCTGAAAATGGACATATATCCAGTCGGACTATCCCGGTAAACAAATGTAAAATAATAAATAAATAAAAATAAATAAATAGAAGTATCTGAGAGACTGAGACTTCTGCAGGCTGAAGAGAATGAGAAACTGCTATGCCTGGAAGCTGAGGAAAAGGAGAGGCAGAGGCAGCATGAGAAGGAGATGCTGACTATTTGCCAGAGTCATGCAGGTAATGGGGAAGGGAGTAACTGGACCCCAGAAGCACAAAAGGTCAGTAAATTTCTTCTGCAGTTTAAAGAGGGGGATAATTATGATAGATTCATTCATATGTTTGAGAGGGTATGTAAACAGTATGATGTTGACCAAAGGCTCTGGGTAGGCTTCCTGACCCTCTTACTCTATGGTAAAGCTGTAACTGTGTTGTCTAAACTTGCTGATTGTGAATATTTTGATTATACTGCTGTTAAAAATCACTTGTTAGACTGTTTTAAGCTAACACCTGAAACTTATTGGAAAAAGTTTTGTAAGCATAGACACAAGGCAGATGAAAGTGTGTGTGAATATGTTGCTGAACTGAGCACTTATTTTCATAGGTTTTGAGTGGATGTCAGATCACCACTTTTGTAGGGCTGGCAGACCTTTTGGTGAGGGAACAAGCCCTTAGCACTTTTCCTGAGGACATGAGGATCTGGTTAGCTGATAAACAGTGTGCTACTTCAGATGAGTTGGGGAAGAAGGGAGACCTGTACCTAGCAAGCAGGGCATCCCTGCACAGGAAAGGGACCCCCAGTACTGCTCATGGGTCTAAAGTAATCCATGGTGGGCAGCACAAACTGCACCAACAGAATCTGCCAGTAGCAGGGGAAGCCACTAGTCCAGGTACACATCCAGGACCTAGGGTTAAATGTTTTGAATGCGATCAGTGGGGCCATGTGGCATACAGATGTCCACAGAAGCAAGGTGGGGAACAAAAGGTGAGAGAGCCAGTAAGGTTGGAAGACAAAATGCCAATAGTAGGTTGTCTTAAGGCAACAAGGATATCGAATTACCATCCAGCAGATGTCCTGATAGTGAAGGATTTGGATGAGGCAGTACCATGTGCTTATGCAGTTACACACAGTCAGGCTAGGAGACAAGCATGTGGATCTGGTAGCACAGGGGAGACCCAGACAGACTGCATACTTACAGCAAGGAAAGTGAGGTGGTTAATTCAGGGAGGGAGCTACTCTGTAGCAGTGAGACTGAATGTGAGCCACAGCTGCTTGTGGGTACTAATGTTCCCTTGGACAGAGTGACTGCAAAGGTAGAGGTGAGTAGTAGTACCCAGGCTGACAGTGAGATACTACGGTCAGAGGATGCCAGACTTCCTGTGGATGGGGAGCTGGGAATGGTTACAAAGAGGGAGTTGAGACAGGTTCAACTCTCAGACCCTACATTGCAAGGCCTGAGGCAGGTAGCTAGGGAGGCACGTGATTCTTAAGGGAAGGGAGACTCTGCATACTGGGACAAAAGGTTACTGTATAGAGAGTGGACCACTTTGAGAGGGCTAGAAGGTGAGAGGGTACAGCAGTTGGTCATGCCTAGAGCCTACCATCTGGTGTTTCTAGCTATAGCCCATGATATTCCCTTTGCAGGTCATATGGGCATAAAATGTACAAAGAGACATATTATGCAGAACTTCTATTGGCCTGGAATTTCGAGAGATGTAATGAGGTACTGCGGGACCTGTGAACAGTCCCTAAAGGTAGACAAGGCAGGAGACAAGGTGAGGGCTCCTTTGATGCCTTTGCCTGTGATTGAGGAGCCATTTCAAAGGGTAGCTATGGATATTGTGGGGCCTCTGAGTACCCCAAGTTCCACAGGGAAAAAGTATATCCCAGTGGTAGTGGATTATGTTACACGATACCCTGAGGCAGTGGCTCTGTCCTCCATTCAGGGAGAAAAGGTGGCAAATGCTTTGTTAGAGATTTTCAGCAGGGTGGATTTCCCAAAAGAAATATTGACTGACAGAGGTGCCAATTTCATGTCAGACCTGCTGGCTTGTCTTTGGAAGTACTGAGGGGTGAAGCACATGAAGACCATCCCCTACCATCCCCAGACTAATGGTCTTGTTGAGAGGTTAAACTCTACAATCAAGACCATGCTACGAGCATTTGCAGACCAGTTTAAGAGGGAGTGGGGCCCCATCTGTTTGCTTACAGAGAGGTTCCCCAAGAATCCACAGGTTTTTCACCCTTTGAGTTGCTGTATGGGCATAGGGTGAGGGCACCTCTAGATTTAATTTGAGATGAGTGGGAAGGTGAGTGTGAAACTCACAAAGATTCTGTTGTGGCATATGTGCTAAACCTCAGGACAAGGCTCAGGGAACACATGGGCTGGGCCCAGGAGAACTTGGCAGAAGCCCAACAACACTAAAAGGTGTGGTATGACAGGAATGCTCAAGCTAGAGAGTATGCTGTGGGGCAGCAGGTAATGGTAATCATTCCTGTCAGACACAACAAGCTGCAAGCAGCTTGGGAGGGACCCTACAAGGTGGTAAGAAAGGTAAGTGATGTTAACTGCTTGGTGGCACTGCTAGGCAGGAGGCAGGGGCACAAATTGTACCATGTTAACATGATAAAACCTTAACATGATAGGGAGGCCCTTGTGCTGAGCATTTGCAGTGGATTTCAGGAGGAGTCTGAGGGAGATCTGGTGACTGATCTCAGTGAGGCTCGGACTGACACCTCAGTGGAAGAGTTAGCAATGTCCCAGCAACTATCTCCTACTCAGGTTTGAGAAATCTGAGCAGTGTTACAGGAGTTTGGCGACATGTTCTCAGGGAAACCAGGGTGCACCCACCTGGTGCAGCATCAGGTGGATACAGGACCCCAAAGGCCTATTAGGCAGGCCCCTTATAAGGTGCCTGAGAGAGTCAAACAGACTCTGAGGGAGGAGATACAAGAGATGTTTGGACTAGGGGTGATTCAAGAGTCCAACAGCCCCTGGGCCTCCCTGGTGGTGCTGGTGCCAAAGAAGGATGGCAGCACCAGGTTCTGTGTGGACTACAGGAAATTAAATAGTTACACAGAGTCAGATGCGTACCCCATGCCTAAGACAGATGAGGCCCTAGAGCAGCTGGGTGGGGCTAAGTATCTTACAACTATTGATCTTACCAAGGGTTACTGGCAGGTACCCTTGACTCCCAGTGCTAGAGAGAAGTCAGCCTTTGTGACTCTTTTTGGCTTGTATGAATTCACAAAGATGCCCTTTGGGATGAAAAATGCCCCAGCAACTTTCCAAAGGCTGGTAGATCATATCCCAGCAGGAGCAGGAGGGTTTGCCCTTGCTTACCGAGATGATATTGCCTTCACAGCCAATATTGGCTAGTGCACCTTCAGCATGTCAGGGAAGTGTTGGCCAGACTACAGAGGGCAGGATTGCCTATTAAGCCCAGCAAATATCAGGTGGGCATGGCAGAGGTCTCCTACCTGGGACATAGAGTGGGGAGTGGTAAGATCAGGCCAGAACCTGCCAGAGTAGAAGCCATTCAGGCATGGCCTGCACCTGTTATCAAAACGCAAGTGAGGGCATTCTCAGAGACAGCAGGGTACTACAGAGAGTTCGTCCCCGGTTATAGTACCGTAGCTGCTCCCTTCACAGACCTGATAAGGAAGAACAGGCCAGATAAGGTAGTGTGGACCACAGCATGTGAGCAGGCATTCCAGAAGCTTAAAGAAGCTTTGGGAGGACCTCCTGTGTTAGCCAATCCAGATTACAGCAAAGAATTTGTTGTGCTAGTGGATGCTTCAAACCATGGGATGGGTGTTGTACTTAGCCAGATTTCTTCAGATGGAGAAGAGCACCCAGTAGTTTATCTCAGTCATAGGCTCCAACTCAGAGAGGAATGCTATGCAGCTGTAGAAAAGGAATGTCTAGCCATAGTGTGGGGACTGCAGAAACTTCAGCCTTATCTGTATGGAAAAAAATCACTATAGTGACAGATCACAACTCCCTAACATGGTTACACAGAGCCAGCCAGCAAAGTGTCAAGTTGCTAAGATGGAGCCTAGAGTTGCAAGCATATGTATGATATGTCAGTGCAGCATCACAGTGGGATTAGTAAGGACAATGCAGATGGGCTCTCAAGACAGGGAATGGGGTAAGGTATACTCTGATAGACCTAACCCTCTCAAGCAATGTTTCTCAAGGGTCACTTGAAAAACTAGCTTGAGTCCTCCAGGGGAAGGAGACATGTGAAGATAGATGAAGGCTGCCAGCCTAGCCAGATAGAATGTTGTACATAATTCTGCCATTTGTAAATATTAATGTAAGCCACAGGCTTGTTCTCTTAAATGTGAAAAGTCTGCATTGGATATTGAACTGCAAAAATGTAACAACAGTGCACTCTGCTGAAAGCCAAATCAAGTATTTTATGACTGCCTTTATTGTCAAAATTTGGTGCCGATATGTCTAGAGGGAGGCATACTGCCTATTGTTTTAAGACCAGAGTTAATGGCTAGAATTTGTATGTATAAATATCCTTTATTGCTCTGGTTTGTGACCAGGTGTAAAGAATGTAAATGTATTTTCTGTTAACTTGGAAACACCAGAGAAGTGTGAAGAATGATATCATGTGAAGCAGCTCTGTATATCAATTTAAAGAGAGAGAATCAGAGAGCTCAGAGCATTTGTCTTGAGAACATCCAATATCACCAGCACTGGCTTGCTCTTTATGTAAATTTATTTCAGAACTGGGTTTTCTCTTAGATATAGCTAAGAAATAGGAAGATTAGACTAGTTTGTTTTTCTGTGATGTCAAAACTTTTCTGCGGTATTATTTTAAGTATTTATCTGTGATCTCTGACCTCTTGACTAGCACTGTGTAGTAAGAAGTATCGTCTTATGTTTTTATTATTTATTATTAAATATTTTTAAACATTTCAACTGTGGATGTTTTGTGTAGAGATAATTTAAGCTCTAAGAGTACATTACATGCATGTAGTGATGTTGTATCAAGTCACTCCAAATAACTCTTGACTGTTAGGTCACAGTTACCATTTAGATAATAATATTGCACAGTAATAATTGGACACCCTTTTAAGGGCCTTTGTGTAGCTGATAAATATTAGTGGGTGGTGGCAGCTAGTACTACCTTTTAGACTGGGTAGAAAAGGGGCACAGCTGGAGTACCTGTGCCAGCCTTCCCCAGGAGTGTCTGTGTGGTTGTATAAACTCTTATCTCAAAGTGTGTGTGTGTGTGTGTGTGTGTGTGTGTGTGTGTGTGTGTGTGTGTGTGTGTGTGTGTGTGTGTGTGTGTCAGCTACTTGGGCAGGGACATAAAGCACTGACTGGACAGAGAGGATGCTGGAGCTTTTAGCTTTCCCACTAGGCTGAGATCTGGACCCTATAGCTGTGCCAGTGAGGAGTCTTACTGGGAACCTTGAGAGAAAGGGAGAAACCAGCCCCAGACTGACTGTGATCTCTTTGTGCTCTTAAGGGAAATTGTACTTTACTGTGTGTGCATTTATTATCCTTTCCCTATATGGATGCCCCTCACTGGTGTTAGTGGTGACAACTGAGGCTCCTTGATTGCTGGGCCAGGGCATGGGCATCACACTATATATCCTTGTTTATTTGGTCCATGATGATGTATTTCATAGCTTTCCATATCAGACTCATCAGGCTAATGGGGCAATAGTTCCCAGGGTCTGTAGTCTCTCCTCATTTGTGGAGAGGGATGACTGTAGTAGCACACAATTCAATAGGGACAAAGCCTGAGGTGAGGCTGTGAATGAACAGGGCACACAGGTGATTTGCCAGTTCACTCCGTAGTTCATGTAGAACACACCCAGGGATATTGTCAGGTCACATAGCAGCTGTATTCATGGCCTTGAATATTGCTGTTTTATCCTGTGCAGCAGTGATACTGGGTGACTGTCAATCTGCTGATTGGTCCTTTGGGGAGGAAGAGTGGTAAAGTTGGCACTGAATCTGTCGGCCAATATATTGGCAATATCTGTTGGCTAGGTATAGGAGGTACCATTGTGCAGTAGCTCAGAGCAAATCTGGGTATTGCCGATGAGATTCTTTACATAACTCTAGAAGGCCTTGTGATTGTCTTTACTATCCGCTGAAATTCTGTTTTCATATCTAGCTTTACAGGATTTGATGAGGGATCTCAACTTTTTGTTGAGGCTGATAAGGGAAGTTTTTCCAGTCTCGGGACTTCACCTTATTCTGCATCAGTTTCCTCCTTCTGTTGTAGAGTTTGTTTATGGCAGAGGACCACCAGATTGGCTTCCTTTTTTTGGAGGAGAGCATCTTGGTTATATTGGGTATGGCTAGATCCATGCATTTGTGTACATGTTCATACAGTGCATTGGTGTATGATTCGGTGGTCATGCAACTATTCTTCATTTCCACGGGAAGTTAGCCACCAATGTTTTTAGAAGCCCAAAGTTAGCTTTGGAGAAGTTTTTGATGGTGGTTACCTTTGCAGGGGAAGGGGAGGGATGAGGATTTCCAAGGTAATTTGTTTGTGGTCGGATCTAACCAGGGAAAAGTTGACTATTGATGCAGTGCAACAGTCACCCATGCTAGTAATGACTAGATCAAGAATGTTGCTACCTCTAGTAGGGGTACGAATGAGCTGGTCCAGGGCATTGGAATTAATGAATTCCTGGAAACATTGGGCAAGTGTATTGGTACATGAGTAGTTTTCCCAGTTAATGGCGGGGTAGTTGAAGTTGCCCAGTATGAGAGTGTTAGGTTGGACCCTAATATTCTCCAGGATGCTTAGGAAGGTGGGATGTGAGTCTTGGGACATAGTTGGAGACCTATAGCAGGCTATGACTTTAATCTCTGTCTTACCCAGTGTTAGCTGCACCTGAAGTATCTCTGATGCATTATGTTGGGCTACCAGTCTGGAGGTGTGTGCATCCTTTATGAATACTGAAACACGACCACCTTTGGAGTTTCGGTCCAAGTTCTGGGGCTGAAACGTGTGGAATGAGTTATAGCCTGGTAGTGCAGGTGTGCTTTCTGCTGCCTTGAACTAGGTCTCTGCTAAAGCACAAATGTCGATGTTCTCCATTTTAAGGAGTACTTTAAGCTAGTGCATTTTGAGATTTAAACTTCATGTTACAAAAAGCCCTGATCATTTTTTTTCATAGAAATGCTTTTACTCAGAATAATGATGATATGACTGCATTTTCCTTACATAACATATGTAGGAATTATTATCCTCTGGAATGAGTGAATGAGACAACATTCTGTATGCTGTTGACTTAATACAGAAATTAGAGGCACACATATTCCTCACATCAATAAAACAATGTAGTGCATTGACATTCCAACATATCTCACAATTAGTAACCTTAAATAGACCAAAGAAAAAAGCTGGATAGTTTCTATATTCATATACTGTAGCTAAGCTCTGGAATGCCTTACCAGAAGAAATCAGAGCAATAGCAAACCACAAAAATTTTAAACTCACACTAAAAAAACACCTTCAAGATGCAAGCATCTGCTCCTGCTCCAAGAAAACCTAGAAACCCTGTTCCAGTCTACCAAGTCTCTCCACCCTCCACTCCCTAAACTTTTCTATACTTTCCTCCTTCCTCTACTATACTTCCTCCTTCCACTTCTATACTTCCTCCTTCCACTTCTATACTTCCTCCTTCCTCTCCTCCCTTTTCCATTTAGTCCTACTTTACCCTAACATCCGTTTTTCCCTCTCCCCTCCTCTGACACAGTTGCCTCATTTTCCGAGTCCTAACCACAAATATTAAGCTCCCCTGTCTCTCCTCTAATTAACTTCTAGTCATACTAATGTACATCTTAGCTAACTTTTACTTTCTTTTAATCACTTCTTACAAAGCCCTACCTGCAGTCTACTCAAAAACTCTTGTAGACGTCCATCGTAACTAAACTAATCTTCTTTATAATGTATACCATCAGCTTTCCAACATCAGAATTAGATGATCTAACTGAACAAACCAACTTATCTCTGTATTTCTTGGCTGGCTAACTACTTTAGAAATTGTAAGTCAACTGCCTTTATGTTCAATAAGGCCATCTTGTAATGTTTAAACTATGCACCCGAATGTAAATGCAATGACCATTGTACTTATACTTTGACAAATGTGTTTCTTTTTACACTTTATAGATTGTCAAATGTTTTTATTTTGTGGAGCTTTTCTCCCCGGCCTCTGCTGGAAATGGGGTCCTCACCCAATCGGACTTTCACAGTCAACAAATGTCAAATAAATAAAATATCTGCCCTGACATGTATTTGAAAATGTGATGCAAATGCTTATTATGTCATTCATTGTTCAGAGGCATTACCTATCCCAAAGGAGTTATGCTGTGTATTGCATGTCTTACTCCAGGCATTTCTTTATTACTGCTATTGTTTTGTCACACTATATATCTTAATGGCAGATGAGAGCTTCCATAAACATGTCTTACTGTATGGCATGCAGCTAGAC
Organism: Protopterus annectens; assembly: GCF_019279795.1. NCBI lineage: Eukaryota > Metazoa > Chordata > Ceratodontiformes > Protopteridae > Protopterus > Protopterus annectens. Next base: position 539,485,351 of record NC_056728.1, on the reverse strand, counting down.
CATCAGAAACTGGGACTGGTCCTGTGTTACAGCATTTTCTTGTGTATCGTTGCTGTTGAATTGCTATTATGTTACTGTTCCCTGTAATTCCCCGTAATTCCATGTGAGCATGTAAAGTATAACAATATGCGAAATGTTGGAAAATTAACAATGTAAGCCTTGAAATCATGAAATGTCACCCGATCTGTGCTGCCATTTGTCACTTAAGTATGTTGTATGGCATTATATTACAATACAGTATTCACATGAGTAGACAATACTTGTCTATCATGTTTATAGGTGATAAACCCCTTTCCTTTGCGTGCCACGTACATTTCTTTGCAAAAACATGTCCATTTGCAATGTAAATGACATTTACAACTGGTGCTTCATTTGCTCTTGTGTATACATGCTGAAGTAGAGAATACACCTGTAGTGCTGTCTTGCATACGTAAATTACCTCTATATACATCTCATATGCATTAACTGCAGTGCATCTATTCATTCCGTAATGTTTCTTCTGTCCTTGCTGTTACCTTGACTCATCATTTTTATTAACATTTTAACCACATTTTTAATCTGTTTTGTTACACTGCAGATTTATAACCCCATCTCATCCTTTGTCAGCATGTCCATTTTTATTTATGTACATAACACCAGTATTTACATTATCATTTTAATTATCATTACATCAGTATAGCAGGATTTAGAATAGGAATGTTTCGTTGACACTTCAGCACATTTGCCTGTGGTATATGACTACATTTTACCCATTTCCCCTTCCCTATTAATTACAGTACAAACATTTATTCCTTGTGTACAACTCCCCAATTTTACTTCCCTTTTTTCAGAATTCTTTCACTGTACTTGCCCTTAATATTTCAGGGCTATAGAATGTGCTTGTTTCTTAGCTTTGCCACTAAACAGGTCAGTTTGTTTACATTGTGTTGTTCATGCAAGCACCTTTCCATGGCCACGAATACTATTGCTGGCCAAAAAAAAGTGCTTTACTGGACATGAATAAGTGCTTAGAAATGTGTAGTCACAATGAACTGAATGCATATTTGATTATTACATCTGCTCAACATGCTAACATGCTTACATTGTATAGGCTTAGTGTGAAGCCTGCACAGTTCTTAATGAATCCCAGTGTATAATTTGTCACGTAAAAGTATTTGAAAAAATGGTCCTGCTTGTCACTCAACCAAACTCTGTCCATTAGATCTCACCACGTTTATCTCAAAGGTGGGGAAATGGAAGCAATTCATCAGCTGGTATAAACATTTTCTTAGGAAATTTGAGTTTGAAGGACAAGATTTTCAGAAATGCACTGTGTTCTTGACTCATAAATGATTTACCGCTGAATAATAACCACTGGATATGTAGTATAATCTGCTGTTTACTTTGGTTTATTTTGTGTTAAAAAGTATAGCAAGTCAGATATTACACAAACTGTGGGATTCAGAGATGCCTCTACCATTGGTGTAAATTGCCTAACACATGTAGGCCAGTTTACATGGGAAGTAGAAATGTCATTCAGAAACAGTTTTTACAGGGAGGAAGAGCTTGTTATCACCTGATTAACATGTTACTGATTCACATAAATTTACCACTAGTGTTGGCAGACCTTTGATGTTGGTAGTATGTTTTGGGAAAGGCACACACCTACAATCACACACACATATTCAGACATTCATGCACACATACATATCAGTTACACACACACACACACACACACACACACACACACACACACACACACACACACACACACACACACACACACACACACACACACACACACACACACACACACACACATGTTTCCACTCTTGATTCACCCTCACCCCCACCCCGAATGCTTGCAGTTTATTAAATGGCACTTAACAGCACTAATGAAGAGTCAACATATTAATTCCAGTGATGACTGCATGTAGTATTTTCATATTTTCATGTTTACTTTGGTTTATTTGAGGGAACAACATATTGGACCTGGTCATCACCAACATGGAGACTCTATGTTCCACACCAGAGGTAAACCCCTCATTGATAACATCAGACGATAAACAAATTTCCCTGGACATCCATATCCTGTCCCCACCCCCAGCCAAGGAAATCACTGTAAAGAATTTCTCAAAAGCCAACTTTGCACTTCTCAAGACTGAGGTGGAATCCTTCAAAGCCCCCAGGCCAGAGGATAATACAGCCCAATCTGCAGAATCCTTTACAAATGCATTCTATGAGCACCTGCAGGAATGCATGGATCGTGCTATCCCAAATAAAACCAGGACTCACTCCTCCAAAAACAGGAGACCGGTCTGGTGGACCCCGGCCATAAATAAGCTATACAACAGCAGGAGGAAGCTACTACATGACAGAGAAAAATCCCAAAAAGGGAAGGCATCTCTGATAAGTATTAGCAAGAAACTTCGATCCCTCATAAAATCATCAAAGGCTAGTTTCGAAGGAAAAATTGCCCTAGACACTAAAGATAATCACAAGGCCTTCTTTAGTTATGTCATGAACATGGGTGGAAACTCCCAGATATGCTCTGAATTGTTGCATAACGGTACAAAATATACCGAACCTACAGACATAGCCAACATCCTGGCAGACAGATTCAGTGCAAACCTCTCCCCCCCCCCCCAAAAAAGCAAATGCCTATCCCAACTGAATGTAACCTCCCTGACATCACAGATGCACAGGTGAAAGCTGCCCTCTCCAAAGCAAAAAACACAGCATCTATGGGACCAGAAGGTGTCCCAGGCTGTGTCTCACAAGAGTTCCAAGAAGAACTGAACCCTCACATTAAGTCACTGTTCAAACTTATCCTTACTACAGGATATGTACCCAAAGAATGGCGTACAGCTACAGTGGTCCCACTCCACAAAGGTGGTGCCACAACAGACCCCGGGAACTATCTCCCCATAAGCCTGACTAGTCTGGTCTGTAAAGCTATGGAGCGTATTATCATGGAACTCATAAACAAAGACATTAGGAGCCTCCAGACACTGGACCCTACCCAATTCAGCTTTGTTAAGGGCAAATCTTGCCTCTTAAACCTAGTTGATTTCTTTGAAACAGTTACCAAAGCCATAGATGAGGGCAAGGTAGTCCACACAGCCTACCTGAACCTCGCAAAAGCCTTCGACACAATACCCCACTCGGGCATCATAAATACGCTTACCAGCTTAAATATCAACCCCTATATCCCTATATCACAAGATGGGTTGCAAACTGGCTCAGAGATAGAACCCACATGGTCAGAATCGCAGGTGCCATGTCCGAATCCAAACCAGCTACAAGTGGCATCCCACAGGGCTGAGTTCTGGGACCTCTCTTGTTCGGTATATACTTCTCTGAGGTTCAGGATAACATGGGGGGATTATGGCTGACAAAGTTCGCAGATGACTGCAAACTGGGGGCCATAATCGAATCTCCAGCTGACACAAGCATCCTCCAAAAGGGTCTCACAGAGATGGATGCTTGGTGCCAGAGCCACGGCCTCAAGCTAAATGCTAAAAAGTGCATAGTCATCCTCTTTGGGAAAAACAAGGTGCCTACAAATTACCACATAGGTGGTAATCCATTAAGTACGGAAGAAGTAATTAGAGATTTAGGGACCAATGTAGATAGTAATCTCTCCTTTGATAATCACATTGCCAAAGTGGTTAGAAAGACCTTCTATATAGCCCACCTTATCATGAAAGGGTTCGCATCTAGATCAAGAGAGGTCATTGTGCCCCTCTACTTGGCACTCATCAGGCCCATAATTGAATACAATGCCCCTTTTGGGATGTACCTTACCCGACACCTTCAGCAACTGCAGAGACCCCAAAAGTACCTCACCAAGAGGATCATGGGCTACAAACAGATGTCCTATGCAGCTCGACTAAAGAAACTCCAGCTCTACTCAGTTGCTTACCACCTACTCAGTGGCAATCTATGCCTGACGTACAAAGCCATGTCAAACCCAGAATTAATGGACATGCTCCACCTCAAAAAATCCAAGTCCCTTAGAGCTACATTCTCCAGGGACCTAAACCTCAGCACAAAAATAAATAGGACATGCTGGAGGGACATATTCATTTCCCAGAGGCTCCCCTCACTCTGGAATAGAATCCCAATTCATGTTAGACATAGCCCCTCGCTGACCCTCTTCAAGCGAAATCTGGACGCGTGGATGGGAAATCGCAAATTCACCCCTGGGATCTCTTCTGTGTCCCTGCTAGACAGAGGCACAGTAAACTAATCTTAAAAGGGTACCTTCTGTGACCTACTTTACAGAGGCGCAGTAGGCTAATGTAATAGGGAGGCGGAAGCCAAATACACTCTGGCTAGGCTTATAAATGCCCTAGGGCAGATAGCCTAGTATCTACCTATGAACCTATGAGATATGGAGCAGACCAGATTTAGTACATAAATGGGCTCTGAGTATCAGTGGTGAAACCTTACAAAGATGAGTGCATATTTCTGGAAAACATTTGTGGCTTTAAGTAATGAAGGAACTCTGGAATGGAGTATCAACGTTAGTCATAGCTCAGTCAAATGCCTTTACGTTGATCACTGACTAACCATGAGCAAAAAGGAAGGGCAGTACCTTGGAAGAATGTGTCTCTTTCCCCAAACTACAGACAGACTTGGCTTAGTATTGCAAAAATACAGAACCAAGGAAGACAGACAAAGCAATAAAAATTGTACGCCTTAGAATAAAAGTGTACAAAACATTTCCTTAGTATAAAATTGATGAAGGGAAACTATAAGATTTTAGTCTAAAGTTTAACAAAAGAAAAGAGTGCGTGCAGGTTTTGTAATAAGGAAGCTGAGCAGTCTGATGTAGGAACATAGGAATATAAGAATACCACCAGGCAAGCAGTCCCAAGGACCATAACATGTCTAGTCATATACACCTTTATGAAAACAAATATAAATGATCTTGCCACCCTTGTCAAGCACTTAATACTGATTACTTCTCAAACTGGACAAAGGATAAATTAGTGATTTTTGTGATCTCTGTTTTAAGTGAGTTAGATTCTAACTTTGAGTTCTACAGTTCCCAGAAACATATTTACATAGTCTTCTAATCATAATTCCTTGACACTGTTCTTTTCTTATGTCAGAAGATCGTCCCTTTCCCTCTGCATATTGCAGCCATGGGTTTAGTTATAGAAAACCAGTAGATAAATGCAATTACTGCCTCCCTGTATTATGTTGTACTTGGGCTTTGCCCTCACTTTAAAATGTTTTGACTTTAGTCTTGTTTCTTTAGTGACTGTTGATTTACTTATGGTCTTTGGTGAAGAGCTATTAGCAAAAAAAAAAAAAAAAAAAGAAAAAACCTTGAAAATTGATTTATTGGCTTATTCATAATTAGTAATGAACAATTTAGCCATTCTAGCATATGAAATGGCAAAACTTACTTATCGGGCTTAGAAACCTGTAAGCGTCATGCAGTTTTGGCAAAAGCTAAGAAAATGCCATTTAGAAAGATCTGCAGACATATTCCACTATGTCTTTATTAAGAGATATGTTCAATGTGCCATACTTTTCAGTTTGTTGTCTGAGATAATTATTCATTTAAAGTATTTTTTCCTCATTTTTGCAATATCTTCCTCATGAGATTGACAGTTGCCATCAATAATTTAGCATTTTCTAGCTTTTTACTCTTTCAGGATTATATTTCAGCACTGAGATAAAGCTGAAGAACAGATGAAGCATTTATGGGTCTGCAATTTTGCCATTTGTTATTAAGTTATATTGAAAGAGCTACAGTATCCCACATAGTTTTCTGTGAAGTAAGAAAAGCTTGTCATTTTGTGAGTATCAAAACACATATAGAGTGGTTATTAGTTAAATTATATTTGGGGTATTCTAGTTGCACTGCTGTTCATTATTTGCAATCTGTACATATTTTCCAAGACAGTTTGCATGAATATATTATTCTCACATATCATTATGTAGCCATTATCCTTCGGGATAAGCTTTTGCTCAAAGCAGTTTTCATTTTAGTGAAATTTTGTCCCACTTATTTCATTCTTTTCAAATTAAGGCAGTAGAAATGTAGAGGATAGAGGACTTCAAATGCACAAAAGTGACCCCAGTCAGTCTTAACATCAAGTATAGATTGCATATAGAGAATCTGTATATCAAAATTATTTTTTCTGTTCTCCACCAGGATAAAAAAAACTAACGACAGTAAAAATCACTTTGTATTTTTTGTAAGAAAGTATTCCTCTACAGAGTATTGATGAAACTATACTCTGCAAAATATATGTTTTGAAGGCCATAATAGATTTCTGGCTGTCATTTATGATTCACTTATTCATGGAAGGCCATACAAAGTAGTATATGATGATAATGTAAAGAGATAAAGAACAGAGTAAGGAGTAAAACAAATCTTTTGGCATAATATAATGAAATTATCTTTACTGAAAGTTCTGTTTGCTGGTGCTTCAAATCTGAAAGTAGTAGTGATTGTTTTAATTTCATATTCTATTCCTGAAGGTGTATTTGTGCCAGTTGTCACAGCTGATAAGATGCTGCCGTCCAGTATGTAAACTCTATTAGTGTACCGCACCTGGACTGGCTGTTAATTTTCTTCTATTTGTTAATATGTAATTTCTATGGAAAGTAATCAGTTTTTACTTTTTTTTTATTCATTCAGTCATTTCAGCATGGATTCATAGAGCTAAGAAGAGCATTAGACTGCCCTATGTCAGAATTAATGTAAATAGGGAAATAAAATGGTTATGAGGAACTATTCAATGACATCATAATCTTTCTCTATAATGAGGTTACATGGTGCAGTATTAAGCCAGTATTAAGTGAACAGATTATTTCTTCTGAAAAATTTCAGTCTAAGACAAAAGCTTATTTAGCAAAACGAACCAAGGAATTTTTACCCCTGTCTTTTTAGTCCTGCCAGAAGCAGGTAGTTTTTCAATTTTCTGCAAAAAAATGGAGGAAGCACCTTATATGAATGGAACAGATTTCTGTCACACCAAGTAAATGCATGCTCTGGGAAATATAATATATCAGAACATAAACGTATACATAAACTGGCGCTGCTAGTTTCACTTCAGCATGATATGACTGTGCTAAAACTTCCCGTGGTATTAAATGTAAGGTCATCATATTTACTGTGAAGTACAATATCAGTCTCAAAAATAGAACTGTCTAATAAACACACTTCAAAGAAGAAATGCAGGGATTAAAAAAATCAACTTATTTTCTATTAAACTGCTGGACTCTGAAATTTTAGTGATAGATGGAAAAAGTCATCTAGTAGTTGTTTAAAAATTATGGTAGTGAGACACAACTACTGAAGAAATTGTTTAGCAGATACTGGTGCAAGGATTGGACAGCTCTCTATAGTAAACAATGTTTATAGGAGACAGTTGTCTTCATAGAGCGTTAAAGCATAGTTCAGTGGGCTTCTACCCCTAACTGTAATTGTGGAATTTATAATAACAATCAGAGTAAAGAGATTTACTCTTACAGGTAGAATTATAACTGTCTTTCTCTCTGACGTTTAATCACTAGACCATCAGGGACTACCCTAATAATCAGACAGGAATCAAACTCTGTACCTACAGGAATCAAACTCTGCACCTTGTATCTGTAAGGTAAGCTCCTTAACCATTATGCCATACATGTAACCTGAGATGTTGTCAGCCAGGGTCCATTTCTTTTATACATAAATATATTCATAATGACATCATGTTATTTTTGATTTGCCTGTTAGCACCAGGTGCATTGGGTGCTCTAACTAGTGATAGGTGTGACTGTCATTGTGTATGGTGTATTATATCAATCAAGGCAGGTCTATTCACTTGTCATGGTGAACACTGGCTCTAGATGATGGTCACTGTTGATGTGATGCTCCAATCTCAATGCGCTATGACACATTGAAAATTAAATTTATTGTATTGTTATACCTCTGTTGAATATTTTACAGGGTTTTAGAGCTGAAGGTCTGTTTTATCCAGTCCATTTGCCAATAAAATTTAACTCAGTGAAACATAAGTGAAGCTTCTATTTCATTTGACATCATCAGATAAAGAGGGATGATAATTCTTTCATATGACTTTTAAATTAAACACATCTGTTTTTTCATATCTTTCTATCTGCCTAGGTATCTAGCTCTTTTAATGTATTCTGTTTTTTCACTATTCTCTTGTGAACAGTTTTATAGTTCCAAATTGCTGGTATCAGAATGGTTTTAAATGCCACTTGATTTAGTCATTTGTAGACTTAAAAATATGAATACACATTGATCTGACAAGACTTTATATACCACATTTAAGTCAACCTATATCCTTTAATATGCTTAGGAAAGCAAATTTATTTTCTATACTCTTCAGAGCAAAACATGTTCTTTAGAACATTTTTTAAATGTTACTGTAATCTTTCCTTTCCTTTCCTTTTCTTACATTGCTCCTAAGTTAAGATGCCATATTCCACCTTACTCCTCCTAACATATGTGAGTTAGGAAAAATAATGCCATAGATTTACTGTACAGAGATGAATTTCATGTGGACTTCACTAGTGCTTAGATATTTTTACACACGTTACCTGTGTGTTGATTAAATATCATGTTTTTATTTGATAAGATACCCCGATAATTATATTTTACAGATGAAAATTTAATTTTCGTTTAACTAATGCTAAAGATAAAATGGATTGTTGGAAAAAAAGCTGGATAATTTATTCTGTGTTTACCATTTCCAGCTATAACATAAATACCCTGTGCATGTTTATAAATATCTGCATTATTTTTATTATTTTTGACTGACTAGATGTATAAACAGTCTAAGAAATAGAGAAACTTTCTTTTTCCTTGTCCAAATTCTGTTCTCATAAAGGCTTTTACGTGATCTGTGTATCTGACTAAGGTAACCTCTGGAGAAACAAATATTTCCATAGTATATAAAGAAATAAGCCATATGCCCAACTCTGTTCCATCAAGCATATATTTCCCTAGAGACAAGTTATCTTCATGTGTTCTTTGAGGTTCAATAAGCAAGTGTTGCCCATCAACTATTCCTAATCTAATTTTGTTAAATTATTGTTGTTTTAGAGAGCTTTGACCTTATTATTATCTCTTTAATGACACTGCCAAAATTCTTACTAACATCAATATGTATAGTATATATCTGAGGAGTTTGTTCTATCATAGATCTGATTTTTGGCATTAAGGAATGGAGAGTAAAAATACCAACTTTTCATCATTGCATACATATTGGCTTTATTCCCTTTATGCTAGGCATTCCCATTCCTTATTTGATTACTGTATTAAATAATGTTTTAGCAATCGGAATGCAGCGTTGAAAAGATAGTTAGATCTATAGTTTGCACATCTGTGTTTTTCTGATTTGTCTTTCTAACTCCGTACCATCACAGTTTTGTTACAACATGCTGACATATCTGTGTTTTTAGTCACACATTAAATGTACTATGGTATCAGTACTTTATGTGAGATATGAAGTCCCCTTGTCTTGTTCTTTTGTGGACTGGTACCCATTTTACTGATCTTCTTATTAGTATATTACTGTTGTTGTTTAATGTGTACCTTTCTTTACCACATAATTCCTTTTATTTCTACAAAGTGCACAGGAATAACAGAAAATAGAGGGATGGAGATTGAAATACAATCTATATACAGGAAATTATCAGATGTGAGATCAAGCAGAAGAAAGAGCACTTAGCCATGAATAAGGTAAGGATAGAACCAAGCTTAGAACCAAATTTAATTGCTCTGGCTATCAGGGTAGAGTAAGCTGTGGAATGTTAATGGTTGGACACAGTGCATCATCCACTAAATTGAGCATGAGGCCAGGGCATGATAGAGCTGAGGAGATAATAACAAAGTGGTGCAGGAGAAAATGGTAATTCCTGTGGGGGATTGGAATCTTCTAAAAGTAGACTGGAAGTTTCCAAGCTTTAGGTATGTGAGGGAGTAGGAGTTAGTTGCGGTCTTGAACAATGAGAACTTCACCCATTTGGGGAAGATTGTTCCAGTAATTATAGAAATTTGGGTATGGCTATAACTAATGCAGGAAGTGTCTTGGTCATCCAGATTATGACTCCATTGGATAACAGTCATCAAGCCACTTTGTAGTTAAGTATGGTGGGGGGAGGGTAGACGTAAAAAAAAAAAAGACAATGCTGCATACTTGGGCAGAGATATGTTAGGCTAGAAAAAGCAAACACACTAGGGAGACTGCTCAAGAATAAAGTATACAGGAGTCTGGAAAATGGAAGAAAACCAATGTGACATAACAGGAATGCAAAGCTATCAAACAGAGAAAAAGTATGGTTTGTAAGAACTGGATAGAAGAAGCTGGGAAGTATGCTACCAACATGTAATTAAAGGTGGCAATGGCAACAAAGAATGAAAATAAAACAACAGAATAAGCCAAGAAGGGAGGTGAGGGCTTCTCAGGTACATAGCAAAAAGAAGACGGTGAGGGAGAAACTGGTCAGAATGAGAAAATGTGATAGGAAAATCAAAGAAGACTAGAAAAAGCAGAGATATTGAATAAATGTTTTTCTTCAGCTTTCAAATTGGAAAACAATGGAAGGACACATTCATGGGAGAAAAGTAAGGCAGGATGTGGTAAAATGAGAACAAACACCAGAAAAGGGAAGAAGGAAGTTCAAAATAATTGCTCCTCTTGGAGAGGAAAAAACATAAGGATGACATAGTCTGTCCTCAGAGACATCAATAATCTGCCTATTGTGTTGGAAAAATACTTAACTGACATCATAAAAGGATTAATACATTAGCTATTTCAGAAGAGATAGAGGACTAGAAGACATTGCCTGTGGTACCTAATTATGTGTGTGTATGTTGGGGGCAGAGCATAAAAATACAACTGCTGAACTGTTGGTTTAATAACAGGGAATGAGGAAGACATAAACAGAATCATGAGGATAGTAATCTCCAGGAAAGGAAAGAACATGGTCTCATTGCTAGAAAGATCCATCAGTCAAACCTGATCCAGTGTCATGAAAGGGTTAGTGTAAAGGAAGAGACTGTGGAGTTTAACTCCTGCACTGCTTGGATTAATAAATGTACTATGACAGGATACATTTTATTAGATTTGAATTCCACAACAGTTGTTGCTTACTGTCCAAAAAGCAATCGGCTTTGACTATTCTGGTGATGTAGAGGGATCCAGCTGACCCAGGTTCAACTTGCAGTTTGGGCGATTGACAAAGCAGGAAAGGAGGGATGGACATGCCCATCCCAGGTGGAAGGCTGCTAGTTGATACACTCCCTATGGGTAGGCATGCTCCAAATGCCATACTCAACCATTGTTTGGGGGTGAGTTTAGTGGGTAGGTCATAAACAACAAATTCTTAAGACAGAAGCAGACAAGCCAAACCTCTGGGACACCCGAAGGTATGGAGTAAGTCTGGGGGACTGGAAAGTAGCTGACAGACTCAGTGTGTACATTCTGTACCTGGGGGCCAGGCTTTATGGCTGTATGGTAAATTTGCTCTGATTCCTTGGTTAATAGCTAAGCAACTACTGCAACTAATTGAGTGTTACACACTTCTCAAACAAATAAGAAACAATAAGAACTACCACAATCAACTGAAAAAAAATTTCAGACAGACAATTTATCAGAATACAATCTGTCTAACACCTAAACTACTAACTATTTGCTTCTGGCTAAAAAATTTGCTGTGCTTTTACTTTACCTGACATTTAACTACAGACATAATTTCCTGAGTTTGTGCAGGCAGTATAAGTGCTTGAACCCTGCTTCCAGGGGTATGCTCAAGCAGATAAAGCAGAAACTCCTGCAGCGTATAGTGTTACTTTTTTGAATTAACATTCAGTACCTCCATTTATAAGCCCATTACATGATTTCTTGCATTTTTTGTTTAAGTCCTAGAAATTATCTTTCACTTTTCTGCAGTTACATACAAAATAAGGGCCGGCCTTAGGACAGCCGGACCAGTTTGGCCCAATTGGGACCGGGTCCATCAGAGGGTCCACATACTAGGGTATGACAAGGTCATTATACCTTATATAACCCAGAGAATTTCATAATAGACACTACAGGTATTTTCCTACTGTAGTCTTACTCCCATAGAACTTATAAGTCTTGTATTATTAGAAACTACAACTTCCAGCCTCATGCACAACTCACAGTGTTTACTGTACATCTTCTGGCCTCATGCACAGCTCACAGTGTTTACTATGCAACTTCTGGCCTCATGCACAGCTCACAGTGTTTACTGTACAGCTTCTGGCCTCATGCACAGTTCACAGTGTTTACTGTGCAGCTTCTGGCCTCATGCACAGCTCACAGTGTTTACTGTACAGCTTCTGGCCTCATGCACAGCTCACAGTGTTTACTGTACAGCTTCTGGCCTGGGCTCATGCACAGTTCAGTGTTTACTATGCAGCTTCTGGCCTCATGCACAGCTCACAGTGTTTACTGTACAGCTTCTGGCCTCATGCAGAGCTCACAGTGTTTACTGTACAGCTTCTGGCCTCATGCACAGCTCACAATGTTTACTATGCAGCTTCTGGCCTCATGCACTGCTCACAGTGTTTACTGTACAGCTTCTGGCCTGGGCTCATGCACAGTTCAGTGTTTACTATGCAGCTTCTGGCCTCATGCACAGCTCACAGTGTTTATTGTACAGCTTCTGGCCTCATGCACAGCTCACAATGTTTACTATGCAGCTTCTGGCCTCATGCACTGCTCACAGTGTTTACTGTACAGCTTCTGGCCTCATACACAGTTCAGTGTTTACTATGCAGCTTCTGGCCTCATGCACAGCTCACAGTGTTTACTGTACAGCTTCTGGCCTCATGCACAGTTCACAGTGTTTACTGTGCAGCTTCTGGCCTCATGCACAGCTCACAGTGTTTACTGTACAGCTTCTGGCCTCATGCACAGCTCACAGTATTTACTGCTTGCACTCCCATAGCAGTCAACTATTGTTGCCAAGTGCTAAAAAGGGATTTCAACACAAAACTGGTCATATTAACTATCTGGTTTTGTGTACCACTCCAGAAAAAATGTCTCAGAAGATAAGGTCCTGCTTATTTTGAAGACTGATAGAAAGTTACTATTTTCTTTTCCTTCTTCTGCTGGTATGGGTTTATAAATGGTTGTTGATGGATAGAATTACAAGAAATAAATATGGAATAGTAAGCCTCAGATAACATGAGAACAAACACTGGTAAGCATAAGAAATAAATAAAATATTGTGATATGAGGTAACATTTGATCATTAAGACTTGTACAAAACAACAAATCCAATGCCAAAAAATTTTTATTATAACATGAAAAGCTTTCTGGTAAACCACATTTCTTCAGTGCTAATGGATGGATTACCCGAAAGCTTTGCTTGTTATAATAAAACTTTTTTGGTGTTGGATTTGTTGTTTTGTATTAGCTTCTTGAATCTCCAGTCATGACAGTATTGACTTTTTGTTCTATCTTTAAAACTTGTGAGAGAATGTTACCAATTCAGCAATATGGAAGAGAAATTCTTATTGCAATAACATAGGAGCAAAATAATCCCAGAGAAGTGAAATATGAGGTGTTAGTGGTGGGAGACAGAGGTGAACATAAAAATGATTCCCTTTGCTGAAAGGTTTAAAACAGTAACATAGTAAAAACAACCAAAGAAACAATAAGTATTAATTAGAATTGATGCAACAGTGATAATGTAAGAGCAAAAATGCAAAGAAGTGTAAGTTAGGATATTATGTAGCATTAGTGAGCATAATTGTAAGTGGATATGAGGCAAGAAAATGGCAGTAAAATAAGTAGTAAAACAGGTGAGAAGAGTATATGTAGACCGTCATAACATCATACAGTATAATGTTTCCATGGAGAAAGTAATGCAGAAAACTTATTAGTAGTGTGTATGATTTGTTTGATATAGGATGTGCAGGAGGGAAAAGCATGAGTCAAATGAGAGACAGGAAAAAACATAAAAATAAAATACAATAACATTTAATTAAAGGAAAAACTGTGAGGTGAATAAGGGGAGTGTGCAGCTATCTCCAAGCAAGGTTCCGGCGATGTAGACAATACTACAATGTCTGGGAACAAATTTCTATTTAAGGGTGGGTGTGCATATCTTTTGACACATTATATAGGCAGTGGACCTTAGCAGCCTATCAGACAGATGCCTTATAGTTTACCTGAGTGAGTTAAGCAGACCCTGAGAGAGGAATTATAGGACATGTTGGATGGGGGTGTAATCCAAAAGTACACTAGTTTACTTCTGTTTTAACATCTTGTAATAAAATATAAGCTAAAAATAAGCATATTGTTTTATTTTAATATACAGTGATAGCATACATATCTGATACCTAATGTGAAATAGCCAAGTTCAAAAAGCTAGTAAATGGGGAGGAGTGTGGTGGTAGATGAAGGGCTCCATACAAATGCTTAGGACATTCCTACATACAATCTATTTTCTAAGGAAAGCATTATCATCTTCATGTGGCTTACCCGGAATCTTCAAGCAGTATAATATGTAAGTGTATACATTTGTTGAGCAAAATTTAGATTCATTTTTAAAATATGATACATTTACGTATTTACATATTGTGAAATGCTGTTATAACCTTTTTACAAATTTGCTTGTCTTTTACTGAAAAGACAAGTACAATGCAGCTTCTTTAAATTAATCTGTAAGACAGCTATTTTTGCACATTTATTTTATAAACTTGATACAGCTATTATGCAATTAGCTTCTTTTGAAACGGCAGTAACATTTCCCAGTTTATTACAGTTCCCTTCACATTTACAGGTTGACAGGTGAAAATCAGTGGGCATAGTCTACATGGATTTCAGCAAAAATAATAAAAAAACTGGAGATATGAGGGTAAGAACAAGATGCAGAAATTGGAAAGCTGCATGAATGATTGGTAAGACACAGAGGGTTGTTATAAGATGGACAAAGTCAGGAATGAAGCAAGTGACTTACGGTCTGCCAGAGGGGGTGTCCCAACTTTTCAGTCTGCTTTCACAGACATATATGTTTCAATAGAGAACAAGAACAGGCTCTTTGATGCTGAAACTGAGATGTATGCTGAGATGTATGCTGCAGTTTTTGAAGTAAGGTAGAGTCCACCAACTATCTGGAAAAGGTGGACAACTGAGACAAAAGAGGATATCCACAGATACATTCAAGTGGTTGAAAGGGGTAACATTTTAAGACCACATAGGCCTACTGAATCCTTCTGTCATAAAGCAAATGCAACTTAAAGTGTTTTGTGAAGGCTTCAGTTTGTTTTTCTCATTCTTTCAATGCTTCATTTCCTTCTGTAAACATTTGACACTCTAATAATTTTGTTTCCCTTGTTTCATTTAGGTATTTAAAGACAGATTTTCTTCTGCCAGTAATATCATTAACTAAATTTGCATCTCTATTTTTCATACATTCTAACTGGGACTTGCTTGCTTAATTGTCTACATTACATGTCCAAATGCATTTATATTTTTTATTTCTTGCATAGAATGCTTTTCTGATTAATTTCTTCTCTACATTTAAACATTCACTGATTATGCTGTTTTTTTTATATATATTCCTTGCCTGGATTGCATTCCCTTCAAATATGAGGTGCTGGGAATGGTAAAATAATGTTTTACTTTCTTTCACCAAGGTGAGCCATCTTCACGGTTAGGCTCACAGGCCAGGAAGTTGATAGTAGGCAAGCAGCCTAGGCAATGATTGAGAAGTCTAGCCTGTGTATCGCAGCAAACATGTAAGCATTGCTGCCCCAATCAAGGAACACCATACTACATACATAGTTTGCTATATTTGATATGCACAAGAAGCCTGTTCCATAGGGAATTGTGCCAGATAACTTTCATGCAAGCATGTCTAATTTTATTTTGAGGATGACTAAAAACAAAAGAATGAGTATTCATAATATTCCTATTATCAGAAGGTGAAGTAGGTTTAATATGGTAGGGTTGTTTAAAGCACACAAGGCTACACAAAGGCCACCATGCCCAAGCCTTCAAGAGATACAGCAAATTATTATGGATTCTAAGCTATGCAGATCAATTAAAAACTTGACCTGATTTTTTTTTTTGTTAAGAATAACTGAAGCCTTTTTCAGTCTGGCAAATTGGATGGAGAGATATATTCCAAAGGGAATTAAATTCTGTGCTAGGTCTAATGAGTAAAAATGAAGGATATTATGATGTCATCAGATCTAGGAGATATTATATTTGGTTCTTAGCTGAGTGATGTAAAATTATTTTCTAAATATTATTGATACCTCATGGAGAAAGGATCGCTTGTTGACAATGAATGTATCTAATCTCTAATAACCGTGTCAATTTTAAGGGATAGTGGGCAGCATTTATTTGATATGCATTGGAATTGTCTGGTTTGCTACATAAAGTTGTGCCACACTTTTTGGCACTGAGTTTGAGACCAATGCAGTGCAAGCTGAAGACATGATCAAGTCCTTCTTGGAGTAGGGGCAAATAATGACATCCACTATGCACTCACCAGCCAAAACAGTTAGCCAAAGGAATTTGATGTATATCTTAATGTCGGAGAACTAGGTAATAAACAGTGGTCCAGGACTCCCAGTGGATAACTATAAGTGTTATATCTTTGAAAATTTACCACCAGCCTCCAGTATGTTAGCTCTGATAGTGAACCAGTTGGCTATCAAGTGGACATGTAGGGGTTAATATTTTACTGGTTAATGTGCCAATCACATTAGCACTGCAAAATATATCAATGGCCTTAACCAGGTCAAGGTAGGCAGTGTAGACAAAATAGTATCTGTTCATGGCTTCCTCAAAGTTTTCAATGGAGTTGACTATATTAGGAAAACAGGATCAGCCTTTCTTAAAACCAAAGTGATTGAGTTCAAGGGATTGTAGACCATTTGTTTCAGGGCTGTCTTTGCTGCATTCTATGACCTTGTAAATGGGACTGATGAGACTGTAGGACAATAGTTCCCTGGGTTGGTGGTATGGACAGCCTCGTACACTACGATGACACTTCTGCAGATATCTGTCACATAACCTGTGAGGAAGCCAAGGCTGAATATGGAGACATGGTGTTAAGCAAATGTGTATATTTCATTGACTAGAAGGTAACCTGTTGTGTTATCAGGGCCCACAGATCTGATATTTGCCATTCTAGATGCTGTTGTAGATAGTGTTTATTAGTCTTATTCTAATCTGATTATTGGGGAGACAAGGTCTGAAGAGCAATGGGTGGAATGCAGTATATAGGAAGGAAGAATGCATACCTCAGTTTGTCAGAGAGGATATTGGCAATGGTTAGTGGGCCAGAGGTAACATTAGATAACAGCCTAGATCAATACTGGGCCTTGCTTCTCAAGTTCCTAATATAGATAAAAAGAGGCCTTGTGATTGTTCTTGGAAGAGGTGTTCAGGTATATATCACATTGTTAAGTTGCATTTTAATGAATGCCTCTTCGTTGAACAACTAATAATCAAACAACCTATTCAGAAAATGAAATTTTAAGTGAAAACGTAACCTAGGGCAAAGCAGTGGTAGTGTCCCTTGGTGACTGTGAGAAAAAACATACAACAAAACCTCAATAAGGTGGGGGCTATGCCCCCACACCCTCCAATGTGGCGGGGGGCTGTGCTCCTTACATCCCCTAACTAAATATACCAACTCCAAGATCGCACTACAGTGGGGAAAAGGGGAATTTCCAGATAGCAGCCAACCATCTCCTTGCCCTAGGAATCTATTCATTGAAAATGTTTGTTTTATAATGAGAAGTTCAATCTTTAGTTGTTTGATGAAGAGACAGTAACTGAAATGCAATTTGACAATTTGATATAGACCCAAGGTGGTCAATTTTAATTAATAGCTTGCTTTACTATCTCTAATAATCCACTTATGGTTTTTACTTATCAGTTTTAGATCCTTTGTGAGGCGGTGAAGGGAATTTTTTATACTAGCAAGTAGCATTTTACTCTTATTTGTGACTTTACTTGTGACAGGGAGAGTTGCCTTAATATAGCAGTTTACAGATGAATAGAATTGTGAGGTATATGTATCAGTTATAGCAAGAGGCTAGTCAAGGCTGTCAACTCTTGGGAAGAAACAACCCTGAATTTCTCCAGGTTATCACCAAACGATAGGGCTGCTAGCCTAGTAACTTCCTAAGAACCTATGAATTATGATAAGAAGTTGGCTCTGGAGTATTGATTCTCAATACTGTATGGTTTGCTGGTGTAGTGAAGCAAGGTCAAAGGCAGAAGATAATAGCTCGGTCATTGGATTTATCTGTGGAGAAGGTGGCACATGGTGAGGGTGGGAGGTTGTGGCAAACCTTGTAAGAACAAGGCCAACAAAAATCACACTTTTAGTGGGGAAGAGGAAAGCATAATTCACAAAATTTGATGAACCACAAACTCCAAACCAGTCTCGGTACAATTCTATAGAAAATTTAATAAAACAAATCCAACAAACTTGTTTTCTCTAGCGCCTCAGCTTAATACGCCTTTCGAGTATCTCTGATAAAGGCGTATTAAGCCGAGGCACTAGAGAAAACAAGTTTCTTTAATTTGTTTTATTAAATTTCCTATAGAATTGCACCAAGACTGGTCTGGAGTTTGTGGTTCATCATATTTTCGTTTTCCAGAAGTGGTTTACGTAATTCACAAAATTGTTGTCAACAAATTCTAGGAACTGCTGTGTCTATTTTTTATTGTCTTTACAGGTTTGTAGTTAAAAAATGCATAGCTAAATTTGTATAGGTTATCATGGTGGGTTTAGTAGGTCTGGACTCTAGCTGATTTAAGTGCATGCCATCATCCTGGGGGGGGGGGGGGCACTGAGGGAGAAATGGGACTGGCAGTAATGTGACAGCCTTGAAACATGGCACTATTTTTCTAGAAGGTGTCAGCTGGTATCACATTACATTTTAAATTAGTATATTTAGAAAGAGGGGCAAAACCATGGAATACATATTTACATAAGGACTTTATAAGTTTAAAAGCGATGGCATATGTAATTGCTAGCACTGTCATATTAAAGCATCAAAATTGCAATTTGGGGATTTTATTTAGCTTTTCACTAGTATCAATTTTGTCATGAGAATTCATAGTTTCATGATCAGATTTTATTTCTTCCACTTTATCATTTTTAATTTTCAATATTTGCTTTTGATTTATTCATTATTTTACTCTTTTTCTATGGATATTGTTTCAAAACACAGAGCACCCGTATTTTGTTCAGAATGAGAGTAAACAGTAACTTCACAAAATGATGAACTTCTTATGAAAAAACATATATTATGATTAGTTTAGTTGGGTTCAAGCCTAACAACCACAATCACACAGTCGTCAACATTCAAAAGGGGCCATGCACCCACAGAGACAACATCAAAACTGAAAATCTTACTTTTCCTTTTTTCCTCAGAATCATACATTCTACAAGTGATAAGACGATACTGACGAGTAATACTTCCTTCATACATAAATGTAACACACTGTGTGGTGGATTTGCATATTATTTGACCATTGTTAGGCACTGGCTCACTGCCACCCAAAAACATTGCAGTAAAGAAATTTTCAAGTTACAGGTTCTCTGAACCATATATGAGTAATATCTATTAAAATCTGGAACTATCAACACTTCAACATTCAAATGTTTCTCTGCCTGTTCATGCAGACCCTAGACTTGATCCATTGGCACATAACTTTGCAGGCCATTTATAAATAATCTAACACAAAACTCTAATTGAAATGGAAAGTATGTGTTGCAAAGAATTTTTTCCTGGATCACCAGTCCTAACTTCAGTTTGTTATGCCTTCAAAACAGATGTCAAGGATGTGTTTCTTTTCATGTTTAGTAAGCTTTTTAAATAAAGAAGGAGCAGACATGTTGTTTGTTTGCAGAATGATAATATTTTTATATAACACCAGTTTTATAGTATAGCTTTCCATCATGGTACTGGTTTGGATACTCAAGTTTGTATT
The DNA here is from genome assembly GCF_019279795.1 of Protopterus annectens. Classification (NCBI taxonomy): domain Eukaryota; kingdom Metazoa; phylum Chordata; order Ceratodontiformes; family Protopteridae; genus Protopterus; species Protopterus annectens. The sequence continues at coordinate 539,465,393 of NC_056728.1, read as the reverse complement.
TTTATTGTGATTTATGATTGTATAAAAACTGTTATATTTACTCTTCTGTTCATGTATTTTTCATGACTAATAAATCCTTTTATGAAAAAATTAATTTCAGTAAATTCACTTGTCAAGATTTGCTCTGCAGCTGAATTTCTGGGTAACAATTGTTTTGACTGAATCATATTTTGCTGAATCACAGCTAACTGAACACAATTGAATAAAACCCATTTGACTGAATCACAATGGAATGACAATTAAGAAGTTGTGATTCACTGTGATTTTATTCCTCTTTTCTCACCTTTTGTGTGACTGTCAAGTTAGTATATTTAAATAAGGTGGTGTGAGTAGCAAAACCACACACCTGTGGCATACAGATTTTCCCCTGTAAAAAAACATTTTTAAGGTATGTTTATTCTAATGCTGTTTTCTGGTCAATGTGTTTGCAGGCTAACAATGATTCATTTTTTTTCTTTTATCAAGTCTTTTGTTCACAATTGTATGACTGTGGATCTACTATTTTAAATAAGGTGTTGGGAGTGCAGGAAGGCTTGTCCCTCCACCAAAACACAATTTTAAGGTATGTTTAGTGTAATGAAGTTTTTCATTCAAAGGCAATTCTATAAAATGACTTTACAATCAAATATGTTTTCAGTCAAATTTGCTCATTCATTTGTGATACAATGTTATGTGATTCGATCAAAATGACTACTCAGTTTTTGAAACTATTTTTTCTTTTTCAAGCACATAACAGTCTGGCCATGATAGGTAAACTAGTCTCAATGTTCTATATGCCAATCAAACTGCAATCACATTTATATCATATGATCTCTTGTCTGTTTTTGTGAGACAGAGGTCTGAGTTTAGTTTCTCATATGATATGACATATGTAAGACTACTCTGCTCTCAGGAATATGCAAAAGAATCACCAATACGATTAATAAAACAGAGACCACAACAAAGCTATAACTGACTTTTGTGAAGGTGCATCAAGTTTGCTTGTGGTTTGTAGACCACATGTGAATGGACATTAGTGCCTGAAAATCACAGATAACAGTATCTCTCATATTCCCTGCAGACTGCTCTGTCGGACATGCTGGGTGAGCAAATTGGAGTCACTAAGGAAATTTTTTTGAGCTATGATACAGAGTTGAAATTGCCTGAACATAGTAAGACCATGCTGAGTCTAATTATGATGGCTGCCAAAAAAAGCAATAACAAGAAAATGGAAACTGAAGTTTAAACCAACTTTACTAGAAGTAACAAAGATAGTAATTGAGATAAAACAACTAGAAATGTGATCATTAGAAAAGGGTAGGAGTAAATTACACAGGAAAAATGGGAAATGTGGGACCATTACATGCAGATGAGAGACAATGTTTAAAAGAAGGCAGGATCTGAATGAGCTATGTAATGATTGATAATGACTGGATATATTCAAAGTGATGTATAATGTTTGCAGCTACAGTTGTATTGGCACGGTTTGTAAGCTATAATGTCTGCAACTGAGATTGTGCCTCTATGATTTATTTTCATTTATAAAGAGTGTCTGTGTCACACATGACAATTAAATAAAGATGTTACTTGAGAAAAAACAGTATCTCTTATCTCTTTGTTAATTATTTTATTACTGGGTATAAACTGATTGCTTTCAGTTATAATTTGACCTGAAGGAGTGAATTCCTCAACATCTAATCCCAGCCCTGCCTGACCGCAACATATCACCACATCCACTTTCACCTTCAGACCTGTGCCCACATGATCATCCTATGTAAAACTACTCTTAAACAAACTTAAACCGTGCACTTCTTCAACTGACCTTCAAAACAAGTACTTAAAAACAGCAGCCAGTAGCATTGCCTATCCTGTCTCAGTCTTTATAAATAGATCAATCCAAGAATCCCACATACCCTGTCTCTGGAAAAAATCACACATTATCCCTCTACACAAAGGAGGGTATTCAACAGACATTAATAATGTTAGACCTATAGCATTTTTATCTCCCTTTACCAAAATACTTGAAAAGTGCATTCAAAAAACAATTGATTGGCTATCTCCTGCAGGAAGAGCTCCTATCCTATATAAAACATGGCTTCCATCCTTTTCACAGTACCAGCACTGCCCTTCTAATTTACATAAATGCTATCAATAAAGCTAGAGATAATGGCAAACTAGTCTCTTTCTTATTTCTAGACTTGTCTAAAGCCTTTGCTACAGTTTCTCACAGCAAACATCTAGTTTAAATGTCTTTACTAGGTCTTTCTTGGTCTGTCCATCTGTAGTTCAAAGGCTAACTGTCCAATAGGAATCAGTCAGTAAAATGGCACTCTATGCTCTATCCTTACCTCCCATTCACTGCCAGTTTACCACAACGCTCTATCCTTGGTCCCCTCTTTTTTAACATTTTCACCAACACCCTCTCAAACAACAGACCACCTTAATACAATAAGCAGATGATTCTTCTCTCATTTGTATATCTAACAACATGGCACACCTCCAAAAATTTATTCAGGAAGCTTTAACAGACACTGAAACATAGTTCAGAACTCACAACTCATGCTCAGCCCAAAAAAGACCAAACTACTACTTTTCCCTCAAATCCATCTTTCATGTAAATATAAAATGTAAAGTCCTCTTTCTTGATAATACAAAAATTAAAGTCACTTATCATAGTAAATTATTAGGAGTGATAGTGGATGATAAGCTTACAGTTGACCTGCATATACAAAATTGCATAAGAAATACTCATCAAAAACTAGGGATACTTTACAGAGCCAAAAACATTCTCACTGACTAAATTAAAGCTGTACATGCCACTACTTATCTCCTCCACACTCTTCTTTATGGCACTCTCATCCTTAATAACCTTGTAGTTTCACAAAAATTAAATTTGAAAAATGCTATAAGAAAGTTGCTAAATTTGCAGCAAATACCCCTTTTAGAACCCACTACTGTGTAGCACTAAAAACCTGAATTCGTTAGTACTACCTCATCAACTAAGATATACCCAGCTTTTTACCACCTATAAAATTATCCAGCATACATCTGCCTGTTCAGCATTAAAAAACATTCTACACAACTATGTTTCCTGTTGGTCATTGCGATCCACTGATCAAAAATTCCTGTCTGTCTATAAACCTGTCAAACCTGCTGGACATGTCTGCACTCGTACAAGGTTTCTAAGGCCTAGATCTCTCTGCCTACATTTACCAGGACAATACCCTCCCTCCCATCTTTCAAAACCACTCTGAAAGACATTTTAGCTAAATATGTCTCAGTTCTTGCTCAAAACCAGGCTAAACTATATCCTGAAATGTGAACATGTACTTTTTCATTCCTTATACATTCTTCATGTTGTCCCTTGAAGTCTCAAAAGCACAGTATGTCAACATACGAGGTCTAAAAACTAATAATGAGCAAACTTCTCTGTTGGAAGATATAAGATTCTCTTGAGTTCAAGCACCTAATAAAAAACATACTGTGAATATCCAACCTACCAAGGCAAAAAATGGAAACAGGAAACAAACAACAGACATTGTTCTATTTGTTATAGGAATTACAATGGGGTTAAGAGAAGCAATTAACACCATGGCAGCAGATCTCAACGGGATTTTCACAATGGAGATTACTACACAAAAATTCATGGGGGTGCTGCACAAGACCAACAGCAAGCCCCCAGCATCACAATCACCACTGGCCACCAGCAAACCTCAGAGACCCAGTGAAGAACAGGTGGATATGGATCAGAACAGAGACCAGAGCCACAGAATGGACCAGAATCACAAGAGGAATCTAATCGAAGAACAGCAGAACTGACAGGGCAACCAGAACCACTGACAATTCAGAAACCAAGAACAGCAGCAGCACCACCACCAAGATCTTTGTCATCATGAAGAACTCCTACAGAAGAACAGACACCAACCACCATACCAGTACTAGAACCAACAGCAGTACCAGTACCAAGACCAATGTTAGAACCCCAGGGCTTGCCCCTCTTACCAGAGCCACAATGAGGAATACTACTGCAATCCATCAAGTTTACTGAGGTCACAAAAGGAATTTCAGAACTCTCAAACCCCATCCTTAACCTCCAAGGCAACAGGAGGAGCAAACAGTAGATTGGGGTGAGGGAAATGAGGTACCTGGGCAATCTCAACTATAGCTCAGATGTTTATTGTCAGATGGAGGAACCAGGCACAGTACTAACTTATCCACTAATTTGGAACTACACCAAAAAAGAACTGTCTGACATTGAAGTGTACTTTTTAAAAGGCTTACCTTTGTACCCAATTGCAGAAGCGATGCAGCCCAGGTACTTATAGACCTCAAATGTTATGTGAGAAAACTCAATTTAAAAGTTCAATTCTATGGGAAGGCTACAAAATTGTGAAAATAAACCCACTGATGAGACGATAAAGAGACTCAGCAGCTATTGTCCTCCCTTGCAACAAACACTAGCTGGATTCAAAGTAAAGTGTGAAATAGACATTAGAAAATTGCTACAAAAACCAACAAAGAAAAAGTATTTTAACCTCACACTTTAAGAGAGAAAAGAATGAATTGAATTGGGGGCATGATAAATATAGACGCATAATGAAGGCTGACAAGGGAGGGTGAATATTAGTGACTGATATTATAAATTGCAATCTGAAAATAGAAGACATGCGGAATGGCAAGAATTTTACGATAATTATACTTTTCATGCAATAAAGAGAGCATACGGTTACTGGAATACCAACCTTACTGCATTATATGAAGAAAGTCTGATTACAGAGAATCTGTATGATTATGACTAGAACCCATGCCCCCATTGGCCTAAGTTGTTTGAAATACCAAAACCTCATAAAAATGAAGATAACCCACCATACAGGCCACTGGTGGCAAGCAGGGGATCCCTTATGTACATAATATTTATATACCTGGATTAACTATTGAAACACCTAGCTAAGAAAAACAGATCATATATAAAAGATTCTATGCACTTCTTGAGAAAAATAAGAAACATTATTGTTGAAGCTGACAGCATCTTGCTAACAATCAATATAGAGTCATTATATACTGTGCTTCCTCACAATTACTGCATAGAAGCACCTGTGGATTCTTTTAAGACACTATAATAGTACTCAAGCACAGTTAGAAATGCAAAGTAAGATCATTAATTTGATACTGGATTTTAACTTTAACTACAAGCAAAAGGCAAGGATACTGTAGCTATAGGGGCGGCAATGTCTTCCAGCATAGCCAACATAGCCCTGGGCAAGTGGGAAGAGAATTTTGTGTTCATCAACAGAAAGTTCATGCAGCATATTTCATGTTATCATTGTTTCATCAATGATATTTTTATTGTCTGGCAAGGTAAGACTTTATAGCTGGAAGAATTTGTCAGGTATCTCAGTCTACCTACTATCAACCTGCATTTCACCTCATTCAACAGCTTCAGCTCAACCACGTTCTTGAACATGATGATTTCCAAGCATATTAACAACAGAATATCCACTGATCTTTGCCAAAAAATTATGAGAGTGAATCTCTTATTCCACAATAAGTCTGCATCCCTCCAAGACAAAATATGACAATAATAATATAAGGCTAACAATAGTTCTAGGGATACTCTGTTGTCCAACCAAATATCCAAGACCAGGAATTCCATCCCTCAATACATACTAAATAATACAAATACATCCAAATTTAAACTGCTCCTTAGGGAACACCTAACCAAAAACTGGCTATTCTCCTGCACAAATCCATGCTGACCAGAATTTTGATTTCTTTCACAGTACTCTAAGCCTAATTCTTCCAATTACCTACGGTATATATACTATGTTTTTTTACACATAATGCAATGATATTATCAATAAACTTTTTATGTGATATCTTTATTGTATAAAAAAATACTTCCATATTGTTCCTATCTAGCTCCTGACTCTGGTGATTCCATACATGTCCTTCATATGACCTTTGTTGTACAATCATTTTTGTATATGTTAATTTTTGAACTGGAGCTTTACATTTAATTTTTTGATACTCTGTCAACTGTTACTAAAAGTGTTAAATTATTGTTACAGAACTGTTCTCCCCTGTCCTCCACTGAAAATGGGTTTCTGACCCAGTCAGACATTCTTATTAAACAAATATAAAATAAATAAAAGAATAAAATAAAATAAAATGACATGGTTAAGTCCCAGGGATATAGGCTAGCTAGAATTACCACAAAGCTAGAACCTGTACCTCCCAACCGTACTGAATTACTTGGTAAAAAATGAGTTTTGGGGTGCAAAGAATGGGGTGCCACAATTCCTGAGTGGCACCCCTTAATTTCTGAGTTTTCAGCCACACGTTTTGAGCTGACATCATCACATGTGCGATGGCATCAACTGCATGAAACAGCCTGCCAGCCTGTCAGAATTGAGCTGAAGCTCAATGTGCATGCTCAAATCCTTAGTGGGAAATAACCACAATGCAAGGCTGGATATCTTCTAAGCTGTGCTGCCTAATGAGATTTTGATATGCTGTACGAAGCAGTGTGTTACTGCCAAACTGGATAGTTATGCTGCTGCTGAGAGCCACTTGATGAATGGACGAAGCTGCTGCTGCACCATTTTCATGAGAAGAATGGACTGCAAAGGTAGGAAGAGCTGCAGAGGTGTGTGTGTGTTCCTACACAAGAACCGTTTGCTGCTACCTATGGACGAATCTGTGCCATAATGAAGAAAGAGCTGAGTTTGATGTGTGAATCTGCACCGTAAGGTAGAAAGAGCTGTGTTTGATGTGTGAATCTGCACCGTAAGGTAGAAAGAGCTGCATTTGGTGTGTGAATGTGCACCATAAGGAAGAAAGAGCCATGTTTGATGTGTGAATCTGCACCGTAAGTAGAAAGAGTCACGTTTGATGTTTGAATCTGAGCCGTAATGTAGAAAGAGCTGTGTTTGATGCCTGAATTTGCGCAGTAAAGAAGAAGGAGCTGCGTTTGATGTGTGAATCTGCACCATAAGGTAGAAAGAGCTGCGTTTGATGTGTGCATCTGTGCTGTAACATAGAAAGAGTTACGTTTGATGTGTGAATCTGCACCCTAATGTAGAAAGAGCTGCTTTTGATATGTGAATCTGTGCTGTAAGGTAGAAAGAGCTGTGTTTGATGTGTGAATCTGTGCCGTAAGGTAGAAAGAGCTATGTTTAATGTGTGAATTTGCACTGTAAGGTAGAAGGAGCTGTGTTTGATGTGTGCATCTGCGCAATAAGGTAGAAAAAGCTGCATTTGATGTGCAAGTCTGCGCCATAAGGAAGATAAAGCTGCATTTGATGTGTAAATCTGCACAGTAAGGTAGAAAGAGCTGTGTTTGATGTGTGAATCTGCATCATAAGTTAGAAAAACCTGCATTTCATGTGTGAATCTGTGACATAAGGTAGAAAGAGCTACATTTCATGTGTGAATCTGCACAGTAAGGTAGAAAGAGTTGAGTTTGATGTGTGAATCTGCACTGTAAGGTAGAAAGAGCTGTGTTTGATGTGTGAATCTGCATCGTAAGGTAGAAAAAGCTGCATTTGATGTGTGAATCTGCGCCAAGATAGAAAGAGCTGCATTTGATGTGTGAATCTGCACCGTAAGGAAGAAAGAGTTGCATTTGATGTGTGAATCTGCACCGTAAGGTAGAAAGAGCTGCGTTTGATGTGTGAATCTGTGTCATAAGGCAGAAAGAGCAGCATTTGATATGTAAATCTGCACCGTAAGGTAGAAAGAACTCCATATGATGTGTGAATCTGCGCCGTGAGGTAGAAAGAGCTGCATTTGATGTGTGAATCTGTGCTGTTAGGTAGAAAGAGCTGTGTTTGATGTGTAAATCTGCACCATAAGCAAGAAAGAGCTGGGTTTGATGTGTGACTCTGTGCCATAAGGTAGAAAGAGCTGCGTTTGATTTGTGAATCTGCACTGTAAGGTAGAAAGTGCTGTGTTTTATGTGTGAATCTGTGCCATAAGGTAGAAAGATCTGTGTTTGATGTGTAAATCTGCACCATAATGTAGAAAGAGCTGTGTTTGATGTGTGAATCTGCACCGTAAGGTAGAAGGATGCGTGTTTGATGTGTGAATCTGCTCCATAAGGTAGAAAGAGCTGCATTTAATGTGTGAACCTGTGTCATAAGGTAGAAAAAGCAGCATTTGATATGTAAATCTGCACAGTAAGGTAGAAAGAGCTGTGTTTGATGTGTGAATCTGCACCATAAGCAAGAAAGAGCTGGGTTTGATGTGTGACTCTGTGCCATAAGGTAGAAAGAGCTGCATTTGATTTGTGAATCTGCGCCGTAAGGTAGAAAGTGCTGCGTTTTATGTGTGAATCTGTGCCATAAGGTAGAAAGATCTGTGTTTGATGTGTAAATCTGCACCATAATGTAGAAAGAGCTGTTTTTGATGTGTGAATCTGCACCGTAAGGTAGAAGGATGTGTGTTTGATGTGTGAATCTGCTCCATAAGGTAGAAAGAGCTGCATCTGATGTGTGAATCTGTGCCATATGGTAGAAAGAGCTGCGTTTGATGTGTGAACCTGTGTCATAGGGTAGAAAAAGCAGCATTTGATATGTAAATCTGCACAGTAAGGTAGAAAGAGCTGTGTTTGATGTGTGAATCTGCGCCGTGAGGCAGAAAGAGCTGTGTTTGATGTGTGAATCTGCACCGTAAGGTAGAAGGATGTGTGTCTGATGTGTAAATCTGTGCCATAAGGTAGAAAGAGCTGCATTTGATGTGTGAATCTGTGCCGTAAGGTAGAAAGAGTTGCGTTTGATGTGTGAATCTGCGCTGTAAGGTAGAAAGAGTTGCGCTTGATGTGTGAATCTGCATTGTAAGGTGGAAAGAGCTGCGTCTGACGTATGAATCTGCGTCATAAGGTAGAAAGAGCAGTGTTTGATGTGTAAATCTGTGCTGTGAGGTAGAAAGAGCTGCATTTGATGTGTGAATCTGTGCCGTAAGGTAGAAAGAGCTGCGTTTGATGTGTGAATCTGCACTGTAAGGTAGAAAGAGTTGTGCTTGATGTGTGAATCTGCACTGTAAGGTAGAAAGAGCTGTGTCTGATGTGTGAATCTGCATCATAAAGTAGAAAAAGCAGCGTTTGATGTGTAAATCTGTGCCATAAGGTAGAAAGAGCTGCATTTGATGTGTGAATTTTTGCCGTGAGGTAGAAAGAGCTGCGTTTGATGTGTTAATCTGTGCTGTTAGGCAGAAAGAGCTGCATTTGATTTGTGAATCTGCGCCATAAGGTAGAAAAAGCAGCGTTTGATGTGTAAATCTGCGCTGTAAGGTAGAAAGAGCTGCGTTTGATGTGTGAATCTGTGACATTAGGTAGAAAGAGCTGCGTTTCATGTGTGAATCTGCGCCGTAAGGTAGAAAAAGCAGCGTTTGATGTGTAAATCTATGCTGTAAGGTAAAAAGAGCTGCGTTGGATGTGTGAATCTGCGCCATAAGAAAGAAAGAGCTGGGTTTGATGTGTGAATCTGTGCTGTTAGGTAGAAAGAGCTGCATTGGATGTGTGAATCTGCGCCATAAGAAAGAAAGAGCTGGGTTTGATGTGTAAATCTGCACCATAAGGTAGAACAAGTTGTGCTTGATGTGTGAATCTGCACTGTAACATAGAAAGAGCTGCGTTTGATGTGTGAATCTGCTTCATAAGGTAGAAAGAGCAGTGCGTGATGTGTAAATTTGTGCCGTAAGGTAGAAAGAGCTGCGTTTGATGTGTGAATCTGCGCTGTAAGGTAGAAAGAGCTGCATTTGATGTGTGAATCTGTGCAGTAAGTCTGAAAGAGCTGCATTTGATGTGTGAATCTGCACCATAAGGTAGAAAAGCAGTGTTTGATATGGGAATCTGTGCTGTATGGTAGAAAGAGCTGAGTTTGATGTATGAATCTGAGCCAGAAGGTAGAACGAGCTGCGTTTGATGTTTGAATCTGCGTCATAAGGTAGAAAGAGCAGTGCGTGATGTGTAAATTTGTGCCATAAAATAGAAAGAGCTGCATTTGATGTGTGAATCTGCGCCGTAAGGTAGAAAGAGCTGCGTTTGATGTGTGAATCTGCACTGTAAGGTAGAAAGAGCTGGGTTTGATGTGTGAATCTGCATAGGAAGAGCTGCGTTTGATGTGTGAATCTGCACTATAAGGTACAAAGAGCTGCGTTTGATGGGTGAATCTGTGCCGTAAGGTAGAAAGAGCTGCATTTGATGTGTAAATCTGCACCGTAAGGTAGAAAGAGCTGCGTTTGATGTGTGAATCTGTGCTGTAAGGTAGAAAGAGCTGTGTTTGATGTGTGAATCTGTGCCATTAGGTAGAAAGAGCTGCGTTTGATGTGTGAATCTGTGCCGTAAGATAGAAAGAGCTGCTTTTGATGTGTAAATCTGTGCCATAAGGTATGAAGAGCTGTGTTTGATGTGTGAATCTGTACCATATAGTAGAAAGAGCTGCGTTTGATGTGTGAATCTGCGCCATGAGGTAGAAAGAGCAATGTTTCATATGTGAATCTCCACTGTAAGGTAGAAAGAGCTGCATTTGATGTGTGAATTTGTGCTGTAAGGTAGAAAGAGCTGCGTTTGATGTGTGAATCTGTGCTGTAAGGTAGAAAGAGCTGCGTTTGATGAGTGAATCTGCACCATTAGGTAGAAAGAGCTGCGTTTGATGTGCGAATCTGTGCCGTAAGATAGAAAGAGCTGCTTTTGATGTGTAAATCTGTGCCATAAGGTATGAAGAGCTGTGTTTGATGTGTGAATCTGTACCATATAGTTGAAAGAGCTGGGTATGAAGTGTGCGCCATAAGGTAGAAAGAGCTATGTTTGATATGTGAATCTCCGCCGTAAGGTAGAAAGAGCTGCATTTGATGTGTGAATTTGCACTGTAAGGTAGAAAGAGCTGCGTTTGATTTGTGAATCTGTGCTATTAGGTAGAAAGAGCAGCATTTGATGTGTGAATCTGCACAATAAGGTTGAAAGAGCTGCATTTGTTGTGGGAATCTGTGTCATAAGGTAGAAAGAGCAGCGTTTGATGTGTAAATTTGCACCATAAGGTAGAAAGAGCTGTGTTTGATGTGTGAATCTGCGTCATGAGGTAGAAAGAGCTGCGTTTAATGTGTGAATCTGTGCCATAAGGTAGAATGAGCTGTGTTTGATGTGTGAATCTGCGTCATAAGCAAGAAAGAGCTGAGTATGATGTGTGAATCTGCACCTTAAAGTAAAAAGAGGTGCATTTGATGTGTGAATCTGCACAGTACGGTTGAAAGAGCTGGGTTTGGTGTGTGAATCTGCACCATAAGGTAGAAAGAGCTTCGTTTGATGTGTGAATCTGCACCATAAGGTAGAAAGAGCTGGGTTTGATGTGTGAATCTGCATAGGAACAGCTGTGTTTGATGTGTGAATCTGTGCCATAAGGTACAAAGAGCTGTGCTTGATGTGTGAATCTGCACCGTAAGGTAGAAAGAGCTGCATGTGATGTGTGAATCTGCGCCATAAGGTAGAAAGAGCTGCATTTGATGTGTAAATCTGCACCATAAGGTTGAAAGAGGTGTGTTTGATGTGTGAATCTGTGCTGTGAGGAAGAAAGAGCTGTGTTCAATTTGTGAATCTGCGCTGTTAGGTAGAAAGAGCTGTGTTTGATGTGTGAATCTGCGCTGTAATGTAGAATGAGCTGGGTTTGATGTGTGAATCTGCGCCGTAAGGTTGAAAGAGCTGCGTTTGATGTGTAAATCTGTGCCATAAGATAGAAAGAGTTGCTTTTGATGTGTAAATCTGTGCCTTAAAGCATGAAGAGCTGTGTTTGATGTGTGAATCTGTACCGTATAGTTGAAAGAGCTGCATATGATGTGTGCGCCGCAAGGTAGAAAGAGCTATGTTTGATATGTGAATCTCCGCCGTAAGGTAGAAAGAGCTGCATTTGATGTGTGAATTTGCGCTGTAAGGTAGAAAGAGCTGCGTTTGATTTGTGAATCTGTGCCATTAGGTAGAAAGAGCAGCATTTGATGTGTGAATCTGCACCATAAGGTAGAAAGAGCTGCATTTGTTGTGGGAATCTGTGTCATAAGGTAGAAAGAGCAGCGTTTGATGTGTAAATTTGCACCATAAGGTAGAAAGAGTTGTGTTTGATGTGTGAATCTGCGTCATGAGGTAGAAAGAGCTGCGTTTAATGTGTGAATCTGTGCCATAAGGTAGAATGAGCTGTGTTTGATGTGTGAATCTGCGTCGTAAGCAAGAAAGAGCTGGGTATGATGTGTGAATCTGCACCTTAAAGTAAAAAGAGGTGCATTTGATGTGTGAATCTGCACAGTACGGTTGAAAGAGTTGGGTTTGGTGTGTGAATCTGCACCGTAAGGTAGAAAGAGCTTCATTTGATGTGTGAATCTGCATAGGAAGAGCTGTGTTTGATGTGTGAATCTGTGCCATAAGGTACAAAGAGCTGTGCTTGATGTGTGAATCTGCACCGTAAGGTAGAAAGAGCTGCATGTGATTTGTGAATCTGCGTCATAAGGTAGAAAGAGCTGCATTTGATGTGTAAATCTGCACCATAAGGTTGAAAGAGGTGTGTTTGATGTGTAAATCTGTGCTGTGAGGAAGAAAGAGCTGTGTTCGATTTGTGAATCTGCACTGTTTGGTAGAAAGAGCTGTGTTTGATGTGTGAATCTGCGCTGTAATGTAGAATGAGCTGGGTTTGATGTGTGAATCTGCGCCGTAAGGTTGAAAGAGCTGCGTTTGATGTGTGAATCTGTGCCGTAAGATAGAAAGAGTTGCTTTTGATGTGTAAATCTGTGCCATAAGGTATGAAGAGCTGTGTTTGATGTGTGAATCTTCACCGTAATGTAGAAAGAGCTGTGTTTGATGTGTGAATCTGCGCTGTAAGGTAGAAAGAGCTGGGTTTGATGTGTGAATCTGTGCCTTAATGTAGAAAGAGCTGAGTTTGATGTGTGAATCTGTGCCATAAGGTAGAAAGAGCTATGTTTGATATGTGAATCTCTGCCGTAAGGTAGAAAGAGCTGCGTTTGATGTGTGAATCTGCACCATAAGGTAGAAAGAGCTGTGTTTGATGTGTGAATTTGCACTGTAAGGTAGAATGAGCTGGGTTTGATGTGTGAATCTGCACCGTAAGGTAGAAGGAGCTGCGTTTGATGTGTGAATCTGTGTCATAAGGCAGAAAGAGCAGCATTTGATATGTAAATCTGCACCATAAGGAAGAAAGAGCTCCGTCTGATGTGTGAATCTGCGCTGTAAGGTAGAAAGAGCTGCGTTTGATTTGTGAATCTGTGCCGTAAGGTAGAAAGTGCTGTATTTGATGTGTGAATCTGCACCATAAGGTAGAAAGATCTGTGTTTGATGTGTAAATCTGCACCATAATGTAGAAAGAGCTGTGTTTGATGTGTGAATCTGCACCATAAGGTAGAAGGATGTGTGTTTGATGTGTGAATCTACTCCATAAGGTAGAAAGAGCTGCATTTGATGTTTGAATCTGTGCAGTAAGGTAGAAAGAGCTGTGTTTGATGTCTGAACCTGTGTCATAAGGTAGAAAAATCAGCATTTGATATGTAAATCTGCACCGTAAGGTAGAAAGAGCTGCGTTTGTTGTGTGAATCTGCGCCTTGAGGTAGAAAGAGCTGCGTTTGATGTGTGAATATGTGTCATAAGGTAGAAAGAGCAGCATTTGATATGTAAATCTGCACTGTAAGGTAGAAAGAGATGTGTTTGATGTGTAAATCTGCACCGTACACAAGAAAAAGCTGGGTTTGATGTGTGACTCTGCGCCATAAGGTTGAAAGAGCTGCTTTTGATTTGGGAATCTGTGCCGTAAGGTAAAAAGTGTTGCATTTGATGTGTGAATCTGCACTGTAAGGTAGAAAGAGTTGCGCTTGATGTGTGAATCTGCACTGTAAGGTGGAAAGAGCTGCATCTGATGTGTGAATCTGCGTCATAAGGTAGAAAGAGCGGCGTTTGATGTGTAAATCTGTGCCGTTAGGTAGAAAGAGCTGCATTGGATGTGTGAATCTGCGCCGTAAGGTAGAAAGAGCTGCGTCTGATGTGTGAATCTGCACTGTAAGGTAGAAAGAGCTGCATTGGATGTGTGAATATGCGCCGTAAGGTAGAAAGAGATGCGTCTGATGTGTGAATCTGCGTCATAAGGTATAAAGAGCAGCGTTTGATGTGTACATCTGTGCCGTAAGGTAGAAAGAGCTGCGTTTGATGTGTGAATTTTTGCCGTGAGGTAGAAAGAGCTGCGTTTGATGTGTTAATCTGTGCCTTTAGGCAGAAAGAGCTGCGTTTGATGTGTGAATCTGCGCCGTAGGGTAGAAAAAGCAGCGTTTTATGTGTAAATCTATGCTGTAAGGTAAAAAGAGCTGTGTTTGATGTGTAAATCTGTGCTGTTAGGTAGAAAGAGCTGTGTTGGATGTGTGAATCTGCGCCATAAGAAAGAAAGAGCTGGGTTTGATGTGTAAATCTGCACCGTAAGGTAGAAAGAGTTGTGCTTGATGTGTGAATCTGCACCGTAATGTAGAAAGAGCTGCGTTTGATGTGTGAATCTGTGTAATAAGGTAGAAAGAGCAGCATTTGATGTGTGAATCTGCGCCGTAAGGTAGAAAGAGCTGTGTTTGATGTGTGAATCTGTGCAGTAAGTTAGAAAGAGCTGCATTTGATATGTAAATCTGCACCATAAGGTAGAAAAGCAGTGTTTGATATGTGAATCTGCCCCGTATGGCAGAAAGAGCTGTGTTTGATGTGTGAATCTAAGCCATTAGGTAGAAAGAGCTGAGTTTGATGTATGAATCTGAGCCAGAAGGTAGAAAGAGCTGTGTTTGATGTGTGAATCTGTGCTGTAAGGTAGAAAGAGCTGAGTTTGTTCATAGGTTCATAGGTTCATAGGTAGGTACTAGGCTATCGGCCCTATGGCCCATACAAGCCTAGCCAAAAAATGTACCCTGGCTTTCGCCATCCAAGAAAATTATTTTCCTGTGCCCCTGTCGAGCAGTGCCACAGAAGTGATCCCCGGGGTGAATTTCCCATTTCCCATCCAATCATCAAGATTTTTCTTGAAGAGTGCTAATGAGGAGCTCTGTTTGACATAGATAGGTAGTCTGTTCCAGAGTATGGGAAGTCTCTGGGACAGGAATCTATCCCTCCAGCATGTTCTGTTTATTGTGGTGACAAGGTTAAGGTCCCTATAGCGTGTAGCTCGGAGGGATTGGGATTTCTTTAAGTGGAGCATGTCCAAAAGCTCTGGGTTTGACATAGCTTTGTATGTTAGGCAGAGATCGCCCCTGTGTAGGCGATATGCAATGGAGTAAAGCTGTAGTTTTTTGAGACAGTCTGCATAGGGCATATGTTTGAGGCCAGTAATCCTCTTTGTGAGGTATTTCTGTGGTTTTTCCAGTTGTTGTAGATGTCTTGTGAGGTACATACCAAAAGGGGCATTGTACTCTAAAATGGGTCTAATGAGTGATGAGTAGAGGGGAACAATGACCTCTTTGTTTCTGGATGAGAATCCTTTTGTGATGAGATGAGCCACGTAGAAGGATTTCCTGACCACTGTGGCGATGTGATTATCAAAGGAGAGACTACTGTCCACCTGTGTCCCAAGGTCTCTTATCACATTTACGGCATTAAGTAGACTACTAGCTATGTGGTAGTTCATGGGTACATAGTTTTTACCAAAGTGGATGACAATACACTTTTCGGCATTGAGCTTCAGGCCATGGCTTTGACACCAAGTATCTGTCTCACTGAGGCCCTTTTGTAGTTTGTCCACATCATTAGGAGTTTCGATTATGGCTCCTAGTTTGCAGTCATCTGCAAACTTTGTTAGCCAAAGACCTTCTGTGTTGGCCTGCACTTCAGACAAGTACATACCAAACAGGAGAGGACCCAGGACTGAACCCTGTGGTACTCCACTTGTCACTGGTCTGATGTCGGATTTGGAATCCGCTTACAGTGTGAGTTCTGTCCGTGAGCCAGTTGGCAACCCATCTTGTGACATAGGGATTTATACCTAGTTTAGTGAGCTTATCTATAATTCCAGAGTGGGGGATGGTGTTGAAAGCCTTGGCGAGATCTAGATAAGCTGTGTGAACCATTTTACCCTCATCTATGGCTTTGGTGACCGCTTCAAAGAAGTCAATCAGGTTTAGGAGACATGATCTGCCTTTTACAAATCCAAACTGAGTAGGGTCCAGAGTTTGGAGATTACCAATGTCTTTGTTTATGAGTTTCATGATGATACATTCCATGGCCTTGCAGACCAGGCTTGTCAGGCTAATGGGGTGGTAGTTCCCAGGGTCCGTCGTGGCTCCCCCTTTATGGAGTGGGATAACTGTCGGGGTGCGCCATTCTGTGGGTACAAAGCCTGAGGTGAGGCTATGATTGAACATGGTACTTAGGTAGGGTGCCAGTTCATTCTGTAGTTCATGTAGAACGCAGCCTGGGATATTGTCAGGTCCCATGGATGCTGTGTTCTTGGTTTTGGAGAGTGTGTTTTTTACCTGTGCAGCCGTGATTATAGGAACTTGAATCTGCACCATAAAGTAAAAAGAGCTGCATTTGATGTGTGAATCTGCACAGTAAAGTTGAAATAGCTGGGTTTGGTGTGTGAATCTGCACCGTAAGGTAGAAAGAGCTGCGTTTGATGTGTCAATCTGCACTGTAAGGTTAAAAAAGCTGGGTTTGATGTGTGAATCTGCATAGGAAGAGCTGCGTTTGATGTGTGAATCTGCACTATAAGGTAGAAAGAGCTGCATTTGATGCGTGAATCTCTGCCGTAAGGTAGAAAGAGCTACGTTTGATGTGTGAATCTGTGCCATTAGGTAGAAAGAGCAGCATTTGATGTGTAAATCTGCACCATAAGGTAGAAAGAGCTGTGTTTGATGAGTGAATCTGTGCCGTAAGGTAGAAAGAGCTCTGTTTGATGTGTGAATCTATGCCATTAGGTAGAAAGAGCTGCGTTTATGTGTGAATCTGTGCCGTAAGATAGAAAGAGCTGCCTTTGATGTGTAAATCTGTGTCATAAGGTATAAAGAGCTGTGTTTGATGTGTGAATCTGTACCGTAATGTAGAAAGATCTGCGTTTGATGTGTGAATCTGTGCCATAAGATAGAAAGAGCTATGTTTGATATGTGAATCTCTGCCGTAAGGTAGAAAAAGCTGCATTTGATGTGTGAATTTGCGCAGTAAGGTAGAAAGAGCTGCGTTTGATATGTGAATCTGTGCCATTAGGTAGAAAGAGCAGCATTTGATGTGTAAATCTGCACCATGAGGTAGAAAGAGCTGTGTTTAATGTGTGAATCTGTGCCATAAGGTAGAAGGAGTTGTGTTTGATGTGTGAATCTGTGTCGTAAGCAAGAAAGAGCTGGGTATGATGTGTGAATCTGCACCTTAAAGTAAAAAGAGGTACATTTGATGTGTGAAACTGCACAGTACTGTTGAAAGAGCTGGGTTTGGTGTGTGAATCTGCACCGTAAGGTCGAAAGAGCTTAGTTTGATGTGTGAATATTCACCGTAAGGTAGAAAGAGCTGGGTTTGATGTGTGAATCTGCATAGGAAGAGCTGTGTTTGATGTGTGAATCTGTGCCATAAGGTACAAAGAGCTGCGCTTGATGTGTGAATCTGTACCGTAAGGTAGAGAGAGCTGCATGTGATGTGTGAATCTGCACCATAAGGTAGAAAGAGCTGTGTTTGATGTGTGCATCTGCACCGTAAGGTAGAAAGAGCTGCGTTTGATGTGTGAATCTGCGCCATAAGTTAGAAAGAGCTGCAATTGATATGTAAATTAGCACCATAAGGTTCAAACAGCTGTGTTTGATGTGTGAATCTGTGCCGTGAGGTAGAAAGAGCTGTGTTTGATTTGTGAATCTGCGCCGTTAGGTAGAAAGAGCTGTGTTTGATGTGTGAATCTCCGCTGTAAGATAGAAAGAGCTTTGTTTGATGTGTGAATCTGTGCTGTGAGGTTGAAAGAGCTGCGTTTGATGTGTGAATCTGTGCCGTAAGATAGAAAGAGATGTTTTTGATGTGTAAATCTGTGCCATGAGGTGTGAAGAGCTGTGTTTGATGTGTGAATGTGCACCGTAATGTAGAAGGACCTGCTTTTGATGTGTGAATTTGCGCTGTAAGGTAGAAAGAGCTGGGTTTGATGTGTGAATCTGCGCCTTAATGTAGAAAGAGCTGAGTTTGATGTGTGAATCTGCACCATAAGGTAGAAAGAGCTATGTTTGATATGTGAATCTCCGCCGTAAGGTAGAAAGAGGTGCATTTGATATGTGAAACTGTGTCATAAGGTAGATCGAGCTGCATTTGATGTGTGAATTTGCACTGTAAGGTAGAAAGAGCTGCGTTTGATGTGTGAAACTGTATCATAAGGTAGAAAGAGCTGCGTTTGATGTGTGAATCTGCGTCATGAGATAGAAAGAGATGCTTTTGATGTGTGAATTTGCACTGTAAGGTAGAAGGAGCTGCGTTTGATGTGTGAATCTGAGCCGTAAGCAAGAAAGAGCTGGGTATGATGTGTGAATCTGCACCATAAGGTAGAAAGGGCTGCATTTGATGTATGATTCTGCACTGTAAGGTAGAAAGAGCTGCATTTGATGTGTGAATCTGGACCGTGAGGTAGAAAAGGCTGCATTTGATGTGTGAATCTGCACCGTTACGCAGAAAGAACTGCGTTTGATGTGTGAATCTGCACCATAAGGTACAAAGAGCTGCATTTGATGTGTGAATCTTCTCAGTAAGGTAGAAAGAGCTGCATTTGATGTGTGAATCTGCAACATAAGGTAGAAAGAGCTGCATTTGATGTATGAATCTGCACAGTAAGAAAGAGCTGGGTTTGGTGTGTGAATCTGCACTGTAAGGTAGAAATAGCTGTGTTTGATGTGTGAATCTGCGCTGTGTATTAGCAAAAGCTGCGTTTGATGTGAAAATCTGTGCCATAAGGTAGAAAGAGCTGCATTTGATGTGTGAATCTGGGCCGTAACATAGAAAGAGCTGAGTTTGTTGTATGAATCTGCACTGTAAGGTAGACAGAGCTGCATTTGATGTTTGAATCTGCACTGTAAGGTAGAACGAGCTGCGTTTGATGTGTGAATTTGCACCATAAGGTAGAAAGAGCTGTGTTTGATGTGTGAATCTGCATCATTAGATAGAAAGAGATGCTTTTGATGTGTGAATCTCTGCCATAAGGTAGAAAGGGCTGCGTTTGATGTGTGAATCTGCCCAGTAAGGTAGAAAGAGCTGCATGTGATATGTGAATCTGGACTGTGAGGTAGAAAAAGCTGCATTTGATGTGTGAGTCTGCACCATTACGCAGAAAGAGCTGTGTATGATGTGCGAATCTGCACCATAAGGTACAAAGAGCTGCATTTGATGTGTGAATCTGTGCAGTAAGGTAGAAAGAGCTGCATTTGATGTGTGAATCTGCAACATAAAGTAGAAAGAGCTGAATTTGATGTGTGAATCTACGCCATAAGGTAGAAAGAGCTGTGTCTGATGTATGAATCTGAGCCATAAGGTAGAAAGAGCTGTGTTTCATGTGTAAATCTGTGTTGTAACGTAGAAAGAGCTGAGTTTGTTGTGTGAATTTCCACAGTAAGGTAGAAAGAGCTACGTTTGATGTGTGAATCTGCACAGAAAGATAGAAAGAGCTGGATTTGGTGTGTGAATCTGCACTGTAATGTAGAAATAGTTGTGTTTGATGTGTGAATCTGTGCTGTATATTAGCAAAAGCTGCGTTTGATGTGAGAATCTGTGCCATAAGGTAGAAAGAGCTGCATTTGATGTGTGAATCTGGGCTGTAACATAGAAAGAGCTGAGTTTGTTGAATGTATCTGCACTGTAAGGTAGACAGAGCTGCATTTGGTGTTTGAATCTACACCGTAAGGTAGAAAGAGCTCCATTTGATGTGTGAATCTGTGCCATAAGGTAGAAAGAGCTGCGTTTGATGTAGGAATCTGAGCCATAAGGTAGAAAGAGCTGCATTTGATGTGTGAATCTGTGCTGTAACACAGAAAGAGCTGAGTTTGTTGTGTGAATCTGCACCACAAACACACACCTACAATCACAGAGGCACTCAGTAAAAACCTGCCCAAGCAACAAGGACTTCCAAAGCAGAAACACAAGCAACCTCCACCCCCCAACACAACCCAAATGACACATAACCCACAAACTCAGTGTGCCACTCAACCACAGCCCATAAGGCATAACAACGTACCCAAAACTCTAATCATAGGTGACTCTATAGTCAGGCACACTGATGTTCCACTTACCAGGCTAAACAAGGAGAAAATTACTGTCAGCTGCCTGTCAGGTGCCAGGATCCACCACATAACGCATGCACTCAGGTCATTCCACACCAAGTACAAATATGACTCTGTCATTGTCCATGTTGGTGTGAATGACCTGAGACGTACCTCATTGGACTACATGAAAAGGGACATGGAGGAGCTGTCTGATCTTGTAGCCCAGGCAGGTATGACCCTAGACCTGAGTAGCATCCTGTCATCACCCAGAATGATACCACAGTACAAGGTCAAAATGATAGACTTCAACAATTTGCTAATCTTCTGGTATCATTCTAAGGGGATCCAGTATCTGTCTGCCTGGGATGCCATGATCGACAAACCACAATGCTTTGCCAGAGATGGCCTGCACCTGTTGCCCCTCGGATTCTGGATACTGGCTAAGGCTCTAGCCACCCCTATAGTGCCTTTTTTAGGCAAGGTTCAAATGAGAACTTCACCACCCTAACAGGTACAGGCAAGAATAATATGAGGGTATTGCTACTCAATGCTAGAAGTCTAAACCTCAAAATGCACTCACTCGAGGCACTCCTTAAAATGGAGAACATCGACATATGTGCAGTGACAGAGACCTGATTCAAGGCTCCAGAGAGTACCCCTGTATTACCAGGCTATAATTCATACCACACCTTTCGGCCACCTAACGTGGACCGAAACACTAAAGGCGGAGGCATGTCCATATTCATTAACAATATCCACACCTCCAGGCTAGTTGCTCAGCATAATGCATCCAAGATTATCCAAGTGCAACTAACTCTGGGCAAGACCACAATCCAAATTGTAGCTTGCTACAGATCCCCCACCATACCCCAGGACTCCCACTCTTCATTTCTTGATACACTGGAAAATATTAGGGTAAAACCTAACACCCTAATAATGGGCGATTTCAACTACCCTACCATTAACTGTGAAAATACTCATGCACCAACTCTTGTGCTCAACAGTTTCTGGAATACATAAATTCCAATGCCACGGATCAACTTATCCGCACCCCCACCAGGGGGCAGCAATATCCTAGACCTTGTTATTACCAAGATGGGCAACTGGTGCTCCTCACCAGAGGTCAATTCCTTGTTGGTCAGATCCGACCACAAGCTAATCACCCTAGACATCCACATCCATCCCCCAGTCCCCATTAGGGAAACCACGGTAAAAAATGTCTCCAAAGCTAACTTCATGCTTCTTAAGACAGAAGTGGCAAACTTCACGACACCCATGCTGACGAACAATAGAGGTATGACTGCTGAATCCTACACAAATGCACTTTATGAGCACTTACACGAGTGCATGGATCGTGCAATCCCTAACAGAACCAAGATGCTATCCTCCAAAAAAAAGGAAGCCAATCTGGTGGTCCACTGCCATGAACAAACTCTACAACAGAAGAAAGAAACTGTTGCAAAAAAAGTAAAATCCCCCGATTGGAGAAACTCCCTGGTCAGCCTCAGTAAGAAGCCGAGATCCCTCATAAAATCCTCCAAAGCTAGTTATGAAAACAAAATCGCCACTTTCTCTAAAGACAACCACACAGCATTCTATAGCTAATCTCAGTGGCAACACTCAGATCTGCTCTGAGTTACAGCACAATGGCACTAAATATACAGAACCAACTAATATTGCCAACATCCTGGCAGATAGGTTCATTGCTAACTTTACCCCCCTGTCATCCCCTAAAGGGCCCATCTCTATACCAGAAGAATGCAAAGTTTCTGTAATCATGGCTGTACAGGTAAAAACACACTATCCAAAGCCAAGAACACAGCATCCATGGGACCTGACAACATCCCAGGCTGTGTTCTACATGAACTACAGAACAACTGGCACCCCACCTAAATACCAAGTTCAGTCATAGTCTCACCTCAGGCTATGTACCCACTGAATGATGCACAGAGACAGTTATTCCACTCCACAAAGGGGGAGCCACCACAGTTCCCAGAAGTTACTGCCCCATTAGCCTAACGAGCCTGGTCTGTAAGGCCATGGAACGTATCATCATTGAACTTATAAACAATGACAATGGTAATCTCCAAACTCAGGACCCCACCCAGTTCGGGTTTGTAAAAGGCAGATCATGTCTCCTAAACCTGATAGACTTCTTTGAAGCAGTCACCAAAGCCATAGATGAGGGTAAGGTGGTTCACACAGCCTATCTAGATCTCGCCAAGGCTTTCAACAGCATCCCCCACTCTGGAATTATAGATAAACTCACTAAACTAGGTATAAATCCTTATGTCACAAGATGGGTTGCCAACTGGCTCACTGACAGAACCCACACTGTGAAAGTAGCAGACTCCACATCCAACTTCAGACCAGTGACAAGTGGAGTACCACAGGGTTCAGTCCTTGGTCCTCTCC
Source organism: Protopterus annectens (assembly GCF_019279795.1). Taxonomy (NCBI): domain Eukaryota; kingdom Metazoa; phylum Chordata; order Ceratodontiformes; family Protopteridae; genus Protopterus; species Protopterus annectens. Next base: position 539,442,776 of record NC_056728.1, on the reverse strand, counting down.
TGTTTGGTATCTACTTCTCTGAAGTACAGGCCAACACAGAAGGTCTTTGGCTAATGAAGTTTGCAGATGACTGCAAACTAGGAGCCATAATCAAAACTCCAAAAGATGTAGACATCCTACAAAAGGGCCTCACTGAGACAGATGCCTGGTGTCAAAGCCATGGTCTCAAGCTCAATGCCAAAAAGAGCATTGTCATCCCTTTTGGTAAAAACTCTGTACCCATGAACTTCCACGTAAGTGGTAGTCTACTTAACACCGAAAGTGTGATAAGAGACCTTGGGACACAGGTGGACAGTAGTCTCTCCTTTGATAATCACATTACCACAGTAGTCAGGAAATCCTTCTATGTGGCACATCTCATCAAAAAAGATTTCTCATTCAAGAAAAAAGAGGTCATTGTTCCCCTCTACTCGTCACTCATTAGACCCATTATAGAGTACAATGCCCCTTTTGATATATACCTCACAAGACATCTGCAACAACTGGAAAGGCCACAGAAGTACCTCACAAAGAGGATTACCGGCCTCAAACAGATGCCCTACGCTGACCATCTCAAAAACCTCCAGCTTTACTCCGTCGCATATCGCCTACTCAGAGGCGGTCTCTGCCTATCACGCAAAGCTATGTCAAACCCAGAGCTTTTAGACATGCTCCACTTAAAGAAATCCCAATCCCTATGAGCTACACGCTCTATGGACCTAAACCTTGTCACCACAATAAACAGAACATGTTGGAGGGATAGATTCCTGTCCCAAAGACTTCCCCTACTCTGGAACAAACTACCTATCTATATCAAACAAAGCTCCTCATTAGCACTCTTCATGAAAAATCTTGATAATTGGATGGGAGATAGGAAATTCACCCCGGGAATCACTTCTGTGGCTCTGCTCGACAGTGGCACAGGAAAATAATTTTCTTGGGTGGCGAAAGCCAGGGTACCTTTGGCTAGGCTTATATAGGCCCTAGGGCCAATAGCCTAGTACCTACCTATGAACCTATGAACCTATAAGGTAGAAAAGGCTGAGTTTGATGTAGGAATATGCACAGTAAGGTAGAAAGAGCTGGGTTTGGTGTATGAATCTGCACCTTAAGATAGAAGGAGCTGAGTTTGATGTGTGAATCTGCGCTGTAAAGTAGCAAAAGCTGCGTTTGATGTGTGAATCTTTGCCATAACATAGAAAGAGTTGCGTTTGATGTGTGAATCTGCACCGTAAGGTAGAAAGAGCTGCATTTGGTGTGTGAATGTGCACCGTAAGGAAGAAAGAGCCACGTTTGATGTGTGAATCTGCACCGTAAGGTAGAAAGAGCTGCGTTTGATGTTTGAATCTGAGCCGTAACGTAGAAAGAGCTGTGTTTGATGTGTGAATCTGCGCAGTAAGGTAGAAGGAGCTGCGTTTGATGTGTTAATCTGCACCATAAGGTAGAAAGAGCTGCGTTTGGTGTGTGAATGTTCACTGTAAGGAAGAAAGAGCTGCGTTTGATGTGTGAATCTGCACCGTAAGGTAGAAAGAGATGCATTTGATATTTGAATCTGAGCCATAACGTAGAAAGAGCTGTGTTTGATGTGTGAATCTGTGCAGTAAGGTCGAAGGAGCTGCATTTAATGTGTGAATCTGCACCGTAAGGTAGAAAGAGCTGCGTTTGGTGAGTAAATGTGCACCATAAAGAAGAAAGAGCGGAGTTTGATGTGTGAATCTGCACCGTATGGTATAAAGAGCTGTGTTTGATGTTTGAATCTGAGCCGTAACATAGAAAGAGCTGTGTGTGATGTGTGAATCTGCACAGTAAGGTAGAAGAAGCTGAGTTTGATCTGTGAATCTGCACCATAAGGTAGAAAGAGCTGCATTTATTGTGTGCATCTGTGCTTTAACATAGAAAGAGCTGCGTTTGATGTGTGAATCTGCGCTGTAATGTAGAAAGAGCTGCTTTTGATATGTGAATCTGTGCTGAAGGGTAGAAAGAGCTGTGTTTGATGTGTGAATCTGTGCCGTAAGATAGAAAGAGCTATGTTTAATGTTTGAATCTGCACTGTAAGGTAGAAGGAGCTGTGTTTGATGAGTGAATCTACGCAATAAGATCGAAAGAGCTGCGTTTGATGTGTGAATCTGCACAATAAGGTAGAAAAAGCTGCATTTGATGTGTGAATCTGTGCCATAAGGAAGAAAGAGCTGCATATGATGTGTGAATCTGCACAGTAAGGTAAATAGAGCTGTGTTTGATGTGTGAATCTGCACCATAAGTTAGAAAGACCTCCGTTTGATGTGTGAATCTGTGACATAAGGTAGAAAGAGCTACATTTTGTGTTTGAATCTGCACCGTAAGGTAGAAAGAGATGGGTTTGATGTGTGAATCTGCAGTGTAAGGTTGAAAGAGCTGTGTTTGATGTGTGAATCTGCATCGTAAGGTAGAAAAAGCTGCATTTGATGTGTGAATCTGCGCCATGAGGTAGAAAGAGCTGCGTTTGATGTGTGAATCTGTGCTGTTAGGTAGAAAGAGCTGTGTTTGTTGTGTAAATTTGCACTGTAAGCAAGAAAGAGTTAGGTTTGATGTGTGACTCTGTGTCATAAGGCAGAAAGAGCTGTGTTTGATTTGTGAATCTGTGCCGTAAGGTAGAAATTCCTGTGTTTGATGTGTGAATCTGCGCCATTAGGTAGAAAGAGCTGTGTTTGTTGTGTGAATCTGCGCGATAAGGTAGAAAGAGCTGCATTTGATGTGTGACTCTGTGCCGTAAGGTAGAAAGAGCTGCGTTTGATGTGTATGTGTCATAAGGCAGAAAGAGCAGCATTTGATATGTAAATCTGCACCGTAAGGTAGAAAGAGCTGTGTTTGATGTGTGAATCTGTGCCGTGAGGTAGAAAGAGCTGCGTTTGATGTGTGAATGTGTGCTGTTAGGTAGAAAGAGCTATGTTTGATGTTTAAATCTGCACTGTAACCAAGAAAGAGCTGGGTTTGATGTGTGACTCTGCACCATAAGGTTGAAAGAGCTGCGTTTGATTTGTGAATCTGCGCCGTAAGGTAGAAAGTGCTGCGTTTGATGTGTGAATTTGTGCCTTAAGGTAGAAAGATCTGTGTTTGATGTGTGAATCTGCACCGTAATGTGGAAAGAGCTGCATTTGTTGTGTGAATCTGCACCATAAGGTAGAAGGATGTGTGTTTGATGTGTGAATCTGGGTCATGAGGTAGAAAGGGCTGCGTTTGATGTGTGAATCTGTGCCGTAAGGTAGAAAGAGCTGAGTTTGATGTGTAAATCTGTGTCATAAGCAAGAAAGAGCTGGGTATGATTTGTGAATCTGCACCTTAAAGTAAAAAGAGGTGCATTTGATGTGTGAATCTGCACAGTACAGTTGAAAGAGCTGGGTTTGGTGTGTGAATCTGCACTGTAAGGTAGAAAGAGCTTCATTTGATGTGTGAATCTGCACCATAAGGTAGAAAGAGCTGGGTTTGATATGTGAATCCGCATAGGAAGAGCTGCGTCTGATGTGTGAATCTGTGCCATAAGGTACAAAGAGCTGTGTTTGATGTGTGAATCTGCACCATAAGGTAGATAGAGCTGAGTTTGATGTGTGAATATGTGCCATAAGTTAGAAAGAGCTGCATTTGATGCGTAAATCTGCACTGTAAGGTTGAAAGAGCTGAGTTTGATGTGTGAATCTGTGCCGTGAAGTAGAAAGAGCTGTTTTTGATGTGTGAATCTGCACCGTAAGGTTGAAAGAGCTGCATTTGATGTGTGAATCTGTGCCGTAAAATAGAAAGAGCTGTTTTTGATGTGAAATCTGTGCCATAAGGTATGAAGAGCTGTGTTTGATGTGTGAATCTGCACCATAATGTAGAATTTGCTGTGTTTGATGTGTGAATCTGTGCTGTAAGGTAGAAAGAGCTGGCTTTGATGTGTGAATCTGTGCCTTAATGTAGAAAGAGTTGAGTTTGATGTGTGAATCTGTGCCATAAGGTAGAAAGAGCTATGTTTGATATGTGAATCTGTGCCGTAAGCAAGAAAGAGCTGGGTTTGATGTGTGAATCTGCACAATAAGGTAGAAAGGGCTGCGTTTGATGTGTGAATCTGCCCAGTAAGGTAGAAAGAGCTGCATTTGATGTGTGAATCTGGACTGTGAGGTAGAAAAAGCTGCATTTGATGTGTGAATCTGCACCATTACGCAGAAAGAGCTGCATTTGATGTGTGAATCTGCGCCATAAGGAAGAAAGAGCTGCATTTGATGTGTGAATCTGCACAGTAAGGTAGAAAGAGCTGCGTTTGATGTGTGAATCTGCATCATAAGGTAGAAAGAGCAGCGTTTGGTGTGTAAATCTGTGCCGTAAGGTAGAAAGAGCTGCGCTTGATGTGTGAATTTTTGCCTTGAGGTAGAAAAAGCAGCGTTTGATGTGTAAATCAGTGCTGTAAGGTAGAAAGAGCTGTGTTTGATTATGTGAATCTGTGCCGTTAGGTAGATAAAGCTGTGTTTGATGTGTGAATTTTTGCCGTGAGGTAGAAAGAACTGTGTTTGATGTGTTAATCTGTGCCATTAGGCAGAAAGAGCTGCGTTTGATGTGTGAATCTGCGCCATAAGGTAGAAAAAGCAGTTTGATGTGTAAATCTGCGCTGTAAGGTAGAAAGGGCTGCGTTTGATGTGTAAATCTGTGCCATAAGCAAGAAAGAGCTGGGTTTAATGTGTAAATCTGCACCGTAAGGTAGAATGAGTTGTGCTTGATGTGTAAATCTGCACCGTAACGTAGAAAGAGCTGCGTTTGATGTGTGAATCTGCATCATAAGGTAGAAAGAGCAGTGCTTGATGTGTAAATCTGCGCCGTAAAGTAGAAAGAGCTGCGTGTGATGTGTGAATCTGCGCCGTAAGGTAGAAAGAGCTGCGTTTGATGTGTGAATCTGTGCAGTAAGTTAGAAAGAGCTGCATTTGATGTGTGAATCTGCACCATAAGGTAGAAAGAGCAGTGTTTGAAATGTGAATCTGTGCTGTAAGGTAGAAAGAGCTGAGTTTGTTGTGTGAATCTGCACCATAAAGTAAAAAGAGCTGCATTTGATGTGTGAATCTGCACAGTAAGGTTGAAAGAGCTGGGTTTGGTGTGTGAATCTGCACTGTAAGGTAGAAAAAGCTGCGTTTGATGTGTGAATCTGCGCCGTATGGTAGAAAGAGCTGAGTTTGATGTATGAATGTGAACCATAACGTAGAAAGAGTTGCGTTTGATGTGTGAATCTGTGCTGTAAGGTAGAAAGAGCTGAGTTTGTTGTGTGAATCTGCACCATAAAGTAAAAAGAGCTGCATTTGATGTGTGAATCTGCACTGTAAGGTAGAAAAAGCTGGGTTTGATGTGTGAGTCTGCATAGGAAGAGCTGCGTTTGATGTGTGAATCTGTGCCATAAGGTAGAAAGAGCTGCGTTTGATGTGTGAATCTGTGCCATAAGGTAGAAAGAGCTGCATTTGATGTGTAAATTTGCACCGTAAGGTAGAAAGAGCTGCGTTTGATGTGTGAATCTGTGCCATAAGGTAGAAAGAGCTGTGTTTGATGTGTGAATCTGTGCCGTTAGGTAGAATAAGCTGCGTTTGATGTGTGAATCTGTGCCGTAAGATGGAAAGAGCTGCTTTTGATGTGTGAATCTTTGCCATAAGGTAGAAAGAGCTGTGTTTGATGTGTGAATCTGCACCGTAATGTAGAAAGAGCAGCCTTTGATGTGTGAATCTGCGCCATAAGGTAGAAAGAGCTATGTTTGAAATGTGAATCACTGCTGTAAGGTAGAAAGAGGTGCGTATGATGTGTGAATCTGCACCGTAAGGTAGAAACAGCTGCGTTTGATGTGTGAATTTGCACTGTAAGGTAGAAAGAGCTGTGTTTGATGTGTGAATATGTGCCATAAGTTAGAAAGAGCTGCATTTGATGAGTAAATCTGCACTGTAAGGTTGAAAGAGCTGACTTTGATGTGTGAATCTGTGCCATGAAGTAGAAAGAGCTGTGTTTGATGTGTGAATCTGTGCCATTAGGTAGAAAGAGCAACGTTTGATGTGTGTATCTGTGCCATAAGGTAGAAAGAGCAGCGTTTGATGTGTAAATTTGCACCATAAGGTAGAAAGAGCTGTGCTTGATGTGTGAATCTGCATCATGAGGTAGAAAGAGCTGCTTCTGATGTGTGAATCTGTGCCATAAGGTAGAAAGAGCTGCATTTGATGTGTGAATCTGTGCCGTAAGCAAGAAAGAGCTGGGTATGATGTGTGAATCTGCACCATAAGGTAGAAAGGGCTGCGTTTGATGTGTGAATCTGCCCAGTAAGGTAGAAAGAGCTGCATTTGATGTGTGAATCTGGACTGTGAGGTAGAAAAAGCTGCATTTGATGTGTGAATCTGCACCATTACGCAGAAAGAACTGCATTTGATGTGTGAATCTGCACAGTAAGGTAGAAAGAGCTGCGTTTGATGTGTGAATCTGCGTCATAAGGTAGAAAGAGCAGCGTTTGGTGTGTAAATCTGTGCCGTAAGGTAGAAAGAGCTGTGCTTGATGTGTAAATTTTTGCCTTGAGGTAGAAAAAGCTGCGTTTGATGTGTTAAATCTGTGCCGTTAGGCAGAAAGAGCTGCATTTGATGTGTGAATCTTCATGGTAAGGTAGAAAAAGCAACATTTGATGTGTAAATCTGTGCTGTAAGGTAGCAAGAGCTGTGTTTGATTGTGTGAATCTGTGCCATTAGGTAGATAAAGCTGCGTCTGATGTGTGAATCTGCGCCATAAGGTAGAAAAAGCAGTTTGATGTGTAAATCTGCGCTGTAAGGTAGAAAGGGCTGCGTTTGATGTGTAAATCTGTGCCATAAGCAAGAAAGAGCTGGGTTTAATGTGTAAATTTGCACCGTAAGGTAGAATGAGTTGTGCTTGATGTGTAAATCTGCACCGTAACATAGAAAGAGCTGCGTTTGATGTGTGAATCTGCGTCATAAGGTGGAAAGAGCTGCGTTTGATGCGTGAATCTGTGCAGTAAGTTAGAAAGAGCTGCATTTGATGTGTGAATCTGCACCATAAGGTAGAAAGAGCAGTGTTTGAAATGTGAATCTGTGATGTATGGTAGAAAGAGCTGAGTTTGATGTATGAATGTGAACCATAAGGTAGAAAGAGCTGTGTCTGATGTGTGAATCTGTGCTGTAAGGTTGAAAGAGCTGGGTTTGGTGTGTGAATCTGCACCAAAAAGTAAAAAGAGCTGCATTTGATGTGTGAATCTGCACAGTGAGGTTGAAAGTGCTGGGTTTGGTGTGTGAATCTGCACAGTAAGGTAGAAAGAGCAGTGTTTGATATGTGAATCTGCGCCGTATGGTAGAAAGAGCTGAGTTTGATGTATGAATGTGAACCATAAGGTAGAAAGAGCTGCGTTTGATGTGTGAATCTGTGCTGTAAGGTAGAAAGAGCTGAGTTTGTTGTGTGAATCTGCACCATAAAGTAAAAAGACCAGCATTTGATATGTGAATCTGTACTGTAAGGTAGAAAAAGCTGGGTTTGATGTGTGAGTCTGCATAGGAAGAGCTGCGTTTGATGTGTGAATCTGTGCCATAAGGTAGAAAGAGCTGCGTTTGATGTGTGAATCTGCGCCATAAGGTAGAAAGAGCTGCATTTGATGTGTAAATTTGCACTGTAAGGTAGAAAGAGCTGCGTTTGATGTGTGAATCTGTGCCATGAGGTAGAAAGAGCTGTGTTTGATGTGTGAATCTGTGCCGTTAGGTAGAATAAGCTGCGTTTGATGTGTGAATCTGTGCCGTAAGATGGAAAGAGCTGCTTTTGTTGTGTGAATCTTTGCCATAAGGTAGAAAGAGCTGTGTTTGATGTGTGAATCTGCACCATAATGTAGAAAGAGCAGCGTTTGATGTGTGAATCTGTGCCATAAGGTAGAAATAGCTATGTTTGATATGTGAATCTCCGCCATAAGGTAGAAAGAGGTGCGTTTGATGTGTGAATCTGTGCCGTGAGGTAGAAAGAGCTGTGTTTGATTTGTGAATCTGCGCCGTTAGGTAGAAAGTAAATCTGTGCTGTGAGGTTGAAAGATCTGCGTTTGATGTGTGAATCTGTGCCGTAAGAGCTCTGTTTGATGTGTGAATGTGCACCGTATTGTAGAAGAACCTGCTTTTGATGTGTGAATCTGCACCTTGATGTAGAAAGAGCTGAGTTTGATGTGTGAATCTGCACCATAAGGTAGAAAGAGCTATGTTTGATATGTGAATCTCCGCCGTAAGGTAGAAAGAGGTGCATTTGATGTGTGAATCTGCACCGTAAGGTAGAAAGAGCTGCGTTTGATGTGTGAATTTGCACTGTAAGGTAGAAAGAGCTGCGTTTGATGTGTGAATCTGTGTCATAAGGTAGAAAGAGCAGCGTTTGATGTGTAAATTTGCACCATAAGGTAGAAAGAGCTGCGTTTGATGTGTGAATCTGCGTCATGAGATAGAAAGAGATGCTTTTGATGTGTGAATCTGTGCCGTAAGGTAGAAAGAGCTGCGTTTGATGTGTGAATCTGTGCCGTAAGCAAGAAAGAGCTGGGTATGTTGTGTGAATCTGCACCATAAGGTAGAAAGGGCTGCGTTTGATGTGTGAATCTGCCCAGTAAGGTAGAAAGAGCTGCATTTGATATGTGAATCTGGACTGTGAGGTAGAAAAAGCTGCATTTGATGTGTGAATCTGCACCGTTACGCAGAAAGAGCTGTGTTTGATGTGTGAATCTGCACCATAAGGTACAAAGAGCTGCATTTGATGTGTGAATCTGTGCAGTAAGGTAGAAAGAGCTGCATTTGATGTGTGAATCTGCAACATAAGGTAGAAAGAGCTGCATTTGATGTGTGAATCTGCGCCGTAAGGTAGAAAGAGCTGTGTTTGATGTATGAATCTGAGCCGTAAGGTAGAAAGAGCTGTGTTTCATGTGTGAATCTGTGCTGTAACGTAGAAAGAGCTGAGTTTGTTGTGTGAATTTGCACAGTAAGGTAGAAAGAGCTGCGTTTGATGTATGAATCTGCACAGTAAGATAGAAAGAGCTGGGTTTGGTGTGTGAATCTGCACTGTAAGGTAGAAAGAGCTGTGTTTGATGTGTGAATCTGCACTGTATATTAGCAAAAGCTGTGTTTGATGTGAGAATCTGTGCCATAAGGTAGAAAGAGCTGCATTTGATGTGTGAATCTGGGCCGTAACATAGAAAGAGCTGAGTTTGTTGTATGAATCTGCACTGTAAGGTAGACAGAGCTGCATTTGGTGTGTGAATCTACACCGTAAGGTTGAAAGAGCTCCATTTGATGTGTGAATCTGCGCCATAAGGTAGAAAGAGCTGCGTTTGATGTAGGAATCTGAGCCATAAGGTAGAAAGAGCTGCATTTGATGTGTGAATCTGTGCCATAACATAGAAAGAGCTGAGTTTGTTGTGTGAATCTGCACCACAAACACACACCTACAATCACTGAGGCTCTCAGTAAAAACCTGCCCAAGCAACAGGGACCTCCAAAGCAGAAACACAAGCAACCTCCACCCCCCAACACAACCCAAATGACCGATAACCCACAAACTCAGTGTGCCACTCAACCACAGCCCATAAGGCATAACAACGTACCCAAAACTCTAGTCATAGGTGACTCTATAGTCAGGCACACTGATGTTCCACTCACCAGGCTAAACAAGCAGAAGATTACTGTCAGCTGCCTGTCAGGTGCCAGGATCCGCCACATAATGCATGCACTCAGGTCACTTCACAACAAGTACAAATATGACTCTGTCATTGTCCATGTTGGTGTGAATGACCTGAGACGTACCTCATTGGACTACATGAAAAGGGACATGGAGGAGCTGTCTGATCTTGTAGCCCAGGCAGGTATGACCCTAGCCCTGAGTAGCATCCTGCCATCACCCAGAATGATACCACAGTACAAGGACAACATGATTGACTTCAGCAATTTGCTAAGCTTCTAGTGTCATTCTAAGGGGATCCAGTATCTGTCTGCCTGGGATGACATGATCAACAAACCACAATGCTTTGCCAGAGATGGCCTGCACCTGTTGCCCCTGGGATTCTGGATACTGGCTAAGGCTCTAGACACCCCTATAGTGCCTTTTTTAGGCAAGGTTCAAATGAGAACTTCACCACCCTAACAGGTACAGGCAAGAATAATCTGAGGGTATTGCTACTCAATGCTAGAATTCTAAACCTCAAAATGCACTCACTCAAGGCACTCCTTAAAATGGAGAACATCGACATCTGTGCAGTGACAGAGACCTGGTTCAAGGCTCCAGAGACTACCCTGGTATTACCAGACTATAATTCATACCACACCTTTCGGCCACCTAAAGTGGACCGAAACACTAAAGGCAGAGGTGTGTCCATATTCATTAACAATATCCACACCTCCAGGCTAGTTGCTCAGCATAATGCATCTAAGATTATCCAAGTGCAACTAACTCTGGGCAAGACCGCAATCCAAATTGTAGCTTGCTACAGATCCCCCACCATACCCCAGGACTCCCACTCCTCAGTTCTTGATACACTGGAAAATATTAGGGTAAAACCTAACACCCTAATAATGGGCAATTTCAACTACCCTACCATTAATTGTGAAAATACTCATGTACCAACTCTTGTGCTCAACAGTTTCTGGAATTCATAAATTCCAATGCCATAGATCAACTTATCCACACCGCCGCCAGGGGCAGCAATATCCTAGACTTGGTTATTACCAGCATGGGCAACCGGTGCTCTGCTCCAGAGGTCAATTCCTTATTGGTCAGATCTGACCACAAGCTAATCACCCTAGACATCCACATCCCTCCCCCAGTCCCCATTAGGGAAACCACAGTAAAAAATGTCTCCAAAGCCAACTTCACGCTTCTTAAGACAGAAGTGGCAAACTTCACGACACCCATGCTGACGGACAATAGAGGTATGACTGCTGAATCCTACACAAATGCACTTTATGAGCACTTACACGAGTGCATGGATCATGCAATTCCTAACAGTACCAAGATGCTATCCTCCAAAAAAAGGAAGCCAATCTGGTGGTCCCCTGCCATAAACAAACTCTACAACAGAAGAAAGAAACTGTTGCAAAAAAGTAAAATCCCACGACTGTAGAAACTCCCTGGTCAGCCTCAGTAAGAAGCCGAGATCCCTCATAAATTCCTCCAAAGCTAGTTATGAAAACAAAATCGCCACTGACTCTAAAGACAACCACACAGCATTCTATAGCTAATCTCAGTGGCAACAGTCAGATCTGCTCTGAGTTTCAGCACAATGGCACTAAATATACAGAACCAACTGATATTGCCAACATTCTGGCAGAAAGGTTCAGTGCTAACTTTACCCCACTGTCATCCACTAAAGAGCCCATCTCTATACCAGAAGAATGCAAAGTTCCTGTAATCATGGCTGTACAGGTAAAAAACACACTATCCAAAGCCAAGAACACAGCATCCATGGGACCTGACAACATCCCAGGCTGTGTTCTACATGAACTACAGAACAACTGGCACCCCAACTAAGTACCAAGTTCAATCATAGCCTCGTCTCAGGCTATGTTCCCACTGAATGGTGCACAGAGACAGTTATTCCACTCCACAAAGGGGGGAGCCACCACAGACCCCAGAAATTACTGCCCCATTAGCCTAACGAGCCTGGTCTGCAAGGCCATGGAACGTATCATCATTGAACTTATAAACAATGACATTGGTAATCTCCAAACTCAGGATCCCACTCAGTTCGGGTTTGTAAAAGGCAGATCATGTCTCCTAAACCTGATAGACTTCTTTGAAGCAGTCACCAAAGCCGTAGATGAGGGTAAGGTGGTTCACACAGCCTATCTAGATCTCGCTAAGGCTTTCAACAGCATCCCCCACTCTGGAATTATAGATAAACTCACTAAACTAGGTATAAATCCTTATGTCACAAGATGGGTTGCCAACTGGCTCACTGACAGAACCCACACTGTGAAAGTAGCAGACTCCACATCCAACTTCAGACCATTGACAAGTGGAGTACCACAGGGTTCAGTCCTGGGTCCTCTCCTGTTTGGTATCTACTTCTCTGAAGTACAGGTCAACACAGAAGGTCTTTGGCTAATGAAGTTTGCAGATGACTGCAAACTAGGAGCCATAATCAAAAGTCCAAAAGATGTGGACATCCTACAAAAGGGCCTCACTGAGACAGATGCCTGGTGCCAAAGCCATGGTCTCAAGCTCAATGCCAAAAAGTGCATTGTCATCCCTTTTGGTAAAAACTCTGTACCCATGAACTGCCACATAAGTGGTAGTCTACTTAACACCAAAAGTGTGATAAGAGACCTTGGGACACAGGTGGACAGTAGTCTCTCCTTTGATAATCACATCGCCACAGTAGTCAGGAAATCCTTCTAAGTGGCACACCTCATCAAAAAAGGTTTCTCATTCAGGAAAAAAGAGGTCATTGTTCCCCTCTACTCGTCACTCATTAGACCCATTATAGAGTACAATGCCTCTTTTGGTATGTACCTCACAAGACATCTGCTACGACTGGAAAGGCCACAGAAATACATCACAAAGAGGATTACTGGCCTCAAACAGATGCCCTACGCTGACCATCTCAAAAAACTCCAGCTTTACTCCGTCGCATATCGCCTACTCAGAGGTGGTCTCTGCCTAACACACAAAGCTATGCCAAACCCAGAGCTTTTAGACATGCTCCACTTAAAGAAATCCCAATCTCTATGAGCTACACGCTCTAGGGACCTAAACCTTGTCACCACAATAAACAGAACATGCTGGAGGGATAGATTCCTGTCCCAAAGACTTCCCATACTCTGGAACAAACTACCTATCTATATCAAACAAAGCTCCTCATTAGCACTCTTCAAGAAAAATCTTGATAATTGGATGGGAGATAGGAAATTCACCCCGGGGATCACTTCTGTGGCTCTGCTCGACAGTGGCACAGGAAAATAATTTTCTTGGGTTGCGAAAGCCAGGGTACCTTTGGCTAAGCTTATATAGGCCCTAGGGCCAATAGCCTAGTACCTACCTACGAACCTATGAACCTATAAGGTAGAAAAAGCTGAGTTTGATGTAGGAATATGCACAGTAAGGTAGAAAGAGCTGGATTTGGTGTATGAATATGCACAGTAAGGTAGAAAGAGCTGAGTTTGATGTGTGAATCTGCACTGTAAAGTAGCCATGTAGTGATGGGTGAATCTGTGCCATAACATAGAAAGAGCTGTGTTTGGTGTGTGAATCTGCACCTTAAGGTAGAAAGAGCTGTGTTTGGTGTGTGAATGTGCACTGTAAGGAAGAAAGGGCCGCGTTTGATGTGTGAATCTGCACTGTAAGGTAGAAAGAGCTGCGTTTGATGTTTGAATCTGAGCCGTAATGTAGAAAGAGCTGTGTTTGATGTGTGAATCTGCGCAGTAAGGTAGAAGGAGTTGCGTTTGATGTGTGAATCTGCACCATAAGGTAGAAAGAGCTGCGTTTGGTGTGTGAATGTGCACCTTAAGGAAGAAAGAGCCGCGTTTGATGTGTGAATCTGCACCGTATGGCAGAAAAAGCTGCGTTTGATGTTTGAATCTGAGCCGTAACATAGAAAGAGCTGTGTTTGATGTGTGAATCTGCGCAGTAAGGTAGAAGAAGCTGAGTTTGATGTGTGAATCTGCACCATAAGGTAGAAAGAGCTGCATTTAATGTGTGCATCTGTGCTGTAACATAGAAAGAGCTGCGTTTGATGTGTGAATCTGCGCTGTAATGTAGAAAGAGCTATGTTTAATGTTTGAATCTGCACTGTAAGGTAGAAAGAGCTGTGTTTGATGAGTGAATCTGTGCAATAAGATCGAAAGAGCTGCGTTTGATGTGTGAATCGGCACAATAAGGTAGAAAAAGCTGCATTTGATGTGTGAATCTGCACCATAAGGAAGAAAGAGCTGCATTTGATGTGTGAATCTGCACAGTAAGGTAGAAAGAGCTGTGTTTGATGTGTGAATCTGCACCATAAGTTAGAAAGACCTGCGTTTGATGTGTGAATCTGTGACGTAAGGTAGAAAGAGCTACATTTCGTGTGTGAATCTGCTCCGTAAGGTAGAAAGAGCTGGGTTTGATGTGTGAATCTGCACTGTAAGGTTGAAAGAGCTGTGTTTGATGTGTAAATCTGCATCGTAAGGTAGAAAAAGCTGCATTTGATGTGTGAATCTGCGCCGTAAGGAAGAAAGAGTTGCGTATGATGTGCGAATTTGCACCGTAAGGAAGAAAGAGTTGCATTTGATGTGTGAATCTGTGTCATAAGTTAGAAAGAGCAGCATTTGATATGTAAATCTGCAACGTAAGGTAGAAAGAGCTCCGTTTGATGTGTGAATCTGTGCCGAGAGGTAGAAAGAGCTGTGTTTGATGTGTGAATCTGTGCTGTTAGGTAGAAAGTGCTGTGTTTGATGTTTAAATCTGCACTGTAAGCAAGAAAGCGTTAGGTTTGATGTGTGACTCTGTGTCATAAGGCAGAAAGAGCTGCGTTTGATTTGTGAATCTGTGACGTAAGGTAGAAATTCCTGTGTTTGATGTGTGAATCTGTGCCATTAGGTAGAAAGAGCTGTGTTTGTTGAGTGAATCTGCACCATAATGTAGAAGAGCTGCATTTGATGTGTGAATCTACACCATAAGGTAGAAGGATGTTTGTTTGATGTGTGAATCTGCGCGATAAGGTAGAAAGAGCTGCATTTGATGTGTGACTCTGTGCCGTAAGGTAGAAAGAGCTGCGTTTGATGTGTATGTGTCATAAGGCAGAAAGAACAGCATTTGATATGTAAATCTGCACCGTAAGGTAGAAAGAGCTGTGTTTGATGTGCAAATCTGTGCCGTTAGGTAGAAAGAGCTATGTTTGATGTGTAAATCTGCACTGTAACCAAGAAAGAGCTGGGTTTGATGTGTGACTCTGCGCCGTAAGGTTGAAAGAGTTGCGTTTGATTTGTGAATCTGCACTGTAAGGTAGAAAGAGCTGTGTTTGATGTGTGAATCTGCACCATAATGTGAAAGAGCTCCATTTGATGTGTGAATCTGCACCATAAGGTAGAAGGATGTGTGTTTGATGTGTGAATCTGTGTCATGAGGTAGAAAGGGCTGCGTTTGATGTGTGAATCTGTGCCGTAAGGTAGAAAGAGCTGCGTTTGATGTGTAAATCTGTGTCGTAAGCAAGAAAGAGCTGGGTATGATTTGTGAATCTGCACCTTAAAGTAAAAAGAAGTGCATTTGTTTGTGAATCTGCATAGTACAGTTGAAAGAGCTGGGTTTGGTGTGTGAATCTGCACTGTAAGGTAGAAAGAGCTTCATTTGATGTGTGAATCTGCACCATAAGGTAGAAAGAGCTGGGTTTAATGTGTGAATTCGCATAGGAAGAGCTGCATTTGATATGTGAATCTGTGCCATAAGGTACAAAGAGCTGGGTTTGATGAGTGAATCTGCACCATAAGGTAGAAAGAGCTGCGTTTGATGTGTGAATCTGTGCCATAAGTTAGAAAGAGCTGCATTTGATGTGTAAATCTGCACTGTAAGGTTGAAAGAGCTGAGTTTGATGTGTGAATCTGTGCCGTGAGGTAGAAAGAGCTGTGTTTGATGTGTGAATCTGCGCCGTAAGGTTGAAAGAGCTGCGTTTGATGTGTGAATCTGTGTCGTAAGATAGAAAGAGCTGTTTTTGATGTGAAATCTGTGCCATAAGGTATGAAGAGCTGTGTTTGATGTGTGAATCTGCACCATAATGTAGAAGGAGCTGTGTTTGATGTGTGAATCTGCACTGTAAGGTAGAAAGAGCTGGGTTTGATGTGTGAATCTGCGCCTTAATGTAGAAAGAGTTGAGTTTGATGTGTGAATCTGTGCCATAAGGTAGAAAGAGCTATGTTTGAAATGTGAATCACTGCTGTAAGGTAGAAAGAGGTGCGTATGATGTGTGAATCTGTGCCATAAGGAAGAAAGAGCTGCATTGTGATGTGTGAATCTGCATCATAAGGTAGAAAGAGCAGCGTTTTGTGTGTAAATTTGTCCCGTAAGGTAGAAAGAGCTGCGCTTGATGTGTGAATTTTTGCCTTGAGGTAGAAAAAGCTGCGTTTGATGTGTTAATCTGTGCCGTTAGGCAGAAAGAGCTGCATTTGATGTGTGAATCTCCGCGGTAAGGTAGAAAAAGCAGCGTTTGATGTGTAAATCAGTGCTGTAAGGTAGAAAGAGCTGTGTTTGATTATGTGAATCTGTGCCGTTAGGTAGATAAAGCTGCATTTGATGTGTGAATTTTTGCCATGAGGTAGAAAGAACTGTGTTTGATGTGTTAATCTGTGCCATTAGGCAGAAAGAGCTGCATTTGATGTGTGAATCTGCACCATAAGGTAGAAAAAGCAGTTTGATGTGTAAATCTGTGCTGTAAGGTAGAAAGGGCTGCGTTTGATGTGTAAATCTGTGCCGTTAGGTAGAAAGAGCTGCGTTGGATGTGTGAATCTGTGCCATTAGGTAGATAAAGCTGCATTTGATGTGTGAATTTTTGCCGTGAGGTAGAAAGAACTGTGTTTGATGTGTTAATCTGTGCCATTAGGCAGAAAGAGCTGCATATGATGTGTGAATCTGCGCCAAAAGGTAGAAAAAGCAGTTTGATGTGTAAATCTGTGCTGTAAGGTAGAAAGGGCTGCATTTGATGTGTAAATCTGTGCCGTTAGGTAGAAAGTGCTGCGTTGGATGTGTGAATCTGCGCCATAAGCAAGAAAGAGCTGGGTTTAATGTGTAAATCTGCACCGTAAGGTAGAAAGAGTTGTGCGTGATGTGTAAATCTGCACCGTAACGTAGAAAGAGCTGCGTTTGATGTGTGAATCTGCGCCGTAAGGTAGAAAGAGCAGCGTTTGATATGTGAATCTGTGCTGTATGGTAGAAAGAGCTGAGTTTGATGTATGAATGTGAACCATAAGGTAGAAAGAGCTGAGTTTGATGTTTGAATCTGTGCTGTAAGGTAGAAAGAGCTGAGTTTGTTGTGTGAATCTGCACCATAATGTAAAAAGAGCTGCATTTGATGTGTGAATCTGCACAGTAAGGTTGAAAGAGCTGGGTTTGGTGTGTGAATCTGCACCATAAAGTAAAAAGAGCTGCATTTGATGTGTGAATCTTCACAGTAAGGTTGAAAGAGCTGGGTTTGGTGTGGGAATCTGCACAGTAAGGTAGAAAGAGCAGCCTTTGATATGTGAATCTGCGCCATAAGGTAGAAAGAGCTATGTTTGATATGTGAATCTCCACCGTAAGGTAGAAAGAGGTGCGTTTGATGTGTGAATCTGCACAGTAAGATGGAAAGAGCTGCTTTTGATGTGTGAATCTGCGCCATAAGGTAGAAAGAGCTGTGTTTGATGTGTGAATCTGCACCATAATGTAGAAAGAGCAGCCTTTGATGTGTGAATCTGTGCCATAAGGTAGAAAGAGCTATGTTTGATATGTGAATCTCCGCCGTAAGGTAGAAAGAGGTGCGTTTGATGTGTGAATCTGCACCGTAAGGTAGAAAGAGCTGGGTTTGATGTGTGAATCTGCATAGGAAGAGCTGCGTTTGATGTGTGAATCTGCGCCATAAGGTACAAAGAGCTACGTTTGATTTGTGAATCTGCACCGTAAGGTAGAACAAGCTGCGTTTGATGTGTGAATTTGCACCAAAAGGCAGAAAGAGCTGCGCTTGATGTGTGAATCTGCGTCATGAGGTTGAAAGAGCTGCTTTTGATGTGTGAATCTGTGCCGTAAGGTAGAAAGAACTGCGTTTGATGTGTGAATCTGCGCCGTAAGCAAGAAAGAGCTGGGTATGATGTGTGAATCTGCACCTTAAAGTAAAAAGAGGTGCATTTGATGTGTGAATCTGCACAGTACGGTTGAAAGAGCTGGGTTTGGTGTGTGATCTTTTTCTCTCCCCTAAACAGTTTGGCTGCTGTGCATCCTGAACCTGGAGCTTGACGGAAACTCAGTTTTATTAGCCCGAGTAGGTGGACCTAGCAAAGCTCCTACACATCTGCCTCTACCCTCACGGAAGATCAGAACTTCTCTCTACTAATCTCCAACCCTTCAAATAATTGTGATATCTTCCCAAACTGACTGTGAAATGTATTAGCCCGAGTAGGTGGACCTAGCAAAGCTCCTACACATCTGCCTCTACCCTCACGGAAGACCAGAACTTCTCTCTACTAATCTCCAACCCTTCAAACAATTGTGATATCTTCCCAAACTGACTGTGAAATTTATTAGCCCGAGTAGGTGGACCTAGCAAAGCTCCTACACATCTACCTCTACCCTCACGGAAGACCAGAACTTCTCTCTACTAATCTCCAACCCTTCAAACAATTGTGATATCTTCACAAACTGACCTGTGAAATTTATTAGCCCGAGTAGGTGGACCTAACAAAGCTCCTACACATCTGCCTCTACCCTCACGGAAGACCAGAACTTCTCTCTACTAATCTCCAACCCTTCAAACAATTGTGATATCTTCCCAAACTGACTGTGAAATTTATTAGCCCGAGTAGGTGGACCTAGCAAAGCTCCTTCACATCTGCCTCTACCCTCACGGAAGACCAGAACTTCTCTCTACTAATCTCCAACCCTTCAAACAATTGTGATATCTTCCCAAACTGACTGTGAAAGTATGTCTTATATCTACATGTTTATTATTAACCATTTAATCTATGTATGCTAGTCTAGCTACCTGTCCAGGTCTGCCAGCAGCCAACAGCCCCTGTCCGCATCTCTATACTAGCCCAGACTCTCATACAATACCCTACTCATAGATACTATTGCATCCTGT
>NC_056728.1:539350939-539400331 GCF_019279795.1 Protopterus annectens | reverse complement strand
ATGTAAGTCTTCTCCGTAAGGTAGAAAGAGCTGTGTTTGATGTGTGAATCTGTGCCGAGAGGTAGAATGAGCTGCGTTTGATGTGTGAATCTGCACTATTTGTTAAATAGACCTGCATTTGATGTGTGAATCTGTTCCATTAGGTAGAATTAGCTGCATTTGATGCGTGAATCTGTGCCGTAAGGAAAATATAGCTGTGTTTGATGTGTGAATCTGTGCCATAAGGTAGAAAGAGCTGCGTTTCTATGTGTGACTCTGCACCATAAATTAGAAAGAGTTACATTTGATGTGTGAATCTGTGCCATAAGGTAGAATGAGCTGCATTTGATTTATAAATTTGCGCTGTATAGTAGAAAGAGTTGCGTTTGATGTGTGAATCTGTGACGTATTCAGAAAGAGTTGCATTTGATGTGTGAATCTGCTCTGTAAGGTAGAATGAGCTGCGTTTGATGTGTGATTCTGCACTGTAAGGTAAAAGGAGCTGTGTTTGATGTGTGAATCTATGCTGTAAGGTAGAATGAGCTGCATTTGATGTGTGAATCTTTGTGGTAAAGCATAAAGAGCAGTGTTAATATGTGAATCTGCGCCAGGGTGGCCTAATGGTTAAGGTGTTTGCCTTACAAACACAAGGTACAGGGTTTGAATCTCACAGGGGATAACTGGCTAGGCTTAAAATGGCTCGCAAGAGCAGTTAGCCTAGTACTAGCCTATGAACCTATGAACCTATAAGATTGTTGGATGTGTGTGTGTGTGTGTGTGTGTGTGTGTGTGTGTGTGTGTGTGTGTGTGTGTGTGTGTGTGTGTGTGTGTGTGTGAAATGCCCCAGTTGAATATAACTGGTGGCTAGAGGAAGTACCATGGCTCAAACCTTGTAACTTGGTACAAGAGCCTAAAGTCCCTATCCACCACCCCTTCTGAAATCTTTCCACATTTATGCCTCATATTTTTGTTCTGTTCCTCATACAATTTCTGGTTTTCTGGATTTCAGTGAAGGATTGTATTCACTAAATAATGACATGCATTTGAATTTCAGACTTCATATTCTTCAGAAAAGAAATGGCAACACCAAACCTTTAATTCTAGCAATTTTCTAAGTTTTTAAGATCAGTATGACCGTATACCCCCATTATTGTTTTGACCTTTTTTTCTGCTAAGTTTATAAGGTCAGTATGGCTGTATTTCCCCTTATTGGCTTTGTCCAGGTTTTTTGTGCTAAGAAGTTGAGAGGTATGGTGAGAAGTGATAGCTGAATTATGTATTCCCCCATTATTGGCTTTGTCCAGGTTTTTTTTGCTAAGAGGTTGAGAGCTATGGTGAGAAGTGAGAACTGAATTCGCTAAATGATAGCCATTTAAATTTCAGTCTTTCTATTGTTCGGGAAATTTTATGTTAATCAGCATACAGATTTGTACCTATTTTTCATGGGCCTTGTCCCGATTTTTGTTATTGCCAGGTTGAGAGGTATGATGGGAAGGCTGGAAATATTAGGAGCTTTGTAGAAGGAACACCTAATTCAATGTTTTGGGTTGAGATGTTATTTTTTAACCAAATGACTATTAGACATTATGACATTCAACATTATGTCGTTAAACCATATATATATATATATATATATATATATATATATATATATATATATATATATATATATATATATTCTCAAGAGTTTGGTATTTTTTTTTTTATTTAGAATTTGTTTTTGTATTACATTTTCTTAAATAATGTGTGTTGTTTTTAGCCCAACAAAATGTACTGTTATGTATTGTTATTTAGCTTTTAATTTTTGGTTATTTTTCCCACTTGGCACACAGACCCGAAGAAGTTCTAATAGATGAAAGTGATCTATGTTAAAAATTTAAAAAATATTTCTGAATAGTGGTAAAAAAGACTTTTAAGGAATTTTGAAGACTTATGTTAACTTTTTCTTTTTTGATACTACAATGAGTTGCTTTCAGGAAGTTTTAGCAATTATTAATGTATAATTTTTAGTTTAACTTTTAGTTTAGTTTAGTTTAGTTTAGTTTAGTTTAGTTTAGTTTAGTTTAGTTTAGTTTAGTTTAGTTTAGTTTAGTTTAGATTAGTTTAGTTTAGTTGGACATATCTTGGAATCACAGAAGTTGAAGTAGGGCAGCACTGTGTCGAATATCACACAGGTGTATGAGGGAAGGGTACTAGCAAGTAAACATGCTGATTATCTTTTATAACACAACTACCATAGCAAACCACACCCACACCTTTAAACATGCTTTTAATCAGGTATATAAATAGAATGGTACGTTTCTATACTTTATTTGTTTTTTTTAACTAGTATTTGTATTGTTTGTTTGTGTGTTTTTAACAAAACAGATTTGATTTGAAGCAGCTTGTTCTTCCCTACTTTCATTAGTGTTTTTATACTTTGGAAAGTTTTAAAGAAATTATTTTTACCACCTGTTAATATGGATATTCACTGTTTGTTTTTTATTAGGTGTCTGAACTGTAGGGAACATTAGATCTTCCACACAGAGAAGCTTCCTCATTATTTGTATTTTGTTCCTTAGACCTTCTTACTCTCTTTTCTTAATGTACTTCTTTACTTCTATCAAATTCACTTCCATGACTTTCTCTCTAAATATACCATAAGACTGCTTCTCTCTCAGTTCATACTGCAATACCTGTTTGCATTAGATTAACGGACCTTTAGTTTTCTACAAGCTGTCTAAAATTTCTGTAAATATTTAACGATTATCATATATCTTGTATTGATTCTTAACCATTGTTTTATATTATCACTAATTTATTTTAATTATTTAAACTGCAGGTTTTTTTTATTTTTGAAGACCTTAAAATTATTGTTCTTAAATTGTTTTCTATAATTCAAAGCTTTTCTTGCCAGGCATCTACTGAAAATGGGCTTCTACCGAGTTGGACTTTCCTGAAAAATCAAATGTCAATAAGTAAATAAATAAACAGAATTCAGAATTAGCTATACAGAATAGTAAGGCCGTCACCTAACACGAAGCTGCAGTGTCTTCCCATCCATATACCAACAGATATTACATTTTCTGCAGGGCTGGGAAGGTAGCCTAATGGTTAAGGTGTTTGCATTACAAACGCAAGGTGCAGGGTTTGAGTCTCACAAGGGATAATTGTCTAGGCTTAAAATGGCTCACAAAGGCAATTAGCTTAGCACTAATCTATGAACCTATATAAACACAACATGATTCATCACCATTTCCTTGTCACTATAACTATGCACAAGGCAATCTCCAAAAGCATATAACCCTATAGACAGATGAAAACAAACAGTTTTGCACTTTGTTGCCAGATCAGCACTGCATAATTGGAGAAGTATTCCTATAATGCTTTTCATCCATACCAAAAAGAAGGCAATCTTCAAGTGCATATTACCTAACAGACAGATGATCATGTAAAGAGCTAAAACAAAACATCAGCACTTTTTTACAAAACATAAATACTGCACAACAACAAAATTATTCTTAAAATGTTCTTCCTTTTTACTCAAAGCCCAGTGGCAATGTCATTGCACAGGCAAGTAGTATGGTTTGTTCTTCATCTGGATAGGGTCACTAGTGCCTTAAAACTTATTAATGCACTGATGTTATCCATGGAATGTGGAACCGTTATGAGAGACAAATGGTGCCTAGTCCACAAGAATAAGTAACACAAGCCAAAAATAGGGTAAAAGCTTTATGGTGTGTTTGAATACTTAATGTTAAGTACTTATTCAGCAGTAGTTTAATCCTTAGTCCACACATTACCAAGCATACTCACTTTTTGGATACTCACATAAAGCCAGTTATACGTATGCATTCACATATATGGTGATAATATGTGAGGGACAGACAAGTCAACATGTCTGTCTTTGTTTAATTATTTTATTGGAGTTTCATAAAAAAGTCCAGCAATGAAAGGAAAGATAAAGAAGTGGTATAGGATGAGAAAGGAGAAAATGGAAGCCCCATGGATGTATAGTATTCAAAATGAATGCATCCATATAATCAAGGAAAGATGATGCTGAAACCTTCAAAATAAAATAAATAGAACAGTATAAGAGATTTACACTGGTGTAAGGCCTATCTTTAAAGCAGTCTTTTATCTATTAGAATCAGGTCTATAGTGTTATTAGAATCTATAAACTCTGCAATGAAGAATGAAATGTAGAACATAAATTGAATGTTTTGCATGATTATAAACTAATTGTACATGACAGTACTTCCTGATTGCAATACTTTATGAAACTTATTTTTCATGATGGTTTTTAACAAAACCTTTTCTGAAAAAAAAAAAAAAACAATAGTAGAGTGTTAAACATTTCCCAATGCACTATGTCTTTAAGTCTGTAGCTACCAATGCTTAATATCTTCCACAAATGGAGAGGAGATATTCCTCATCTAGTGTTAAAGGTGCCTTGGCTCTAGCACATCCAAACATGTCATTCAAATGCATATTTAACATCCCAAACAAAAGAAACAGCGAAGCTGCAAAAGAACAAAGCAGCAAACAGGCGGCTGATATAACAATTTACAATACTGAAGAGAATTTACCTTGTAATTTGACATTGATGCTGTTCTTTAAATACAAGATGCTATTTTTGGGAACATAGTTTAAAACCAAAGATGTCTTTGTTACCAATTAGTTCTACATAGGCCTTTTCTTGATAGACAACAGATGAAAGCACTTAACTTGTTTTTTAATACACTTGTGGATTTGATTTTTTTTTATTAAAAAAAAGTTACATTAACTTCCAACTCTGTTTCTTCCTTGAGAGGATCTACCTTGTTCACTTTACAGCAATACTCCATTCCTCCCATGTATGCATAAGCACTTTCCATACATTTTGTTTTAGTTCAGTGAAGATTTAATAACAATAAAATTGGTTGATAATAACTTGAATAATGTGTAACATCATGTGTGAATTTATTGTGTTTATTTCTTCTTTGTCTCTTCTCACCCTTTTCTTTCTCTCTTTTTAATGCATTCCTTTGTGCTTCTTTATTTTCTCTCTCCTATTTCTTTTGTTTTCTTCATACAAACATGAATTGTTCAAGAACAGCCTAGCCACATGTTGCGCAAGTTAGGGTATTTTCACAGACTGCTCATCTAGGGACATCATCACAGGGTCATGGCAGTGACACCTTTCCTGTAGGCAGCCTGGTAAGCCTCACTCAACAACAGCTTTGGGACTTGGTTGAAGACATGGTCGAGCAGGTTATGGAAAAATACCTTCAGCCAATCAAGGTATTTCTTCAACAGGTAGAAGTCTCGTTGCTCCAGTCTGCACTGACCACTGTGCCATCACAAAACCCTGCTTCCAGAACATTGGGGTCATCTACTGTAACATCAACTGGCAGTGGAAACATGATGCCTTATGGACTGAGGACATTTCTTGGGCTGCACTCTTAGTCACCCCCATCCTTCCCATATCTTCCCTTCTACACCCTCTAACCTACTTCCTAACCAAGCTACCCTCTTATATATATAAAATAAATAAAATAAGTTAAAAGTAGGAGGGTCTATCCCCCAACAAAAGCGCAGTACCCTTTCTTTCCCACCACCTTCTATACAAGCCACTTGATGTCTTGCTTTTGTGTTCTTCTGTTTATTATCTCCCCTTCCCATTCTTTTACGAACCCCATCAGGCTGTTTGAATAGGGCACCCCTGTATACAACATTTTAATCCTCTTTATACCCATCAGGCTGTTTGAATAGGGCACCCCTGTATACAACATTTTAATCCTCTTTATACCCATCAGGCTGTTTGAATAGGGCACCCCTGTATAGAACATTTTAATCCTCTTTATCTTTTTAGAATATATTGATAATAACTGCTGTAGACTCTGCCTTTTGTCTTAAGTGTTTCGGGCGAATATGCATAGCAGCGCTCTTCTGCAATATCCGAGTACATACAAAGTTATATGGAGCCTAAGGTTTGTACATAGTCCTTCTCTTATATTTAATGATTCACTTTAGCTAGTTTATACATTTGACATAAGTAGGTGTATGTTTAAAAATACCTTCAAATGTCCTTATTCAGCATGGATAATTTGCACTTAATGTATCTGCATATAGGCATATCAGTGGTTCCTGCGGATAACCACTATGCAAGTGCAAAACCTGGGACTGTGTGCACCACATCTGTCCTTTCTACTTTGGAATTTTTGACTGACTTCTGCATCCTTGAAGGTAATGGCAAAATGGGAAGGGATTTGATATTTTTCATGCATGACTTGGTTACTAATGTATTACATTGCCATAGATATGGTCAAGTTAATGTCTGGAAATAAGATCAATGTGGACAAAATGGATGTGTGCTGTTCCTCAACTTCAAGTCCCTCAGTAGACGTTATAGACAGTTATGTTTTTAAATGGGTTGCAAAAAATTAGGAATATGGTTAACCAGTCAACTAATGAAAGAGAATAAGTTGAATGTTAGACTAATTCAAAATGTCATTGAGGGTCTGTTGAAAATATTGACAAGTTTTGACCTTCATATGGTGTAAAATATAATCATTTATTCTGAAAAACACATCATTCTAGACATACAATATCCCTTATAGTCTAGGTTAACAGTTGCCCAGGTAACAACATTTTTAAGATTGTATCCAGACAAGAAGCTGATTGAAACAGCAAGGGTCACTACCCGGTAAGTCAGAAAAGGGATTTAATAAGCAAGTGAGCTAATCATGTAGCCTTAGACTGGCCTTATGTTGGTTAAATTTATTGTCTTCCATGCCTTGGAATGACCGATATGTTGATTCCCTGAGAGCCCGCATTCTGCCTCTCAGTAGTCATCTTGGGATTAGTGTTTCTCTTTTCTCCTGGTGAGAGAAGGAGTGCAGTCACATTATTTCCTGGAGACCGCTGATCACCAGAAAGCTTAATAACTGCTTTACAGGTGACAGCTTGGAATCTGTGCTTATATTCTGATCCTGGTGAGAGTAGACGCAGAGTGCATTGATTCCTGACTCTCTCGGGTTGGAGAGTAAGTGTCTGTGCTTAACATACCTTATTGGTCTATTCAAGGCATCTACCAGAAAAAGGCTACTAGCCTGTAGACCCTTGCATCATCTGGGACAAGACTGTGGATCACTAAACAGGCCACGGCCTGCTTCACGTCTTGGAACTGGTGCTAACATTTTGCTCCTGGTGAGAAAAGAAGCAAAGGAGTATTGTATCCCAACAGAATGAAGCTGTACTGTGACCAGCATTAGTAGTAGCCAGGCAGTAAAATTTCATGTAACTCCCCTCTTTTCATCATTCTTGACAAGTTAATTCTTTATTTTTCAATAAGTACTGCTTGATTTCTTTTTATCTTCAGAATATCTGCCTAAATACTTCATCCTTAAATTTTCAGGGTCTATGTATTAGTTTCCCTTCAGCTGTTTGGCAGTGCTCTGTACAGACTCAGACACCTTGAGTGACATTTTTCCTGTAAAAGGAATATATAAGGAAACAGCTCCAGTACTTAGTAATAATGACCATCCCTCCTGAAATGTCTACAGGTCAGTTCCCTGTGCTTTCTCCTATTAACCTGGAGAACTTGGACATTCTGAGGCAGTGTTGCAACTGCCTCATGTACACAGACAACCTTCTCCTCTTACCTCCCAACACTCAGACTTGTGAGAGATGCACTTATAAACTGGAAGCAATGCACTCTCAAGCCAAGACTGGAATAGCTGGTCAAGAGGAAAAGGTCAACACCTGCACCACACCACATGCAACACATAGCCCTCCAGAACACCCACCATCACAGCTGTCACATAAAAATACAAACCACACACCCACCTTCACAGAGGTTCTCAGTAGAAATCTATCCAAACAGCAGAGACCTCCAAGGCAGAAACGCACTTGACCACCACAACACAGCAAAAACTACAAAACACATAGCTCATCTACACAGTGTGCCCCACAACCTAAGCCCCTAAGGCAAAACAGCTTGCCCAGTACACTAATCAAAGGTGACTCAATAGTGAGGCACACTGATGTCCCACTCACAAGGTTGAATAAGGAGAAGGTAACAGTCAGCTATCAATCAGGTGCCAGAATCCGACACATAACACATACACTCAGTCATTGTCCATGTGGGTGTGAATAACCTAAGACACACTTCCCTGGACTACATGAAAAGAGACATGGAGGAGCTCTTGGCTTATGTGGCCTAGGCAGGTATGACCCTAGCCCTAAGCAGCATCCTACTGTCACCTAGAATGATACTGCAGTACAAGCAGAAAATGATTGACTTCAACAATTAACTACATTTCTGGTATCATTCTAAGGGGATCCAGTATCTGACTGCTGGGGATGACATGATTGACAGACCTCGATGCTTTGCCAGAGATGGCCTGCATCTGTCACCCCTGGGTTTCTGGATACTGGCTAAGGCTCTTACCACCCCTACAGTGCCTTTTTTAGGTGATGTTCCAAAGACCAATTTACCACTGTAACAGCTATAAATAAATGCAATCTCAGGGTTATGCTGCTCAATGCTAGAGGCCTTAATCTCAAGATGCACTTGCTCAAAGAACTCCTCAAAATGGAAAACATTGATATTTGTGCTGTAATGGAGACCTGCTTTAAAGCAGCAGAAAGCACCCCTGTGCTACCAGGCTATAACTCATTCCACACCTTTTGGCCCCAGAACATGGACCGAAGCTCCAAAGGTGGTGGTGTTTCCATATTCATAAAGGATATGTACGCCTCCAGACTGGTAGCCCAACATAATGCATTAGAGATACTTCAGGTACAACAAACATTGAGTAAGATGACAATTCAGGTTGTAGCCTTCTATAGGTTTACAGCCATGCCCCAAGACTCTCACTCTAAGTGCCTAAGCACCCTGGAAACTGTTAAGAGTCCAACCCAACACTCTCATATTAGGTTACTTCAACTACCCCTCCATCAACTGGGAAAGCTACTCATGTACCAATACACTGGCCCAACGCTTCCTGGAATTCATCAGTTCTAATACCCTGGACCAGCTCATTCTTACCCCCACTAGAGGAAGCAACATCCTTGACTAGGTCATTACTAACAAGGGCAGCTGTTGCTCTACACCCATAGTCAATTCCTCACTGGTTAGATACGACCACAAGCTAATCAACATGGAAATCCACATTTCACCCACACCCCCCGCAAAGGTAACCATCATGAAAAACTTCCCCAAAGCTGACTTTTGGGCTCCTAAAAACAGAGGTGGCTAACTTCACAGCACCCATATCAATGGAAAATAGATGCATGACTGCCGAATCATACAACAATGCACTATACAAACACGTATATAAATGCATGATACTAGCCATACAACCATACTCAACAGAACCAACAGGCTCTCCTCCAAAAAAGGAAGCCAATCTGGTGATCTCCTGCCATTAATAAACTCTACAACAGAAGGAAGAAACTGTTGCAGAAAAAGGTGAAGTCCCAAGACTGGAAAACTGCCTTATTAGACTCAACAAAAAATTGAGATCCCAAATCAAAAACTCTAAAGTCAGCTATGAAGTCAGAATTGCAGCAGACACTAAAAACAACAACAAGGCCTTGTATAGTTATATCAAGAATCTCTATGACGATACCCAGGTTTTCTCTGAGTTACTGCACAATGGTACCTCTTATACTGAGTCAAGAGATATTGCCAGCATACTGGCCAACAGATTCATTGCCAACTTTAACCCTCTCTCTCCCCCTAAAGGACCAATCACAATACCGGAGGAATGCCAGGCACCCAGTGTTACTGCAGCACAGGTTAAAGCTGCTTTGTCCAAGGCAAAGAATACAGCTTCTATGGGACCCAACAATATCCCTGGATGTGTTCTACATGAACTACAAAGTGAACTGGTACCCCATCTGTGGGCCCTGTTCAATCACAGCCTCACTTCAGGCTGTATCCCTACCAAATGGCGCACTGTTACAGTCATCCCTCTCCATAAAGGGGGAGTCACTACAGATAGTGGGAATTATCGCCCCATTAGCCTGATGAGTTTGATATGTAACGCTATGGAACACATCATCATGGATCCAATTAACAAGGATCTAGGGAATCTCCAAACTGTAGATCCCACACAATTTGGTTTTGTGAAAGGTAGATCATGCCTGCTCAACCTGGTTGACTTCTTTGAGTCAGTCACCAGAGCTATGGATGAGGGCAAGGCAGTTCATACAGCCTACCTCGATCTGGCCAAGGCCTTTGATATCATTCCCAACTCAGGAATTATAGATAAACTCACCAAACTAGGCATCAACCCCTATATCACTAGGTGGGTTGCAAACTGGCTTGCAGATAGAACCCACAGTGTCAAAGTAGTGGACTCCAAGTCAGATAGCCGACCAGTCATGAATGGAGTCCCACAGGGATCAGTCCTGGGTCCTCTCCTGTTTGGCATCTACTTCTCAGATGTCCACGCCAACATGGAGGGACTCTGGCTGACCAAGTTCACAGACGACTGCAAGCTGGGAGCCATTATTAACTCCACAAGTGATGTAGACAGCTACAGAAAGACCTTACTGAGACCAATGACTGGTGTCAAAACCATGGCCTTAAGCTTAATGCCAAAAAATGTGTTGTCATCTCCTTTGGGAAATACTCAGTTCCCACTAATTACCACATTGATGGGAGTCCACTGAACACTGAAGGCGTTATAAGATATCTGGGGACAAAGGCTGACAGCAACCTCTCCTTCGACTACCAAATTGTCACTGTGGTCAGAAAGTCCTTCTATGTGGCACATCTCATTACCAAGGATTTTGCATTCAGAAAGAAAGAGGTCATCGTCTCCCTCTACTTGTCCCTCATTAGGCCAATCATCGAGTATAATGCCCCATTTAGCATGTACCTCAGTAGACATATGCAACAGCTGGAAAGGCCACAAATGTACCTCACAAAGAGGATCCTAGGCCTTAAACACATGCCCTACATGGACAGACTCAAAAAACTCCAGCTATTTTCTGTCTCATATCATCTATTAAGAGGCGATCTCTGCTTGACTTACAAAGTCATGTCTGACCCAGCTCTGTTAGAAATGCTGCCTCTAAAAAATCCCAGTCCCTCCACACCACATGCTCCAGAGACCTCAACCCCATTACCACAATCAACAGAACATGCTGGAGGGACAGGTTCATAACCCAGAGACTGCCCATGCTCTAGAACAGACTTCCCATACATGTCAAGCAGAGCACCTTACTGGCCCTCTTCAATAGCAATCTTGATGAGTGGATGGGAAGTAGAAAGTTCACCCTGGGGATCACTCCAGTGGCTCTACTTGATAGAGGCACTGGGAAGTAACATCGGGCAGCACGATGCCAGGGCACTTCTATGGGCTAGGCTTGTAAAGGCTCCAGGGCCATTAGCCTAGTACACACCTATGAACCTATGAACCTATGAACTGACTATCACTATTGAGGAAGGCAGCAGTGAGGACTGAATTGGTTACCTAGGAGAACATTAGCCTTGTTGTTATAAAAGAAATATCATTCAGTCAGTACATTGTAATATTTTAAATTCTAGTTATTTTACCATTAAATTAATATTGTAGCAATTTATGGAGCTTATAAACATGTTTAATTTTTCCGTGTAATTGTACCTTTGATCTTAAACCAGGAACCACTGAAAATGTGTGTTATCAGTGAAAAGATTCAGGACTGTATTAATGGGCACAATTTCTGAATATATGATAGACAACATTCTTTGAGACTCTGCAAGAGCAATGTAGTCTTCACTAGAAAGCTTGTTTTATTGCTACACTTACACTCTGTGATATGCAGAGAAAGGAAGGCATGAACCGTGTTTTACAGGTGGCAACTTTACTGTACTATAGTTTCAAAATACAAACAAGGAAGATAGCCACCAACCACAATGCTTCAACAGCTTGCAATCTCTTGGGAAAAATGTTTGACACCATTGACCTTGATATAAGACAGATTCATTCAGGAGAGAGGTGAACAATAGAAATGGGAAAATAAATATACCGAAAGCCCCATATTTAGTTGCATCCTTTCTAATGAGGATGTTATTTACATTGACATATCTCCATAGGGTCTTTCAGAGTCCAATTCAGGTGACCTGTATGTTAACACTGGTAAAGACTGCAAGAGGTATGCTGGTAAGGATCAGTGACCACAGAACTGCATTTCTGAGCCATGTTTTGATATGAAGTATTCTTTGGGGTGACAAAGAACACACTTGTACAAAACTATAGAGACAGACATTTTTGTATCTCCATACCTATGCTTGTTTAATCTCTGTAGTAAACTCACATCCAGCCTCTCAGAACTGTGACTAATCCATACATGGCAGAGCAAGATTGGGAACTGGTCAAAATGATTTTTCCTTTAGGATAGGAAGAGTCGTATAACAGCCTGAAGAAAGTTTAGGGGATTATAAGGGAAATGTTTTACTCTCTTTCTATACTTTCCAGGGATGATATTTAACAATGATGCCCTGCTGTAGACCTTTGAGTTGCCACGGACATTTCATATCTGCTTTTGTTAGGCATCATAACGCATTACAATACTAGGTTGTAAATATATGGCAATGTCTTGGTTCATTAGAAAGCCATGGCAGATGTACAGTATTAAATGTATGCTTCTTTTGCTGTGTTGCAAATTATGCAGATGTATACTTCACTAATTTTAATCTGTTGAGCAGAGGCACTTAAATAAACTAGCTAATCATAATCTGTTGATTATGTGTAAGTAACGATGTTTAACATGTGTGAATGGTCTCTCTGCAAGTTTAATAAACATGAAGCTCCAGACATGACTGTATCAGAAGTGTGCATGCAACAATCAAATAACATAGTAAAACATTGTTAATACAAACACAGGTTAATAAGCTATTACCTCACTGTTTTGTATACATAAAAGAACAAACTCAAATGCCTTAATGTTAAATGTATAGAACATTGCAAACATATCAAATCTGTGCAAATGATCCTTTTTATATACACGTGAGTCTTGATTCACAAAGCTTTCATATCCACAGTAGATACATGTTAACAGACTAACTGGTCAGATATTGAGGTATGCAATTAAGCATGCTTGGGCAGTTTTATTTTTTTGCCCACAAAGCAGAAAGTAAAATTAAAATGTAGCAAGTAAACTAAAATAAATAAGTAAATAAAATAATTATGTCAAGATTTCACTTTGTATCTCATCAATGACACTTTTCAAGGTTCTATCTGGCTCCTTTCGTTTTCACAGTTAGTTCTTACCAAAAAAAAAGGAGAACTGTTTTACTCAAAAAGTATAACACCACCTTCACTCTCATTATTTATTTACATCATTTCAGTGCAGAGCAGCTAGTATAACAAAAGAAGAAAGTATTACTTGGGTAACATTTACCCATATAGATTATGTAGCAGTATAACTTTGTTGCATTTAAATATGGCATCAGAGGTTAGTTATGGACAGTGTTATATTGTTTTGCTTTTCTACGTGAACTCAAACATAACAGAGAATAATGTGTAGAAAGTCATCTGCAAATTATTTATTTCATCCTTCCATATTAAATATTATTGTCTAAGACTTACAAAAATCACAAATATGTTTTTCTTTTTTTAAGTAGGACCAAAACCGGGAAGACTACATCTTCTGAGACTCGTTAACACTGTTAGAGGAAAAACACCTTCAGTAGCTCATATCAAAGTCACAGAAATAAATATAATTTGTTTTTCAGAGTGAGCATTGCCCCTTTGCATGACTTACCATTTGTTAGTGATATATTACGGTCATTAGAGCCATCTCTGTAGGACACTGTATATACAATGTCTGACAGACTAACCTCCCAGAGCAGGGTGATGCCTGCTACATGAATACTTCATCAATGTCAGCTTCCCCAAGGTGAGCAAGGAATGCACTTCTAACTACTGTTTTCCTAGATTCAATCAGCTGTTTCTGTATTTTGTTGCTTCTGATTTTGTTATTTCTTTTCCATGGAGCTTAAGTGCTTTACTGTCAAAAGCTAACATATTCTGCATGAAAATATTGCTGAACATTTAATTGCACTATGATGTGCAACTGTGCAACATTATATTTCATTGCTATGATAGCTAGCAACAAGTTTATTATAGAACACATATCTGATAATTTTAAAATAAATAATGCATTAAAGGTAACCCAACAAATGGATGTTTTTCAAAATAGTTAATGCTTTAAAATTAAAACAATAAAAGAAGGCTTCTCTAGTTTAATTTACTTATTAAACCCAACTTTTTCAATGAATTGATATAATTTATAGTAGATTAATAACATTTTGCTCTGGGGATAGAATACTAGCTGAAAGCTGCACAAAAAGGTAATAATTTCAATTGTACTCATTTTGTTGTAATACTATTATGAATTTTGTGAACATAAAGTTTTGTATTGGGAGAAGGTAAATGTGGTAATTGATATGTTTGGCACCTAAAGTATTCAACTATCTATTTCAGTGATATCACACACACACACACACACACACACACACACACACACACACACACACACACACACACACACACACACACACACACACACACACACACACACACACACAAAGAAACAAGGTACAAGTGGTAAAATTACAAGACTTCTAATGCCTACTTACAGTTCCTCAATGACCTCATACCAAATCCCTTTTGCACACTTCTTCCTGCACTCAGCCACTCATAGCCCAGGATTTCTACATTATCTGATCAGTGCTACTGTCGAATACAAATTCCATGGTTAAAGCTCATTAACACAGAAGCAGAGGGCCAAGGCCATATACCCAATAACCACTGCTGTCAATATAAGAACCCTGGAATATTCACCTCAGTGTTACATAATTGACCACTAAATGGCAATGGAATATGAATTATTTGCAAAGCAAATGCTCCGCGGGATTCATGAAGCTTGCGCCAGGCGCCGGAGTAGCAGCGGCGATCTAGCGCCAAATATGGCCACCGAGCGATTCAGGTACAAGCTGTTTCCACGTGTACTACCAGCATATGCCAGAGCTGCGCAGCTCCTGGTGCATGTATGCTAATTACCCCATGCACAGCAGTGTAGCATGCAAATGAAGGTATATAGTGATACATGAAGTGGTGCATGCGTAGCATAAGCATGAAGAAATGTAAACCAAAAAAAGGTTTACATTTTTTCAAACATAAAATCAGAGACATGAAAGCAGACCAAATTTACATATTATAATGTTAATATATGCCAATGGCCAAATATATAGCCAATGGCATAAAAAAACATGCACAACACATAAAAAATAACATTTAATGTCATGGCCACACTAATGCAAAGTAAAACTGCAGTGCATCGGTGCACAAACGGGATCACAATGAAAATATATTTAGATGTCATAAAACTGCAATGTAACACAATTCATGAATTCCCCATAATAGTCAATGGCACGCATGCTACACCACAACCATGGTGCAAGGGTTGCTAAGGGTCTGTGGCAGTGTTCTGCACGGTAACTAGGAATTAGTAGTCAATGCCATGCAAATGAGTCAAGTAATACTGAATCGCAAACTCCCTGCCGGCGTAAGGATGTACCACACGGCATAGCTGTACAACACTGAGGTGTGGACTGGAGGTAAACATGACATCAAGAGAGGGGTGCACCACTGTAGCTTTAAGCACATTGGAGCATTGCTAATCCGGGTTGCCTGTTGCTAAGCAAAGCCGCAGGACAGGGGTGTGGAAGTAGCCATAGCTTTGCTTAGCTGAGAGCACACAAGATAACCAAAAGTGCATATCAACGTGGATGAAAACGTGCTCGAAACCTGGTAAACGGCTGTGCGTGGCGCGCACCACAGCTGAAACAGGAGGGATACGGGAAGACAATAAGGAAATGCCGCAGCAGGGTAATTGGAGTACAAATGAGTAATTAATACCTAGGAACTCACAGTGGGCCATAGACAACAGCTAACAAGGCTGCTAGCAGCTACCTCCAGAACATGAAAGGGGATGTGCCATACTGCAAAGAAAAGAGAACTGTCACAGCAGAACAAAGCAAACTTGCAGTAAATCAGCTACATTACACATTTTGCAACACAATCCTGGATTGTGAAAGTACAAAACAAGAAAGCAGGCAACTGGATGCATGCCTGACAATGGGAGGGGAATCGGGTTGAAAAGTGAAGTAAAGGGCAATAGATAAATCATGGCATCCAAGCGTAAGTCATCACGAGAGGCCTCACAATAACAGTACCTGCTGTAAAACCCATAATTAAGATACTCTGCAGCTGGAATTGCACATACACACCCAATTACACCAGAATCATCCATTGCACAATAGTATAAGGTGTGAAAGCCCCCCACACACACTTATGTATTCCCAGACACTTTGCACCATTGGTGTATACAGATGGGGAGCTTTGATTCAACACCATGTGTTGGAGACTGACAGTGGTGTGGAGGATGATGCTGACAACCATCTCAGGCACCAGAAGAGGAAAAGAGTGTTCAGACCCAGGGTAACCTACCAAGGGCTACATGATCTGGAGATAGTAGAGCATTACAGGGTGGACAGGGACAACATTCAGCAACTTGTTGAGCTGTGCCGGCCACACCTCAGAGCCAGAAGTAACAGAGGGGAACCCATCCCAGTGGACACAAAGGTATGTGTAAGCTTGAGAATACTGGCCACAGGTACCTTCCAAAGGCCAACTGGGGATATCATGGGGATCTCACAGGCATCAGCATCCAGGGTACTCCACCAGTTCCTGGATGCCATGTTACCACATGCCAATGAGCACATATACTTCCCCTAAATGCAGGAGGAGTTAGCCAGCAATATGCGTATCTTCCACCATGTGGCAGACTACCTGGAGGTACTGGGTGCAATAGACTGCACAACACATACACATCAAGACACCACCTGGTGAGCAGGGTAGGTGCTACATAAACCACAAGGGATACCACTCCATCAACTGCCAGGTCATGTGCAATGCCCAGGGCATTATCATGGATGTGTGTGCTGGCAGCCCTGGAAGCTATCATGACTCCCACATCTGGCATGCCTCACAGCTGTATCAGGTATTTGCCAGGGGGGACATCCCATATGGCCACCTGGTGGGGGATGATGGCTATGCACTGGAATCATGGATGATGACTCTCATCAGAAATGCACACGCAGCCACGCAAGAATGCCATAATGAGGCACACGCAGAAACCAGAGTCATCATAGAGCATGTGATTGGGATGCTGAAATCATGGTTTCATTGCATGGACATACCTGGTGGAGCCTTGCAGTATTCTCCAGGCATGTGTGCCCACCTCTTCATAGTATGTGCCATGCTACACAATATGATCCTGTATAAACAGCTGCAGTAGGGACAGAATGGTGAAGGCCCTCACAGCCCACCACCATTGCCAAGGGCCCCACAGGCACAGAGGGACTCAGACCATGAACACCCTGTGCCAGCCCCAGTAGATAGATGGAGGTGTGCCCAGTATGCCCATGCCTTGGCAAAAAGGGAACATATAGCACACACACTGACAGTGTAGGCACTTATGGACTGACACCCTTCTCCACCTGCACACACAGCAAACAGGGATAGCACACACACACACACGACCACCTGTAAATTGTCATGTATAGGTGGTCTACTGTGTGCATCCTACATAGGTAGCCCTCAACTGTTGTACATACAACTGCCATTGGCACAAGGTAAGTCAATACCTGAACAGTAAATTAAGCTATCAGCATTTGTCCATACTGTATGTATAGGTTCATAAATACATAGGTAGGTACATGCCTAACTGCCCGAGGCCACTCATAAGCAAAGCCAAATAGTGTCTGCTGTTGCCATCTCATTGATTAACTAACTGTCCCTCTGTGGAGCAGAGCCAATTGTGGGATCCCTGGGGTGTATCCACTGTTCCCCACCCACTCTGCAAGGATTCCCCGGAGTGTTAGAGAGGGGTTTTGTATAATGTAATCAGGGATGTAGTTCCAAATAATGGGGAGTATCCATGACAGGAATCTTCTCAGATGTTTACATGTTACATAGTATACCTTAACCACAGCTTGCATATATAGGTAATATTCCACAGATTAATAAATATTTAGAACACACAGCCGCTGAAATGTCCGTTAATCACCTTTGCACTACCAGTGCCTGCTCTGAGAGCTAAAATTACCACTGCCAGGATTAGAACACACAACCATGTACACAATCTTCACAATAACCTACCACTAAGCTGCCTGAGATGTACCAATGGCAATTGTATAAACAGACAGGTTAAAACACAAAAGGTAGGAATGTGTGGAAATAGGACAAACTGGCATGTACCCAATGAAAGGTGTATGCGATATATATATATATATATATATATATATATATATATATATATATATATATATATATATATAGATTCATAGATTAGTACTAAGCTAACTGCCCTTACGAGCCATTGTAAGCCTAGACAATTATCCCTTGTTCATAGGTTCATAGGTTCATACTAGGCTATCTGCCCTAGGGCATTTATAAGCCTAGCCAGAGTGTGTTTGGCTTTCACCACCCATTTTAAATTAATTTTGCTATGCCCTTTTTCGAGGTTAGTATACTGTGCCTCTGTCTAACAGTGACACAGAAGTGATACCTGGGGTAAACCTACGATCTCCCATCCACTTATCAGGATTCCTTTTGAAGAGAGTCAATGAGGGACTCTGCCTAACCTGGACTGGGATTTTATTCCAGAGTGAAGGGAGCCTCTGGGTTATGAATCTGTCTCTCCAGCATGTCCTATTTATTTCAGTGCTGAGGTTCAAGTCTCTCGAGCGTGTAGCTCGATGGGATTTAGATTTTCTGAGGTGCAGCATGTCCATTAATTCCAGTTTGGACATGACTTTATACGTCAGGCACAGATCACCTCTGAGCAGCCGGTATGCCACTGAGTAGAGCTGGAGTTTCTTTAACCGGGCAGCATATGGCATCTGTTTGAGCCCTTCGATCCTCTTGGTGAGGTACTTTTGGGGTCTTTCCAGTTGCTGCAGGTGTCTGGTAAGGTACATCCCAAAAGGGGCATTGTACTCAATTATGGGCCTGATAAGGTATGAG
Organism: Protopterus annectens; assembly: GCF_019279795.1. NCBI lineage: Eukaryota > Metazoa > Chordata > Ceratodontiformes > Protopteridae > Protopterus > Protopterus annectens. Next base: position 539,381,300 of record NC_056728.1, on the reverse strand, counting down.
TAAAGAGGCACGATGACCTCCCCTGATCGAGATGTGAATCCCTTCATGATTAGGTGGGCTATATAAAATGTTCTTCTAACCACTTTGGTCACGTGGTTGTCAAATGAGAGATTGCTATCAACTTGGATCCCCAGGTCCCTAATTACTTCTTCTGTATTTAATGGATTACCACCTATGTGGTAATTTGTGGGCACTTTATTTTTGCTAAATGTGATGACTATACACTTTTTGGCATTTGGCTCGAGGCCATGGCTCTGGCACCAGTTGCCTGTTTCTATGAGGCCCTTTTGGAGGATGCTTGTGTTGGATGGAGAGTGTATTATGGCACCCAGTTTGCAGTCATCTGCAAACTTGGTCAGCCACAGTCCTTCAGTGTTGGCCTGTATCTCCGAGAAATATATACTGAACAAGAGAGGTCCCAGGACTGAGCCTTGTGGGATGCCACTTGTAACTGGTTTGGAGTCTGACATGGCTCCAGTAATTCTAACCATGTGGGTTCTGTCCTTGAGCCAGTTTGCAACCCATCTAGTGACATAGGGGTTTATATTTAAGCTGGTGAGCTTATCTATAATGCCCGAGTGGGGTATTGTATCGAAGGCTTTTGTGAGGTCCAGGTAGGCTGTGTGGACCACCTTCCCCTCGTCAATGGCCTTGGTGACTGCTTCAAAGAAATTGACCAGGTTTAAGAGACAGGATCTGCCCTTAACAAAGCCAAACTGGGTAGGATCCAGTGTCTGTAGGTCCCCAACATCTTCACCCACGAGGTCCATGATGATCCTTTCCATAGCTTTGCAGACCAAGCTAGTCAGACTTATGAGCCAATAGTTTCCATGATCCATTGAGGCACCACCTTTGTGGAGAGGGACCACTGTTGCTGTACAACACTCTTTGAGTACATATCCTGCAGTAAGGCTGAGATTGAACAGTAGTTTTATGTTTGGGTTTAGCTCTTCTTGGAGTTCATGTAGGATGCAGCCCAGGACACTGTCTGGTCCCATTGATGCTGTGTTTTTTGCTTTGGAGAGGGCGGCTCTTACCTGAGCATCTGTGATGTCAGGGGGGCAGCACTCTGCTGGGATAGATATTTGCCCTTTTGGTGGGGAGGGGGGGAGTTTGCGCTGAACCTGTCAGCTAGGATGTTGGCAATGTCTGTGGGTCCGGTGTATTTTTTGTCATTTATGACTAATTCTGAGCATATCTGGGAATTCCCACACAAATTCCTAACATAACTAAAGAAAGCCTTGTGATTATCCTTAGTGTCCTGTGCAATTTTTCTCTCAAAGCTGGCCTTAGATGACTTTATGAGTGCCCGTAGTTTTTTGCTAATACTGATCAGAGATGTCTTCCCTTTTTGGGATTTTGCTCTATCATGTAGCTTCCTCCTTCTATTGTATAGTTTGTTTATGGCTGGGGTCCACCAGACAGTACGTCTGCCTTTGGAGGATTGGGTCTTGGTTTTATTTGAGATTGTATGATCCATGCATTCCTGAAGGTGTTCATAGAATGCATTTATAAAGGATTCTGCAGTCTGGGCCATATTTTCCACAGGCCTGGGGGCTTTGAAGGATTCCACCTCAGTTTTGAGGAGTGTGAAATTTGCTTTAGAGAAGTTTTTCACTGTGGTTTTCTGGGCAGGGGGTGGGGTTGGGATGTGAATATCCAGTGAGATTAGTTTATGGTCTGATCTTACCAGTGAGGGATAACTTCTGGTCTGGAGCATAGAGTCCTCATGTTGGTGATGATCAGGTCCAGTATGTTTTCCCCTCTTGTGGGAGTGGTAACAAGTTGTTCCATAGCAGTTGAGTTTATAAATTCTAGGAACCTTTGGGCTAGGGTGTTGGAGCTAGAGTAATGCTCCCAGCCTTTGTTTGGGTAGTTGAAGTCACCCAATATAATGGTGTTTGGAGAGACCTTCATATTTTCCAGTGTTCTCAGGAAGGCCGAGTGGGGTTCCTGGGTTTGGGAGGGTGGTCTGTAGCAGGCTATAAACTGGAAGGCTGTTTTACCCACTGTTAGTTGCACATGGATAGTCTCTGATGCTTCGTGCTGTGCCACCAACCTGGAGGTGTGGGTATCTTTGATGAATATTGATACTCCTCCTCCTTTTGTGGTTCAGTCCAAGTTTTGGGGCCAAAAAGCATGGTATGAGGTATAACCTGGTAGTGCTGGGGTGCTCTCGGGAGCCTTGAACCAGGTTTCTGTTACTGCACAGATATCGATGTTCTCTATGCTAAGGAGAGTTTCGAGTGCGTGCATCTTGAGGTTTAGACTTCTGGCATTGAGTAGCATTACTCTTAGTTTCTTATCCCTTGTGATACCTATGGAGGTGGGTTTGTCTTTTGAGCCTTGCCTAAAAAAGGCACTATGGGGGTAGCAAGAGCCTTTGCCAGTATCCAAAAGCCCAGGGGTGACAGGTGCAAGCCGTCCCTAGCGAAGCATCATGGCTTGTCGAGCATGTCATCCCAGGCTGACAGGCATTGGATCCCCTTTGAATGACACCAATACTTAAGCCAATTGTTGAAATTGATCATCTTGTCTTCATATTGTGACATCAGTCTTGGTGAGGTTAAGATGCTACTCAAGGTGACAGTCATACTGGCATGGGCTACATGCTCAGAGAGCTCCTCTATGTCTCTTTCATGTAGACCAGGAGGTACGTCTCAGGTCATTCACAAGAGCATGGACAATGACTGAGTCATATTTGTACTTGCCTTGGAGTGACCTGAGTGCTTGTGTTATGTGGAAGATTGTAGTGCCCAACAGGCAGCTCACCGTGACCTTCTCCTTGATCAGCCTGGTGAGCGGGACGCCAGTGTGCCTGATGATAGAGTCACCTATTACAAGTGTATCAGGTGTGTTGTTTAGCCTTAAGGGCTGTGACTGTTTGGTGCACTGGCTTTATGAGCTATGTGTTGCACGTGTTTTGTTTTAGGGTAGCGGTTGCTTGGGTGTCTGCTTTGGAGGTCTCCGCTGCTTAGGCAGATTTTTATTTAGAGCCTCTGAGCATGTTTTTGTGTGTTTATGTGTTTGGTTTGCTGTCGTGGTAGGTCTATGTGAGACTGAAATTGTAGTGAGTGTGGTTTCCTTCTCCTCCTGACTGGTTATGCCAGTACTGAGTTGAGAGAGCTTAGCCTCCAGTTTGGCTATATGGTTTCATCTCTCACATGTGTTGGAATTTTTTGGGAGGAGGAGAGGGTTGCCTGTGTACATGAGGCAGTTGTAACATTGCCTCAAGATTCCCAGATTCCCCAGCTGGACCAGAGATGAGATTGACAACTGACCTTTGGACATGTTAGAATAGTATTGGGAATTCCTTTATAATTGAAAAAAAGGGCCAATGGGGAACAAGGTACTCAAGGGGATTTTTTGAGGGTGTAGTGCTTTTAATTTTTTAGTGCTGACTTAGTGAGGAAGTGCCAGGTAACTTAAATGCAATGTGTTACTGGTAACTTAAATGCAAAAACAACAAACAGTAACTTTATTTCAAGTGAAACAAGGAAATAAGTACAGTAAGCAATGCAGATATCACTAGGGATCCACAGAAACGCTGAAAGCCAAGTTTTAGGTGAAATTAGCATTTCAGGGAAATAACAAGCAAACAAACAACAAGCATACAAACAAAGCCAGATTCAGCATGCCTAGATCTAGTCTATGCTACAGCAAACAAGGTGTACCAATTTCAGTAAGAAGCAGTTCAAATATGCAGGCACTATAAGCCTTTAACCAGAAATTCACAGCTCAGAAGGGCGAAGTCCAGCCTGTCCTCCCACAAGAGTGCAGATCAAGAACCCTCTTAATGTAAAATAACTGGCCTGAAACACAAATGCTTAAACCAGAATTAATACACTTTTAGAATAACAGACACTGAGCCCTCAGTCAGCAGTTCGCAACTTAGAAGGATGTAAGCTACCTGTTCTGCCACTACAGTGCAGACCACAAACCTTCTTAATGTAAAACAACTGGTCTGAAGCCCAAGTGCTTAAACTAAAAGGCTTAGAATGAGTTACACCAAGCAGTAATAAATACAACTGAGTACTTTTAAGATGACGCAAAACCAAAAAAACGTAGGAAGAAACACAAATGCAGTAAAAGCAGATAAATTATTATTTTTTTTTTTTAAGTGGAAAGAGAGAAGGGAGTAGCAGAAACTAAGCTGATTGGCCTTCTCAAATGTTCTCCCTGTACTGGGTAGAATGAGGTAATGACACTAGACTGGGAGGAGGGTCCCAGATCAAATTTACACTAGGGGTGAGACTCAAACCCTGCACCTTGTGTTTGTAAGGCAAGCATCTTAACCATTAGGCGACCCTCCCAACCTTATATAATATATATATATATATATATATATATATATATATATATATATATATATATATATATATATATATATATATATATATATATATGTATATATTTAGAGAGAGAGAGAGAAAGGGACAGAGAGAGCTATATGTCGATATATGGGGATATACATATATATATATGTAGATATATAGATAGGTTAACAACATCTACATAACCATGGAGGTACATATAAATGGGATACCTACCACATACCGGCTGCTTGACATACCGATGCACATAATCATGAGACTTAAAGTATGAAAGACCACAGTACCGAAAAACCAGAAGTGTGTGGTTTAAAATCCTGATTTTAAGGTACATTTAGTCAGTGCTTCTGGTGCTGTGGTTCAAGTAGGTTACTGTGTGTAAGTGTGTTTCTGAGGGCTGTAGTGTGAGAAAGTGTGTGTTCTGAGTGTGGTGTGTGTTCCTGGGGGACTGTAATGTGTGGATGTGGGTTTGCTTTGTGCATCTGTTTGTGCAATCTAGGAGGTAGAATATTAAAGTAGGGGGGGTGTGGGGGGCGCAGACTCCCACATGGGGGTTGTAGAGGGGCATGCCCACCTGCTCATACGTAGTGTAGGATGGTTTGTTTGGATGTGATGGGTAGCAGTGTGTCTGTGTGTGTGTGTGTGTGTGTGTGTGTGTTTTCCATGTTTGTGTTACTTTCGCGAGTTACTGTCGCTGTCGGTAATGTGGGGTATGGGAGTCTCGGCCCGGTACTGTGGGCGCTGGAATTGTGTGATTTCGGGATTCCGTAGGTTTCCCATATACAGCGGTTGAAGTGTTCATATATGAGTATAACATGGACCATAGCAATCACACATTCCACCACGACCACACTTTATGAACAAAGGATGTTGAGAGTATATGCCTATACACTATTACAAATATGTGCTATGGACATGAGCCAATGATAGGGTTAACACCTGTCCCACTTTGCGAGGGACAGTCAATCTTAGGGCAGTTATGTCCTGACCAAAAATATTAAATGTGGCAAATGTCCTGAGATTATAGGACATGATTATATCCCATATGTAATGTAATAGTTGCATACAATAATTCTTACTGTATCTAAAAATACCTACATGTTACAAGAAACAGGATAAGCGACTAAACTGATACAAGAATAAGCTTATATTTAGGCAAAAAAGGAAAGCTCAATCCCTTGAACTGACCGTGGGTTTGTGTCAGCCTGTAAAATCTGATGTGTGTCCAGGAAATGTCCCACTATGGCCATATGAAAAGGTGGCAACCCTAGAAGAGGGTCAGTCACCAACACAACTCCAATGACTGCAAATACCTATGACAGAAATGCACAGCTTTCATGTAGCAACACTTTATTACATTCCGATGTATTGCCAAAAGGATTCAAGGACTAACATCACCTGCATGCTATACAGGAACCAATTAACAGTACCTTAATGAATTAGCCTGCAATTACCATAGTATTAGTCCACTAAAGGATAGGTGTTCAAATAAGGAAGGAACCCTCACGCTCATATCGATTATGTATAAAAGCAGTTCCTACACACCTGCATCTGCTATGTACACCCACCAACATCACCCCCACACCCAAACAAATTACAATACAAACTGTATTAACATCACAAATCATTCACTCATTGTACAACATTTGCAGAAGCCTTAACATACCTTGTGAGAGACACACTAACATGGCCCTATGTGAAATAGTTGCTGTTATACAATGGAACAGCTGCTGATGTTACAGGATTTGTTTGCACTAATCCCGTTTCAGAGGGTTGTGTGCACCCTGGGAAGTGTTACCGATTACTGATTAACAGCACAGTATGATACACATGTACACCAAACCAAGGATGTCTGGTGAGCACACTGTAAACCAGCTACCATTTCATGCATAGCCATACAGCCTTGAGCTGCCCAAACATCCTTGCCAGACTGAAACATCTGCAGAAGTATCAGGTACAAACACACCCTGCATAAGTAGCAATGCTCAGAAATATAACAGCTGTACTCACATGTAGAATAACATCTTCTAGCCATCACACAATCCACGGGAGTCATGAAGCTAATATATCTCTGTCTGTCTCCATATAGCTGTTGAAATACATCACATTCATTCCTTGAAAGTAAGGCACACAGACAATGCCTAAGTGGAGTACTCCATTATACGCCACTGTTGCCATGGTCTTGGCTAATGGAGTTGATGAACAGCCGATGTGCATCTAGTTAACTACTTTGGAACACCAACTGGTGGTCAGGATAGCACATGTTGCCAATATTTAACTAGAAAAGAATGGCTTATCACACATTCAAACCATCTGCATATGCCAGCAGAACGTTACAAAGAAGATTGAAACACAAACTGAAAAGGATTGAATTAACAATCAGCGACACCTTGGGTTACTAATAAGATATGTAGAACACTCAGTATGTCTGTGTATGTAGTACCTGTTCTGTAATATTTAAAGTGCATGCAATCCATATAGTGGAAACAGTTACTTTCTAGTGATGTATTGTTGAGCATAGTAATGCTTGTAATATTTATGTGTGTACTGCTGTAGGTCACAAGGCAAACACTACATATACCACAAGGGATGCTATATAAGGGCTTTGAACACAAATATTCCTTACCAGCCGCTGTCAGTGGCAGGGCTGGTCTAACAAGTATGTGCTATAACAGGGGATGGTATATGATGATATATTGTAACAGTAGGCATATGTATGGGTGTATTACTGAGAATAACCTGTCGAAGGTTGGACCACAGTGCAATTATGATTTGTATTGTGGGATACTGTGCCAATAACTGTGTAATGTACAGTATTGTAGGCAGATACGTATTACAAGTTACATAGCATTACTTTTATGTTAGGCAAACATTAGTTATGTCTATTGGCATTTACAATACACAATAACAGGATACATATGACTTGCAGTCACCCGACAGTTTATCAGCATGATAGCAAAGTAAAATGGAAGAGCTAGTTAACTATCCATGCACATAAGACATGTAATAAGTGCAAAGGTAGGTACTAGGCTGTCTGCCCATGGGTATTTATAAGCCTAGCTAGAGTGTGTTGGCTTTCACCACCCCCTTAGGTTAGTTCCCTGTGCCTCTTAATGGCAGAGCCATTAGTTCCCTGTGCCTCTGTCCAGCAGAGCCACTGCAGTGATCCCTGGGGTACATGTCTGTCTCCCATCCACCCGACAAGGTTTCCCTTGAAGAGTGCTAGTGAGGGGCCCTGCCTGATGTACATTGGAATCATGTTCCAAAGCATGGGGAGTCTCCGGGTCAGGAATCTATCCATCCAGCACGTCCTAGTCATCATTGTGGTTAGGTGTATATCCCTAGAGCATGTGGCTCTCAGGGGTTTCTGTTTAGGTGGAGCATATCCAGCTATACTGGGTTGGACATGGGCCTTGTAAGTCAAGCAGAGATCACCTGTGAGTATGTGGTATGCAACCGAGTACAGCTGGATTTTCTTAGGTTGGGCTGCATAGATCATCTGTTTGAGGTCAGTAATCCTCTTGGTGTGGTTCTGTTGTGGTCTTCCAAGCTGTTGCAGTTGTCTTTTAACGTACATCCCAAATGGGGTGTTGTATCCTTTAATGGATCTAATACGTCATGAGTAGAGAAGCACAATGGCCTCCTTTGTTCTGGATGCAAATCCATTAGAGATTAGGGGGCCCACATAGAAGGATATTCTAACCACCTTGTCATTATGGGTATCGAAGGAGAGATTGCTATCTACTGGGGTTCCCAGATCCCTTATTATCTTTTCTGTATGTAGGGGACTAGCACCTATGTGGTAGTCCATGGGTAATCAGTTACATCTAAAGGGGATGACTATGCACTGTTTGGCATTCAGCTTGAGGCCATGATATTGACATCAGGTATCTGTTATAGTGCGACCCTTCCAGAGGGTATCTGTATCAGCTGGGGAAACAATTATGGCCCCTAGTTGCAGTCGTCTGCATACCTTTTCAGCCAAAGACTTTCTGTGCTTGCCTGTATGTCAGAGAATTATATACCGAACATGAGGAGAATTATCTGGCAGTTGAGATGCAATGCTACTAATAATTATGGTTTAAATGATATATTATCCATTTCAAGTTATTTAAAACTCAAGTCTGATTTTCATTTGTAGTTGTATTGAATAAGAATGTATTGGTCGCATTAATGCAATTTTATATCCATTGTCTTCACCATGATTCAGGTTATAATGAGTCTAATTTAACCATGAATTTATTGAAATGTTAATTACTTGGCACAATTTTATAAATGTTGTCAGACTACTATGTATGTTTTCTATAGTAATTAGATATATGTTTGGAATAGGAGGCTTGTTTTTAAATTGTTAATGATAGGTTTTAACCAATTGGGATGGATAGGTTTGACATGTGATAGAGCATTTTTGTATTTGATGAAGATGTTTATTTAATTTCAATTATTGTGATGAAGTCTTGGGGTGAACACCTGATGAAAGTGTTCAATTAATAAACAGTTCAGTGGTTTCAATTCAGCTCCGTGGATTTATTTCTTGCTTTGGAACTGTTTTCTGTGAGTCTTTATGGAGCCAGGAGTTGACGATGATGCCACTGGGCTAGCTCCCTTACAAAAGCTGAATGCTTCTATTGGGAATTTGTCAACCTTGATCGAGGTGCTGACTGCACAGTTATCTGGCCTTGGGAGAAACCTTACGGGTGTACCGACTACTTTTGGGCAGCCAGTGAGCTCTACACAGGCTACGAATGGATCGTTTGATGCCTCTATTCCAACAGGACAAGGAAGTCCGAAGACCTTGCCTTTATGAGCCAGTAGCTCTCCTATTGGTTTTAATTCTACACATGGTAACAACCATGGTGGAAACAACACCTTGACTGCTGGTATGCCACTGAATTTTAATGAATGGTTTAACAATGGGATTCAATGGGACTTTGGAATTGATAACAGTAATCAAACTCGCGGAACTGTAGACCAACAAATTAAGGAGTTTGAAAAGGAAGTATTAAAGTTTCGTAAACTTCAAATAAAGAACTGCTACCTAAAGGAATGTATCAGTAGGGAGCAGATCCTGAAGGGACTCAGGACTTGGAAATTTCCAACAGGTACTGTTGGTGGTTCTGTTTTATACAACAAACTTTTAGCATTGTTCAATAGTCACGGTTGTGAGCTTCTTGAAGTGCTTATCAGGGACAATGATAAAAAAATGCAAAATATAAAACTAAGAATTGATTCTATTAATGAAGGTCTTCACAACGACCTATTGTTTCATTCTAAAATTAATGAGTACAATGCTGCAATGGTGAATGTTGACAAAGTTATCGCTACTTTGAAAAATAAAAAAGCTAAAAAATTAGAAAGGGATAGGATTAAATATGAACAAGGGAGGGCATACCCTTTGGTCAATAACAACAATACTAGAACATATGTTAATGACGTAGACACTCAATTGGGGGGGAGCCTGTAATGGGTGATGAGAATATGAGTGATACAAATGAAGAGATGGTCCCTTTAGCCATGGCTTTGAGGAGGTCAGAGCGCCTCCAGAATCAGCAGCAACATCGCTACAACCCAGGGAGGATAAGCAATTGCAACCCCCAGACATACTATTCCAACAGAGGCAGGCCATACAGGGGGAGAGGGATGGTGAACAGGTGGTAGGTGATAGTACTGGACAATCTTTCAGTATTATCCTGAACGAGTCTGGTGATTTTAAAATTTACAACTATAGTGATATAGTTGTAAGCCCAGCATGGGCAAATCTCCTCCAAAAAGGGTTGAATTTTGTACCCACTATGGCCCCTAGAGTAGACAATGCATTACTTGAGCTAAACTTATTTGTTAGGAAATTGAATTTTAAAAGGTGGTTTAATGACAATTTTACAAACACACGTGAATGTAGAAAAATTAGTACATTCAACCTGCCCCTGCACCCTACCCTTTAGGTATTTGAAAATGTATGTATGGAACAAATTAGAAGGTTGCACCAGAATTACAAGAAAGATGTTTTACACAACTTGTCTGTGACTGAAATGGAATTATGACATGAAATAGTCAACTCTGTTTCAATAAGGGTTATGAAACCAGACAAGGGAGGGGGGCAGGATATTATGAATCGAGAGAGTTATTTAGACAAAATGCAAGCTCACTTGTTTACTGATGCTTATGAGGAAATATCTTGAAATGAATTAAACATTTGTTATAGAAGCATAGATATTATACTCAATGATTTATTGTTTAATGAGCAATTGTCATTGAATGAACACAGTTTCTTAACACAAAAACATCCATGCAGCCCCACGATCTTTGGCATCCCCAAAATACACAAATGTATGGAAGATCCTCCCTTTAGACCAATTGTTGATGCGAAAGCTTCCAAAACTTTTAACTTAGCTAAATTTATAGATAAAAATTTGAAGCATCTTTTGGGACAACAGGCCCATATTCTTAAAGATTCATGGGATTGCCTCAAAAAAGTTAATAATGATATGTTTACTGAGAATTTAATAATGGTGGCCATGAATATCAAAGACCTATTTACAACTATTCCCCATGACCAGGGCATTGACATGTTTTATGAGTATTTATGTATCTTTTCTTTTGAAAGCCATTCTAGATTACTCATGTATAGGACCCTAATGGAGTTAATTCTACAGAATAATTTTATACTATTTGGGAATCAGTTATTCAAACAAAAGACAGGTGTTGCAATGGGGGCGGCATGTGCCACTCTGTTTGCTAACATCATATTGACACAGTGGGAACTGAATACAGTGTTTAAACATGAACTTTTTAAATGCTGCAAATTTTATGGAAGGTTCCTAGATGATGTACTAATTTTTTGGAATGGGTCAGAAGAACAACTTCAACATTTTTTTGAGTTTATGAATTCTAGCACTGGGTTCCTCACATTCACTATGGAATTTAATTTTGAAACTATTAATTATTTGGATATTACCTTAAACAAGGACATGGTAAATAAAAAAATTACTTCTCCTTTATTTAGGAAACCTACTTATTCTAACACCCTCTTGCGCTATGACAGTTGTCATCAGAAAAAGTCTCTAGTGAAAGGACAGGGTGTGAGATTATCAAGGATGATATCTGATAATGTGGTTTTCCTACAAGGAGGTGAGAATTTGAGGACAATGTTTATTAGGAGGGGATACCCTAAGACATTTATGGAACCCATTTTTGAAGACGTTATAAGGAAAAGACACAGTGGTCAATTTTCTCCACTTTTGGGTTCCTTACCTGGTAGACTGATAGGGGACACAGTGACTTTGGTGTCTAAAAATCAGGTCACTATCAGTGGTCCTTACACTGATGCTATGTTTCTTACTTTCAATACATTATTTTATAATATTAAGGAAGTTATATACAACAATTGGATAGTATTTGGCACAGACGACAAATGTAAAACTAGGTTGTGGGATATACCCTGTGTAGTATTTAAAAGAGATAGGTGTTTCAAAAATGTACTGGAAGGTACCCACTCTGGCCAGAAAGAAGGACATATGCGTAAATGTGGAAAGTGTGCACAGTGTCCCCTAGCAGTACTAAAAACCAATATGGTGTATATCAGGGGATATGAAAAGTTTTTTTGGCTAAGAAATATAATTGCCAGACTAAGCGCCTTGTCTATATTGCAATTTGCCAAGCGTGTGAATGATTTTATATTTTATTTTATTTTTTTATTTATTTTACATTTGTTGACCGGCTAGTCTAACTGGATATATGTCCATTTTCAGTAGATGCCCGGGGAGATAAGCTCCAAGACATAAACAAAGACATACAACTACAATAACAATAACAAATAGGAAAAGAAAATATTTATACAACAGTAAAATATGTAGTACAGCATGCAGGTTAGCATAGGATATTCAATGAGGGCAAGAATCATAACAATGTATTTAACAGGTACAATGCATTATACAGGTAAAGTCCATAGTAAAAAAGAAGTTAATTTTGTAGTGATATTGATAAAGTATTTAGTTAAAAACCAGTATCCACAGAGCATAGAAGTAATGTAATATAGAGAGAGATGATAAAAAATAGTAATAGGAAGTTATAACAGTAGGTGAGAAGTAATGGATAGGGAAAGGCCAGTTTGAAAAGATAGATGACTAGTCAGGTTTGGTACAAGGGCATAGCCAGTGTATTTTAAGGTAAAGCTTAAGTCTATTTTTGAAGAGTGGTAAAGAGGTGAGTGAGGAGAGGTCACTGGGAAGAAGATTCCAGGATTTTCCAACAGCACTAGAGAAGAGAGAATCCCCAGCTCTGTTGTGTTAGATTTAGAGATATGTACAAGCAGTTTGTCTGCTTATCTTAAGGACCTCAGATTTTTATAGGGGTGATGAGGGTAGATAAAATTGGAGTATTGGAAGGGTTATAAAGAATGTTATAGACAATGTTTAGTTGGTGGAATTTAATCAGGTTTTGTAATTCCAGCCATCCTAGATGCTTTAAGTTTATGCAATGGTGGGTTCTATATGGGTTACCTGTGGCAAATCTGGCAATGACATTTCATGTAGTAATTAGATATATGTTTGGAATAGGAGGCTTGTTTTTAAATTGTTAATGTTAGGTTTTAACCAATTGGGATGTATAGGTTTGACATGTGATAGAGCATTTTTGTATTTAATGAAGATGTTTAATTAATTTCAATTATTCTGATGAAGTCTTGGAGTGAACGCCTGACGAAAGCGCTCAGTTAATAAACAGTTCACTGGTTTCTATTCAGCTCCATGGATTTATTTCTTGGTTTGGAACTGTTTCTTGTTGTACAGTTTGTCTATGGCAGGGGACCACAAGATTGGCTTCCTTAATTAGGAGTATAGAATATTGGTTCTATTTGGGATAGCACGATCCATGCACTTGCGTAAGTGCTTATAGAGTGCACTTGTGTAGGATTCAGCAATTGTAACAGTATTGTCCATCTGCATGGGTGTCATGAAGTTCATCACGTCTGTCTTAAGAAGCAAGAAGTTGGCTTTGTAGACATATTATACTGTGGTTCCCTTAATGGGGGGGTGGAGGCGGGATGTGGATATCAAGGGTGTTCAGCTTCTGGTTGGATTGGACCAACGAGGAGTTGACTTCAGGTGTGGAACACCGGTCACTCATGTTGGTAATGCCTAGGTCTAGGATATTGTTGCCCCTGGTGGGTGTGTGGATTTGTTGATCCAGGGCATTAGTGTTTATGAATTCCAGAAAGCATTGAGCTAATGAGTTGGTACACAAGTAGTTTTCTCAGTTAATGGTGGGGTAGATTCAGTGAGACTATGTGATGAGTGTGGTGTGGTGCGAATGTTTACCTTCTCCACACGACTGTCAGGGTCAGGCTTGGTTGGATAGAGCTTTACCTCCAGTTTGGCTAGTTAAGTGCATCTCTCACAAGTTGTAGTGTTGGGTGGTAGGCGGAGAGGGTTGTCTGTGCACATGAGGCAATGTCTACATTGCCTCAAGATGTCCAGATTCATCAGATAGATAGGAGAGAACACTGGCAGCTGACCCTTGGACATGCCTGAATATAAAACTAATTTCCCCTAGATAAGTGAAGAAAGTGAGTACAAGAGCTATTTTACTCTAAGCAAGTGAGAAAAGTATGTACAAAACCTGTGCACCTCTAGGTAATGAGGAAGATTGGGTGCTATAGTAATTAGTAGCTTACGTAGTGATTACAAGTTCTGAACAAGTGCTGAGCATGAATAAGCAATCCAGATAGGGTCTTGGATAACATAAATACAGTGTCCACCCCCCCAACAGGTACATAATCATATATCCATGTACACCACAGAGCCCTTGTACCCACAACTATGCAGGTGCAAGCTGCACTCAGGCTGCATAGGACCTGTCCACATCCCAAGTTGTATCTTACACATATGGCAAAACAAGTTGCTCTCCACATACACATCATGTAAAACATAGCTTCATGTCAGGCTGTGTACACACTGAATGGTGCACACCAACAGGTATCACAACCCACAAAGGGGGAGACACCACTGATCATGGGAAGCACTGCACTACTACCCTGCTGAGTCTGGTCTGAAAGGCCATGAACCTTGATCAAATTATTTAATGTCAGCAGTACAGATGTAGTTGACAGTAAGGTTGATTTCAGACTGCATATCATAACCTTGCCAGGTCATAGGACATCATCACCCATACTGTGTTCCACCTACACTCGGTATACTAGATGTACATTCCTATGTCACAGGAGTGTTTTGCAATTGGACTGCTGGCAGAACCAACACTACAGAAGGTGTCTGTATAAAACATGCACATCACACCAGTGCCAGCTACAGTAAGACAGGGTTAATTAATTGTATTCCACCAAATTTGTAGTCCATACCACACAGACTAAGAGAAGGCATCTGCCTATTGAAGTATGCAAATGACTATGACCTAGGAGCAATAGCCGACTCAGAGTGTTGGGGACAACATACAGAAGGGGCTTTGTGGGCTAGGTGTCTGTGACATATGTCCACAATCTGACAGCTACATATTGCATTGTCACCCCTATGTTAATAATCCTGTACCCATGAACTACCACCTAGGCAGTGGTCAACATAATGAACACTGTGTGTAAGGGATGGAGCTGGGCAGTTGTATTTCCTGTGATAGTTACATCACCACACCTGTCAGGTAGTCATATGTGGCAACCCTAATCATGACAGGGTGCCATCCATGAATATAGAGATCATTGTCCAGCCATACACAACAATCAAGTGATCCATATCAGATCACATATTTCCTTTAAGGGGTATTGGCCATGTTCAGATGGCCTACACCAGCCTTCCCATTCCCCATCTCCACTATGTAGCATGATGCATACCCTGAATAAATCCATGTCCAACCCAGTGATGTTGGACATGCTACACATAAAAATCCTGATCTAAAACACATACTTCATAGACATCCACCTTCCTTGTACTAGGATCACCACATGCTGGACAGATCCTTGTCCCATACACTTTACATAGTCCTGCCATACTATGCATTCCTGTCCAGCAAAGCTGCACATCGCCCCCCTCTCAGACATGGTATGATGACCGCATGGGAAATGTATCATTAACGCTGTGGATCAGTTATGTGGCACTGCTCCACCTGGCCCCAGAGACCTGCCTGTCAGCTACAGCCAGGTAACCTTTCATCCTAGATTTGTTCATGGTCCAGGGCATATAGCCTACTAGTTGACTTTGACTGTACATGCTATAGTTGATATCCATCCCTGCAAATACCATCTGGCTAGCCAGTGTCCCATGCGTATCACATGTGCAACACATGTGATACATGTCAGGATGTTGAATTGCTGTACAGTGCTGTGTAGGTGTATATGCAGAACACATACATGTAAAACCTTCCATGAGTACATCTGCAGGGTTACAGGTCATGTCCATTAAGGCAGTGTAAGTCTTTATATGTGACATATACACAGCATCAAGGTCAACTGCATTACTGTGGACACATCTAGCCATGTGCTGATAGGTAGGAACACCAGTACAGGCAAGCAGACATGCCCACATCAAGACAGCATCCGCATGGAGTATGAGCAATGTAATCAGGTGAAACACACATATATATGGTGATAATAATCACTCACCATTGAGTGTCACATGTGTGTGACACAAACATGTCAGTGGTGTCAGTGTCATGTAGATTTGCAAATACAACTATTTAATCATAATAAATGTGATACACATGTATGTTCAGCTGTAGCAATGTATGTCTCTGTGAGTTACTGTGACCTGTCTCCATCATTATGTCTTCCAGGTATGCCACGTGCAAGGCTACCCCCTTATACCCGCTTTGAGGATAAGGCCCTCATCCCATACCTACATGACAATCATGATATCCTGTTCAGCCATGTGCCACAGGATGCACAGCTGCGGGATGCCCTGTGGATGGAACTTTGCAGGAGGGTCAATGATGTGGGTGACCACAACCGCACATACCAGCAGGTGTGCAGACACTGTACAGACCTCATTAGATGGGCAAAACAGCCTGCAAGTTCAATCGCCAGGGAACAAGGTGCAACAGGTGGTGGACCACCTACCCTGCCCCCACTCACACATACCGAGGAGCTACCAGCCATTCTGGGGACACCTGCAGAACAACATCCACAAGCCTTAGCCGATATTGAGGAGGTGGGTGTCTTTCAACCACCGAGCCTGGAGTTGCATGGTAAGTCACTACTGCACCTATAACAACTATATTCCATATAGTCGCATGTGTCACTGTACAATATGTAATGTAACATCATATGCAAGGCATGTATACACACATGCCGCATACTATAGTATGCTACTCTGTGTAGGCACACATGTGCATATACCATAGTATAGTCTAATGTACTGATGTATGTGTTATCATGCACATTGCACCCTGTAGCTATCATGCAGACATGGATAATGCTCATACTTCTGTGTTACTCCTATTTAGGTACTTCTGGCATTCCGCTGCGACAGCAGCCCATTACAGGTGAGACTGTTATTATTTATTAGGCATCGTAATGCACAGATCTATCTGCCATGTGGCCATTTACCACATGTACACATAATGTATGGTACTGTCACAATATGCAGGTCAGACCTGCAATGCATCACAATGACTGCCCATGTGCAACACTTGCAAACTATGTGAATCACCGACATGAATCCTCACAAACTGTCATTGCCAAAAGTTGTGTACAGCTGTGCATACAATGGTGGAGGGGCTGTTCACTGTAGGGACATGTACTACAGATCAGAACTACACATGTGGGGAATACAAACAGTACTACACAGTGAGTTGGAGTATGGCCTGCCCACATGATTCACTAGTGTGGCTCATAGCCCTGCTATGAATGTCACACATTGTGATGTGCTATCTTGACATGTCCATGACATCTAGAGCCTGGCTGCAACACTGCCTAACTATCCTGAATAACATATCCTACATACCAAACATACCATCCTTTGTCTGCATAACCCTGTCGTCAATGGAGCACATGACATCTGTGGGTGTATGTCATTAGGGACAATACAGACATGTGAAATAGATGCCTGTCACAATAATTTGGCCAACACATGTACACACATGGACATGGAGGATGGTCAGAGACATAACGCAACACACGCAGTAGACATGGTGCGCTTGTGTGTATACCCTGTCATACAATGGCTACACATGGTCCAACTATGGCCTTTGTGTAATGGTTATATTGCAGATGTGGAACACTAGACATCCTACAGGCCTGTGCAAATCTTGTGTAGGCGTGACATCAATCCACCACATAGGATGCGTTGAACATCTTGAGTGTGTCATGACATGACAGCAGTCACCTGTACAGTATCCACATCAGCCCACAGATACAGTACATTCCCCTTGCTTGTGTCGGACATCAATGTCATACTTGCTCCTCGTGCGTGTGTGTGTGTGTGTGTGTGTGTGTGTGTGTGTGTGTGTGTGTGTGTGTGTGTGTGTGTGTGTGTGTGTGGTACACAGATGTCATGTGGGACATGGTGTACCTACGTGTTCGCCAAGTCTGGCCATAGTTGTCGGGCAGCAGCAATATGGTTGCAGATATGTAGGGATGTCATCTCTATACCCTTCAATGGCCTGTGTCACACATTCCACATCATGGTTTAGTGGGTATACACCTCAGTGATGTGGGTCACATTCCACAGTATATATGTATTCTATCTGAACACAGTCATGGCTATGAACTGTGTCTGTAACTCACACTGTATAGCAATAGAGATGCCTCATGTTTCCCTGCAATGGCCATGCACATCAGCTAAATGTGCAGTAGATCTGTAGGGTGGTCAGACAACACTGCTTTGGGACACCATTACCCCACTGTATATTTGACAGGACACCATTGTGTTAACCATGTATGCATGTCATTGCACCCGTCAGCAGATCACGTCATACTACATGTGATTGTCAAGGTCATATGCCACACATCAGGCAGGTGTACTGTTAACCTGTGCTGGTCTACATGGTATAACACAGGGATGTATGCTAACTACTACTATGATTGTGTAATTTGCATGCCTTCTGCTATGACACATGCATGCTGTTGTGTGCAACCCAGAGATGTATGATAACTACCACTATTGTCTGCGCTACATGCCATCTGCCATATCACATGCATGTTGTATGCCTTCTGTCATATCACAAGCATGTTGGGTGCCATAGCATGTGTGTCTGTGTGTGTATCTGTGTGTGTGTCTGTGTCTACTGCATAGATTGTAATGTACAGTTCTTGTCTGCCCCTCACAGGTGATGCAGGTGCGTTGCCCTCCTGCAGTTCATCTGATGTTAATTTCCCCACAGACTCCAGCGGTGATGATGAACATATGATTGAGGCACAGGCAGGGTTGTCAGGGGCTGAATCTGTGCCGTTGGTTGCCATTCCACCTATATCCCCCTCATCCCCGCACACAGATCCCATGCCTACACATACCCCATCACCAGTGGCCATAGAGGAAGGAGAGTTGGCGTGTGGTAGCTTGGAACAGGAAAGTGTGGTGGCTATGGAAGGTATGCCTGCACACCATGGTGTCAGCCAACTGACTGGTGGTGCCCCACACAGGCACGTGGCCAGTGCTGCTCATAGGAGGGCCTCTGGCCTACATGCCCCTGCAAGACAGAGCATAGCAGCTGGTGTCACCAGACGCATGTTTTAGGCTGTAATGGAGGCACAGGCATGTGCTGAATGGCACAACAGAGAAGTTCAGAGGCTTCAGAGGGCTGCTGTCTGTTCTGTAAACAACAACATCCAGGCAATGGTAAATGCTCAACAGCAGAATGCTGAAGCTTTGGATAGATGGTTGGGTAACATGGTTGGAGTCCTTGACCGTGGCATGACAATCCACGAGCATGAGCTATCTATGTTGGAACATCTAGTAGGAGTGAGGCATCGGGCTCATGGATGTATGCCTGCTACATCACCTGTTTTAGGTCTACGTGAACGACCTGCCTCACATGTCCACTCCCACAGTGGCGGTAGCAGCAGCAGTGCAGCTGGTGCTGTGCTGTCCACACCATGACACAACAGGCCACGTGCACATGGCCCTGGATGGTCCCAACAGGGACATGGTTCCAGTAGACAAGTGTCATCAGACATTACCCAATCTGCACCGTGCAACCCCTGGCAGGCACAGGTCACATGGCCGTGACTGGACACTGTGAACTGTAATTCCTGGCCTGTACAGTCTGCAGCTGTCAATACTACCCCTGTGTAGGCCAGACACATGCCAGAACTGTGTGCATACTTACACGCACACACTGGGAACATATGTAGGGCAATGCAACACACACATGCAAAACATCCACACACACCCAACTAGATCAAAGGCCCTAACCCACACACATGATGTCATCCAATGGTGCAGCCTAGGCCTCTAGCAAACATTATCACCCTGTGCATATGATGATGCCTGTGCCGCATCCCTGACATCCAAACCATTGGCGCAGGGACATGCTCATATGGTCTGATGCACAGGGTGAACAGACTAGGAAGATAAGTGTAGTTTACAATTGTTGAGTACTGTTGGCAGGCAGCAGACATACCATGTACTACAGGTGTACAATGCATTTCATACTGTTAATAGTATGTGTCTTGTGTAACAACAGTAACTGCATGTTGGTCATGATGTTCTGCTTTCCTCCTTCAGGTCTAATTGCACGTGCCGGTGGATGTCAGTGTTTGCAGTTAGTGTCCCATATGTCAGTGTGGACTACTCACAGGTATGTATGAATATATCAGCATGCACCATGTAGCTGCCACATAACAGTGACCATGTCCCACGTTCCAAACACATCCACTGATCCAAGAGCATGATAGCTGTGTATTAAGCTACTATGGCTACAGACGTGACATCCATACTGGGTGACATCACAGGTACAGATACATGGAGTGGTGAAGTAAGAGAGCAGTCTAGCTGATTACAAGGGTAGAGGCCAGTGGGAAGTCTGATGCCTCATTGGGAAGCAGTAATACACATACCCATGACAGGATGCCAACACACAACTGCACCCACACACTCAGGTATTGACACACATGTATTCAGTGACACAGTAACACACCCACACACTCACGGATTCACGGACACAGTAACACACATTCACAGACAGTTGCTACTGTTGAGGTGAGGACCCCTGCCTATGTGCAAATCATCATTACAGTACTGTGCATCTACATGATGAGCCACAGAGAATGCACATGTACAGGTAGTCAGTATGGCCTAAGATCGGGGACATCAACAACAATAGTAGATGGCATTGCTTGGATGGGGGGAGGGGTCTTATCAGTTCAGTATGGTAACATGCATCTTCACTTCAGGGACCAGACAGCCATACATACACACACACACACACACACACACACACACACACACACACACACACACACACACACACACACACACACACACACACACACTGTGGCATTCACTATTGAATACACCAATGTCACCCACATACAGATACCTCACATGTGTGAGATACACACCCCTGCCTATGTCCTGCTTTCTACATTGCAGTCTGTACAGATGTCTTCACTAGTGTACAGGAGAGGGAGAAACAGTTGAGATGTATTCCCCACCATATGTGACATATATGGACGCACATGCAACCACACATGCCAGTACTGTGAATCAAACACCTGCCTAGCTCATGATATGCATGACAGACTTACAGCAGTATTGCACGTGTTACAAAGAGTACTGACTCTTCCTTTGCCAACAGTGCTGATATATGCACACGGGACATCTTAACTGTTAACAGGTGTCAAGTGATTTACCTTCAGTGTCACCCTGACCGCTGTCTAAGTTGTGTGTTATGTCCTTCAATTAATAAAAGCATTGCTTACCGGTTACACAGGTTATTGTAGGACTGCTTGTGACATACCTGTGAGCTGTCCTCAGCAAACATCCATCTGCAAAGATGCCCCACCACTTAGTTATTTCCACACATCAGTCCATACCTGAGGTACATCTTTCCATACATTCAGCATATCATCATATACAGTTGGCAATGCTGAGGCTGCATTGCAACTGAATAATGTACTAAGATACACATCACCTGTATACATCAGCAACTGCACACACATGGTAGCTGAATGCACACCACTACATGTACATGTGTGTAGGTCCTACAATCCTGTCATTTGGACATGTTTGTAGGCATTGCAATTGGTGGACATGTGTAATGACATACATGACACATGGACTGTTGTATGATATGATAGGTGTGATGGGCAACCGGTACAGAGGGAATGTTACCTCTGTCAACAATTATATCATACCTTATGTACTGTTAGCATTCAGCAGCCATGGACCTACATTCCATGTGCATGTGTGTAATGGCTGTAGCAACCTGTCTGCACAAAGGAAAACAACAGCTATGCTATTTACATGTATGTTGTGTGTGTGGCATGTACATATCCAGGGCAGGTACATATATGTCATATCCAAACATGAGGGTGTGTACTGGTGTACAGCAACAGTCATCTGCTAATGCTGTAAATAACTGAGGGCCCCTGGTATGTGTACATCTGACCTGGTTACAGACAGTGGTATCCTTGCATTGCATAACATATGATGCAACTGTGTCAGTACATGGTAACTCTCTACAGTTGATGTAGAGCTTGATACAATCCACTGGTCAAGGGTCACATGGTGGTGTACTCTTATATGTCCTACAACATGTATGGGTGTGTGTTGGTGGTCCAAGGGCATGGTGGTGTCTAATGTTTACATCCTAGAATGCAGCATTTGACACTGTGTCCTGCACCTGACTCATCTGCGATGCCTTTCGTGGGGGTACCAGTCAGTACATGTGTGCGGCCTCTATGTATGTGGAGACACCACCACCTGGAGCAGTCTGTACCTGTGTTATGGCCCACATGTCTGGTTCTGAGGTATATGGTGGTAGTGCTATTGTGCACTACAGAGCCTTCAGCCAGGTGTACCTCACTGCACAGATGTCAGTACTCCCCATTGTTGGATCTGCAGTGAGCAGCTGTGATTATGGAAGCTACACAACTAGCACTGGTTAGCATAAGCATACAATGCAGTTGTCCTCTATGTGTCAGGGTGTTATCCTGTGTTTAGGACATTTGCCTTGGAATGGCACTGTATGGGCAAATGCAACTTGGGTATTATTCCCATTCTGTTGAATCATGGATGCATGTGATATGTATCAAAGGCCTGTCTACCGTCAGTCATGTCATCCCAGAATGACAAACACTGGACAACCTCATACTTACAGCAGGACATTGGCTCATTGTGTTGGTCAAGCAGTTGCCACTCCTAGCAAGGCTCATTGTGTTGGACAAGCAGTTTCCACTCCTAGCAAGACATCACTGTGAGTGGTGGTGTTATGCTTGGTATAGGAAGGTACATCTAAGGTGATGGACAGCAGCAGACATTGTGTAAAAGACCGGTGTCAGATATATGTAGAGCAGTGTTCCTGCTAACAATGACAACTACTAACACCAGAGCTCATTACAATGTGTTCTTTACGTCCAACTGTAATAGCATGGCCACTGTGGCCTTCCATGTTTAGAATCAGAGTGCATCCCAGACAGCCCTATGCTACTAAGTGTATGAGCATGCCCGGTATAACCTTGTGTAGATGGACACATACTGCATTCTGAACAGCCCTGTGCTACTAAGTGTGTGAGCATGCCCAGTGACACCTTGTGTCAGTTATGTGCCTCTATGTATGGGCATGGCCATTGTAACCCTGTATAGTGATAGTAGTCATCCATTCCACAGATAGCCATACTCCAGGTCAGGATGGATTCCTACTTTAAATACACAGGTCCACAGGTATGTACATCTTAACTGCCAGCATCCCTGTGTATGACCGCATTCCTAGAAGGTCATAATGACAGCCTTGTAATGTGCAGTCTGTGTGGCGTGACTCGTAACTATGTAGTATTGTAATAGTGATCTGTAGATCGGCAGGTGCTCCGTTCCGACCACTGGCGTGTGTGCATGTGTGTGTTTTTGTCCCCATCTGCCAAGGACTGAATAATGCTTTTATACTGCTCACACTGCATACAATTCTTATACCCACTTTTGGCAAGGCTAATGATGTCACCCACCTAAAATTGCACCTCTGGGAGTGCTGTGTCCCAGTAATCTTGGTAGCATGTTCTGTAACTCCGTAATGCTGTAGTGTAATAAAGTAGTTAGGTCGGTGCTCTAATCTCGGACTTGCCAAGTGTGTGTGTTAGCCCCCGTCTGCCTGAGAACTGAATAATGCTTTTAGACTGCTCACACTCCATACAATTCTTATACCCACCTTTGGCAAGGCTGATGATGTCACCCACCTACAATTACACCTCTGGGAGTGCTGTGTTCCAGAAATCTCGGTAGCACATTCTGTAACTGTGTAATGCTGTAGTGTAATAAAGTAGTTAGGTTGGTGTTCTAATCCTAGACTTGACAAATGTGTGAGTATGTGTGTGTATGTGTGCATTTGTTCCCATCTGCCTGAGGACTGATTAATGCTTTTAGATTGCTCACACTCCATACAATTCTTATACCCACCTTTGGCAAGGCTGATGATGTCACTCACCTACAATTACACCTCTGGGAGTGCTGTGCCCCAGTAATCTCAGTAGCGCATTCTGTAACTCTGTAATGCTGTAGTGTAATAAAGTAGTGAGGTCGGTGTTCTAATCCCAGACTTGCCAAGTGTGTGTGTGTGTTTGTCCCTGTCTGACTCAGGACTGAATAATACTTTTAGACTGCTCACACTCCATACAATTCTTATACCCACCTTTGGCAAGGTTGATGATGTCACCCACCTACAATTACACCTCTGGGAGTGCTGTGTCTCAGTAATCTCGGTAGCGTGTTCTGTAACTGCATAATGCTGTAGTGTAATTAAGTAGTTAGGTTGGTGTTCTAATCCCAGACTTGCCAAGTGTGTGAGTTTGTCCCTGTCTGACTGAGGACTGAATAATGCTTTTAGACTGCTCACATCCCATACCATTCCTATACCCACCTTTGGCAAGGCTGATGATGTCACCCACCTCAAAATACACCTCTGGGAGTACTGTGACCCAGTGATTTGGGTAGCATGTTCTGTAACTGTGTAATGCTGTAGTGTGCTAAAGTAATTAGGTCAGTGTTCTAATCCCAGACATGCCAAGTGTGTGTGTGTGTGTGTGTGTGTGTGTGTGTGTGTGTGCGTGTGTGTGTCTGCCTGCGTGAGACATGCACAGTGCTTTGTGGAGTATGCACTCTCTGTACAAATCACATGGTCACCTTGGTCATTCCTGCTGTTGTCACCCACCTAGGTATACACCTGTAGGCATACTGCAACCCAGTATTCACCGTAGCACGTGCCCTAAAAGTGTATTGGTGCAGTGTGACATAGTAGGTAGGGGTATGTATACAGAACATGGAAAGTGTGTGTTTGATTGTCAGAGCCTGTGTAGAGGTGGCCGTGAGTGTATTACCATTGGACATGTTGGGGAGTGGATTTTGTAGTTTTCCTATATGGTGTCCGTCTTATGACACATTGGCCACCTCATGAGGAGTACAGTTGTCAGTCAGCCATGGGACTGTGTTGGCAAGCCATACCTGTACATCTGGCAAAATGCCTGGTGAACAAAGTATGCAGCCCTACTAGTACCTGGTATATGTCCTGCACCCATGTGCCATGCACAAACAAACTTGCCTAGGATATCCCAATATGTTGCTAGTACCATGCACATTGATGACAGATAGTAGGCATGGTGTGAATGCAGTAGCCTGCAGAGGACGTGACACCCTGTACAGCGGTATAATAGGCACATATATGTGGACATTGTGCCTTCACTATGTTCCACACTGGATGCCTGCAACATATGTGGTGCCATCAAATATGATCCATAGAGGACATACAATGCTGTACACATGTGCCCTGTATGGACCCATGCCAATGACACCACGGAATACCTGTATCATACTATCAATGCAGGTGCAGGGTCGACCTGCTCACTATAAGCAGGTTTCACCACACCAGGCCAGTATTGGCATATTGAGGGATAACAGGCTGTGTACACAACATGTGCCTGCCAAACCAGATACACCTGTACATTTCACTGTACAGTATTGTGGGACATGCACATCCCAGGCAATGTTCGTGTGAAGGACAATCAAACACAGACATGGCATGCATTGCAAAGCTATGGCCATACACATTGGTAACCAGGATGTCAGGCCAGATCATGCAGTACCCATCTGTGTGGGACATTGCAGACACTACACCCCTGCACTGCACACCATTGTAAGGTGAAGCGATGCCAAAAATTACCCCTCACCCAGCTTTGTACAGCCATCTTGCACAGCCAACCACTACACACTCATGAAGCAATGCATACATGCATGCCAGTACTGGCACTTTGTGTCTGCATGTGGGTTGTGATGCTCCCAACCACAGCCACTCCCAGTATAACCCTCGTTGGCATACCAACAGATGTCAAACACTTTAATGTGCCCTAGCTCATAGCACCTCCTGATATCCCCTGTGGTGCATGTAGTCCTGTGCATTACTGCAGTGTGGCAAACTAAGTATTAGGTTGTGTATTTGTGGCCCTGGCCAAGAGTGTCAATGCGTGTCCATTAGAGAGTGTGGTTGTGGTGACAATGGCATCCGTTCACATGGGCAGCCATGTATGCCACACCTAATGTATGTCTACTATATATCTGTTGCAGATGTCACTCACCCACACACATATATGTTCTTACAGCACAGCAACACGTTGCCTTTGTGGCACATGTAGTAACGTCATGCACATGTAATAGTAATGAGTATTTAGTCAGGGGTTTGACCCCTGTACTGTTAGGCGTGTAGCAGACGATGCTTAGGGTTAAGTCTCCAAGCCCTTCCCTGGTGTACTTTGCCTGTCTCACCCACACATTCTCTGGTGGATATGAAGGAGTACACCTGCACAGCAGCAGCATGTGTATTGTAAGAGATGGACATGGTCAGATGATGGCCTCTGCACCTATTGCAGTCCTTCTCTAGCTGATTGCATGTGATGGTGTTCCCATAGCCATCCACATGATACACACAGTACACTATCTAGGGAAAACATGTTGTTATTTGGCCATGACAGTCGCTGTGAGTGGTACCTGGATGTGGTGTTCTGACACGGCATCACAGATGATATCTGGATGTACCTCAAACATTTTACACAGTGGGAAATAGCCTAAAGACAGGAGGGTGATATGCCACACATGACTACATCATGTAAGTGTAGCTATGCTGAATTGAGACTACTGCCTTTTTAAAATATGTGTGGTAATGGCTATTCTGCATGTTATAATACAGACATGACAGTACTCTGTTCATGAGGGACACCATCTGTAGGGCCATCTGTGAACTGGTCAGTGTGTGCAACCATTTGTTTCCTGTGTTACACACTGAACACACATCTGTGCACAGCAGACGCATAGTGTGAGGATTGCAGACAGTACATGATGATAGGGATGTGTTACTGCCATCGCATCCCTGACTGGACATGTGTCACATGAGACAGTGGTATGACAGACACTGTCTGGGGTTCCCAGTGACAAGCCAATAATGGGCAACTGTTTATAGCTGCAGTCACATGTCTACTACACATTGTACAGATGGCATGCAGTATATATGCATGTGTTGTACTCCCTCTGCAAATGTATACCGTCTGTTGTGTTGGGTTGATGGTGATATCTATGCATACTGTAGTAAGTAATCCTGTATGCTGTTGTGTTGGGTTGATGGTGTTATCTATGCATACTATCGTAGGTAATCCTCTATGCTGTTGTCTATCAATAAGCCATATGTGGATTTAAACTGCAACACCATAGGCTGAATGGGTTGGGAGGTCCCGGCAGAACCTCTTGTCTTACTTCAGCTTACCATGGCACCAGACACTAGCACATCTGGAGCCCAGCCTTGGACATCAACCTCTGTTGGCTATGCACTACCTTCTGTTGGTACCACCACAGTGGATGGAGCATGTACCCCCTGGGAGCAGGACCAGATAGGTACATGTCTGCTGCCGTGCGGTCCCAGACATGTTGTGTTGGTGGCTCACTAAGGGGTTCCGAAGTCAGATACGCCAGATCAAGGGTGAAGTGTCACATTTACAGGGTGATGCTGCCCC
Source organism: Protopterus annectens (assembly GCF_019279795.1). Lineage (NCBI taxonomy): Eukaryota > Metazoa > Chordata > Ceratodontiformes > Protopteridae > Protopterus > Protopterus annectens. Next base: position 539,353,829 of record NC_056728.1, on the reverse strand, counting down.
TCCTGGACAGCGCCCAGCACTGCCTCCTTTGCAGCTGTTTAAGTGCAGTGGCAGTTGCCCATGGCTGGGGACCTCCGTTCCACTGTTCCCATTGGCTTGTGAATGCCGAACACCCATCCCCGTCCGGGGTGTATCCCCCCACATGTGTCATATACCAACCCTGTATGCCGTCTTTTCTGTGATCCTACCCTACCTATCCTCCACGTTCATACCTACACTCCTTCCCCTACATCCAACCCTCACCTACGGAAACATAAGGCCAATTGACTCCTAGGACATCTGCCCTATACATACCTGTCCATTTTACAAATGTGCCCACTGGACACATGTAACCCTTGTAATATGCATCGCATCATACTCCTGTTATTCTCACCCCTGTCCCTCAGGTGCATGATCCTAGTATGCACATCACTCCTACATGGACCAGATACATGTGATGAGGATGACCCCATTGTAAACACAACACTACCAGTCCCTCTATGGTTACCCCATTTACCTTTATCATGATAATGATGCTGCACACAGCACCTTGCAAGAGTACTGTTCATACATAATGACTGGACAGGTACTGTTAATGTACATTACATGCACAGAGTGATGTATACGGTCAATGTACAACTATTTGCGTGTATAAATGACACATGTCTGTCTGAGGGAGTCTTGAGATCACATAGAACAACACCACTATATAATAGAGGCTTTGCTGGTGTTTCCCGTTTCATTCATTTGTAATGCTTTGTTGCCACATGGTATGTTCCTGATATATCTCTATATATGTATGTACCTATATGCTGGACATAAACACTCACATATACATCTACATGATGGGATGCATTCCTATAGTGTTGAATGACTTTGCTGTATGATATGTTTGTGGTACTGTCCGTTGTCTGTATATCTGCCATGGCGTATTGGTAATTCACATTAGCTGTGTGCACAGGGTCCTGGTTCCGACCCTTGCAGAGGACATTTATTTGGTTGCAGGGCAGAACAAGGCCATTGGATATGGAGGGAGTAAGGCACATTAAAGCAGTTGGGAGCGGGTGTGCATGGGTTTGCATGGTGTTAAGCACTGTTGACCTCTCGTTATAACTTCTTATACTCGGTTAGCCTATACATTGCTTTACCAGTACAATACTCGCATACTGGTAGCCAAACACACTTACACCTGCCCGCTCCCGCACTTATTAATGCACCAACATTGGTGCTTGCATCTGGCACTCACACCCCTGGGTGGGAGTGAGGACCACAATATTACCTTGTGATGCCTATTACATCAGACTACATGACTACAGTATTGGGAATGGCTGCCCATTAGGCAATGGCATGGCATTCGACTGTACGGAATCAGCGGCCTGTCCAGTGAATTAATCATATTATTTGTGTGTTCCTCATACAATCTGCTCCCATCTCGCTGATACATGGGAACCAAGACTCTTCAATACAGACAAGTAATTGGGTTTTGTGAGCCACATCCATTGGCCAAGTCATGCTACCACATACCTATTATAGGTTTGCCACTTTTTCGATTGGCCAAGGTGGGACTTTAGGGTTAACACCTGTCCCACTTTGCGAGGGACAGTCCCTCTTTAGACAGTTGTGCCCTGTGAAAATAATCAAGACATAGCAAATGTCCTGATTACAGGACAATATTATATTCTACGTTTCTTTAATAGTTGCAGAAAATAGTTATTTTATATATGAAACTTCTATATGTTAAATGAAGTAGCATAAGCAATTCAAATGTTACTAGAATAAGATTTTATTTTTGCAGATAAGTATAATTCTGTACTATGCATGACTGTAGGTATGTTTTGTCCTGGAAAGTCTGACATTTCTACAAAACATGTCCCACTTTGGGCATTTGACAAGGTGGCAACCCTAAGGACCTGTATGTAGAGACTTCAGATTTTGCAGGGCAACACACACCTAAAGCCAGTAGAAAGGAGAGTACTTCACTGTTTTGCCTAAATAAAAGGTTATTCTTGTAGCATTATAGTTGCTTATACTGTTTCTTATAACATTTAGGTGTTTCAGATATAAAATAATTGTTTTATGCAACTACTACAGACAATATAGGAAATCTTTGTCTTAAATCACAGGACATTTGCCATAATTACAATTATTTTGCAGGACACAACTGCCCAAAGGGGAGTGTCCCTCGCAAAGGTGGACAGGTGGTAACCCAAACCCTATTATTCAATCATCTTTCTAAGGTAGTCGGCGGAAAATGCGCTTTCTCTCACTAGCAGACCTCTCATACGAATGGGGAAGAATGAACACTGAATCAGGGACACTGCATAACAACCTCAGGGACACATTTATAAGTTTGGTGCTATTAACCTGACACATTGACGGACCCAGAGCACATATGTATTCATACACATTGTCTGAGGTACATGCTGTTTATGACTCTTACATGTTGTCATTATTCATTATATGTATTCCACCACCTTTCCTCCTAATGTCACTAGTTCTAGGAAGGTTTAGTTGGGACTGAGTTAGATTCTGATTCGTAATCATGGAAATCCCTGGTAATTGGGGAAAGTTCAATGATATGGTCCCTATGTGTTCCCCCAATGGTTTACAGACTATCCAGTAAATGTGATCTTAAGGTTTGGGAGGTATAGGCATCTGCTATACCCACATCGGAATATTACTTACATCCACGGGGCGGTCCTAATACGGCTCTGCCAGCCAGCACCTGCATGCCTAGGTGCATAATCGCATACCCATAGTTCCCCTACCTGCCACTCCTCTATAGCACTCATCCTTACTGTGGGCGCAGGTGGGGTATAAACACACCCCGACACACTGCGCACTCTCCCCGTGTTGGGACACATGTCATATGTTGTGTCAACCCATGTGTTATCAGGCTTGCACAACCTAC
>NC_056728.1:539273439-539345939 GCF_019279795.1 Protopterus annectens | reverse complement strand
TCAGTCACTCTGATGCTAGCACAAGCACTGCAGCTGTTAGACCTAAAACAAGCATGGCTTCCAGTGTGAGTCTGAATTCCACAGAGCAGGCCTCTGTACTAACAGGCTCCACCCGTGGACATTTTTTATTGAAAGAATCCCTGCCTATAAGAGGCAGATCCAGGAATCGCCTGCAAAATCAATGTACAGAACGACTACACAGCCAGGAGGATGAAATAAGGTCAGGAAAGAGATACAAACAAGCTTAGTTCACAATATCTCTACTTTACCTTTAACTGACTCACAATTATCTGTGATAAACAAAGGTTTAACCTTTGTTCCGGCTCAAAGAATGGACATAACAGAGGTAATTAAAGACCTACACCTTTTTGGCAGAACTCTTACACTTAAAGCTATGTTTGGTAATTCTAACAATGCTGATTGTATATTTAGAAAACCCAGCACTTACATACCACCTAGTAATTCTACTATAGATCTGTTTATTGACCTTTGTGAAAAACAACTTGGAGCGAAGTCTCTAGATAAGCAAACTAATAATTTGAGTAATTTATCAGCTGCAGAGATACAAGCTCTAGTTGAATTAAAAGAACTAAGTAGTATAGAAATACATCCAGCTGATAAAGGAGGTAGTATTGTTGTTATCGATGAGGACAAATATATATAATCTATGTTAAGTTATTGCAGTGACGTTGATACGTATGCTGTCTTACCTATGCATATACTTAGTAGTATCATAGAAAAAGTACAGTTCCTAATCTTTGATTTATTAATAACAGGCATGATATCTGAGCAACTGTTTGAGTATTTCAAGGTAGAACATCCAACAGTCCCTTTGATATATGGTCTAGTCAGAATACATAAAAATCCTTCCACTCCACCTATGCGCCCTATAGTTTCAGGCTGAGGTTGGGTAACTGAGACACTTTCTATTTTTGTAGAAAAGACTTTGCATGCTGCCTTGGCTAATTGTAGCACTGTTTTAAAGGATACCAAGAGTTTTTTAAATGAGCTATCTAAACAAAATGAAATTATCTTAGGACAATGTTTATTTGTAACTCTGGATATTGAATCATTGTTCACTGTTATACCCAATGAATGGGGAATTAAAAATGTCAGAGAATTACTGTGTGAGAGAAATACCCCTGATACTAAGGTGACACTTATTTGCACACTTTTGGAAATCATCCTAGAAAACAATGTGTTTATTTTTAATGATGTTTACTATGCACAAAAAGTTGGCGTAGCTATGGGCACAGCTTGTGCTAATAGCTACGCCAACCTATCCCTAGATAATTGAGAAGCTAAACATGTACTTTTGAATAATGAATACCAGGTTAACATCAAATGGTATAAAGGTTTTGTGGATGATATTTTTTTGTTGTGGCATAGCTCAGAGCAGCGGCTACAAGAGTTTCTTTTATACTTAAATCAATTAAATATTTTCTTGAGTTTTACCTATGAATATTCTGATAAAGAAGTAGAGTTTTTGGATATTAGTTACTAAAAATAATTTATACACTGTGTCTACCACTTTGTATAAGAAAACTGTTAGAAAGAATAATGGTCTACACTATGGCAGTATGCATCCGAATCATACGAAATTTAATGTGTTACAAGGACAGATATTTCGAACTATGATACTTTTGATGATGATGATAGTCTCTTTGTTGCATTACAAACACTTAAACAATAATTTTTAGAAAGAGGCTATAGCAGTAAATTTATTGATTCTCAAATAGCAGAAGGATGGCGACATAGGTGAGGTAGGTGCCAGCCATACTTTTCCCCCGTCCCCACTACTATCATTAACAACAGGGATAATACTGACAATACTTTCTCAAGTTATGCTTCCACTGATACGTCTAGACATAAACTAAGGATGCCGTTGACTTTTGCCAGCAATGTGCATGTAGAGCGTGATATTATTAAAAAGAACTGGGATATTCTGTCTACTGTACATGAGTTGAATGGGGTCATTGGTAGACAGCCAGATTTTGCTTTAGAAATAATAGATCACTTAAGAGCCACCTCTGTTATCGATCCTTTAATACTAAATCAACTATAATATCTGATAGACTTGGTACATATATGTGTAGTAATTGCATGGCCTGTACACATATACACATTGGTAATCATTTCACACATCCCACTTTGGGTTTTAAAATAGATACTGCTTTTTATTCAGATTGTCAAACAAAAAATGTCATCTATTTTTGCTATTGTACTACCTGCTTTTCATTTTACATAGGGAAAACAAACAGGGTGTTTAAGGATAGAATACTTGAACACCTTAGGGATATTAGGAATGTTAAAGAAAGCAGTGCACTATCACTGCATGTAGCTAAAGAGGGTAAAGAACATAAATTTAGCTTTATGGTACTAGAGATTCTGCATAGTACCAAGAGAGGAGGTGACATAAATAATAGAACAGAATCTAATGAACAGAAATGGATTTTGTGCTTTCAAGCTGATAAACCTCCTGGTTTAAGCAACAGAGTTTCCCTGAAACCCTTCCTTAAAGCACGGCCATTAAAGCATTGATTTCTCTTTTTAATATGTTATCATTTATATTTCAATAGTCCAACTTTTATTATTTTTTACTATTGTATTTGTTACCATTTTTAAGTACATATTGTTCATTTAGTCTGTTTTTATTCAATTTTTTAAAGATGTATATATTCTACAGATGTATTTTATCACATGGCTTTTTAGCTATGATGCACATCTTTTCTGATTTTTGATTGGATGTTTTAGTGTTTAAAAATTTAACTGTTATTCTATATTTGTTGGTCTGATAAAGCGGATGTTATTCCAAGAAAGGGCTTACCTTACTACAATAAAGGACATATTGATTTTCACTGCTGTGTGGAACCAGATTATTTTTCTTTTTCTTGTATTCTATGGACTACATTCCCTCTGTGTGTAAATTAGACTTAGCAATTCAACAATGTTACTCCCACTGGTAAAACCCTGCCTGTGGTGTGAGTAGTGGTACTATGCTCACTCCTGGGCAGCTTTTTATGACATACACTGAAAGCACTATATAATACCAACATTGCTCTTGATTCCATTCACATCCCTTGTGTATGCTTTATTGTTACGACGTTCATTCTTCATGTATATATATATATATATATGTATATATATATATATATATATATGTATGTATATATATATATATATATATATATATATATATATATATATATATATATATCTATATGTATATATATATTTCATGTATGTAGATATATATCTACACAGACATATATATGTGTATATATATATATATATATATATATATATATATATATATATATATATATATATATATATGGTTATATATTACATCTGTACATACAAACATACATTTCCTATGCTGGGAGCCGCTTACACCCGCACAGACGCACTCGCCTATGCTTACTGTGCATTACATATGTTTACTGCCATTTATTTGTGCTTACTTGTGCCTTATTCATTATGACAGTACCACTTTGATTGAAGGGATCTGGTTAATAGTCCCATGTGATACACACATTCACTTTTACATGTTTAAACGTTGGCTTTACAGTGGAGCGACATTCATTCCACAAGGAAAATGATATGTGCTATAGTTGAACTTGAACCGTGAATGCCTAACCCCTACACTATTAGTGTTCTGCTTCATTTATATGTATACCCATGGTTCATATTTACCTGAACACATGCCTCAACACTTCACTTACACAGCAGGCATCCATTTTCCTGTTGGTAAAACCACACTACTACACATGCACCATTTCCTACTGCTTTGGACCCATGCAGCATGTTGACTCACTCCGAGTATATTCAGACCTTCAAAGCCTATAGTCCTGGCACATACGTGTGTTTGATTGTCAGGGTGTTCATGTGGTGATCCGGGTTTATGCTTGTCCAACTGGGGACCGGGACAGCCCTGTACCCATTTGAAAGTCAGATTTAGCATGTGGACAAGGTTACTCCCACTGTTAGCATCCTACCTGTGGTTAGAGACACGGGGATTTTGGCCACCTCTGGCCAACTATATTCCTTCGCATTCATTATGAATGCTTTCTTGTTCCTATGTTCATTCTGTGTATATATCTATATCTATATATATATCTATATATATATATATATATATATATATATCTATATCTATATATATATCTATATATATATATATATATATATATATATATATACACAGTTGTCACCCTTTCAAATGGCCAAAGTGGGACATATTTGGTAGAAACATCATGGTTTTGCAGGCTGACACATACCCACAGCCAGTAGAAAGGGCAGAACCTCACTTTTATGCCTATTTGACAGCTTATTCTTGTAGCATTTTAGTTGCTTATTCAGTTTCTTATGACATTTAGGTGTTTGAGATACAGAATACGTGTTTTATACAACTATTACATAAATATAGGACATATTTTTGTCATTAAATCTCAGGACATCTGCCATTTGACACTAAGTGTACAGGTCACAACTGCCCAAAGAGGGACTGTCCCTCGCAAAGTGGGACAGGTGGTTACCCTATATATCTATATCTATCTATATATATATATATATATATATATATATATATATATATATATATATATATATGTGTGTGATCATACTGTTGAATGACTGTGCTGTCTATGTTTGTGATATCGATCTTAAGTATAACTGCTGTGGCTTAGTGGTAAATCACATTGATTGTGATGTGTAGGGTCCTGGCATTGGGCCTGGCCGACGTGGTACATCGTGTTGCTGGGCGGAACAAGGGCCGTTGGACAAATGGTGAGTACAACACTTTTCAGCTGCGGTTTTCCATTTATCCGCTGATTCATGTCACGTAAAATCCTTCTACAGTCTTACTGTGATACGTCACCCCAGTTCACATTTAATTGGTATTATATCATTATACAGCATAAAAGTAGCAAGATATGCTCATATACAAATTATGAGTCATAAATGGTGTGTGCTGCAGTCGAGCTGGCAACGTCTGCTCGATAGTCGGATGCTCTAACCACTACACTATTTGCATTCTGCTTCATTTATATGTATACCCATGGTTCATAGTTACCCGAACACACGCCTCAACACTTCACTAACACAGCAGGCATCCACTTTTCTGTTGGGAAAGCTGCACTACTACACATGCACCATTCCCTACTGCTCTGGACCCTTGCCGCATGTTGTCTCACTCAAAGTATATTCAGACCTCCAAAGCCTATAGCCCTGGCACATATGTGTATTTGATTGTCAGGGTGTTCATGTGGTCATCCGGGTTCAGGCTTGTCCGACTGGGGATCGGGACTGCCCTGTACCTAGTTGAAAGTCAAACTTAGTATGGGGACATCGTTAGTTCCACTTTTAGTGTCCTACCTGTGGTTGGGGATGCAGAGGTGTGCTCACCTCTGGCCAATCTGATATAACAGCACTAAATATTACGGGGGGTTCCGCTGCTGTTTCCCTTCACATTCGTTATGACTGCTATATTGTGACCATGTTCATTCTTTATATATATATACATATATATATATATATATATATATATATATATATATATATATATATATATGTATATATATATATATATATATATATATATATATATATATATATATATATATATATATATATATATATATATATATATATATATATATATAAATATATCGGTCTGTACATACACATGCATATACACCTACATGCTTATTTACATTTCCCATAACGTTGAATCACCACCACTTACCGTCGCGCATACACGGTTGCATACCCGCTTATGTCTAGGGTTGCCACCTTTTCAAATGGCCAAAGTGGGGCATTTTCAGGACACACATCAGATTTACAGGCCGACACATACCCACGGACAGTACAAAGGTTAGAACTTTTTTTGCCTAAATGAAAGCTTATTCTTGTAGCAGTTTAGTTGCTTATTCTGTTTTTTTGTAACATTTAAGTATTTTACATACAGAAATAACTATTTTATGCAACTGTTACATGAAATATGGGACACAATTATTTCCTACAATCTCAGGACATTTGCCATTGTATTATTTTTGGTCAGGACACAACTGCCCAAAAAGGGACTGTCCCTCGCAAAGTGGGACAGGTGGTAACCCTAATTATGTCTGCTTAAAGTGCCTTAATTACCCTATATCTGACTGCCACTATGCTAATGTGCAAGGTATATATTCCCGATAATGCACGTGGAGAGATGTGCATCACGGTCAGATGTTTAATCCCAGGTCGTAGATTCTGCAAGACCGGCTGGAGGCTGAGCAGGGTTGTGGACAACTACTGCTCACACAACTTGTGTCCAGATGTCTACAGGACTGGACATTGTGTCGTGACACCAAGTCTAATGTTTAGAACAGTTACTTATCCCATGACTGATATCCAAAAATTGTGTGGACCAATGACCTCGATTCTTCTGGCTTTAAGAAAATGAGGTGGGGTTATACATGCAAGGGATAAATAGTTTGCAATCCTGAGACTGCCTAGGGTGAGACTGCCTACTAGATATGAGTAGGGGTCACTATGTGTAGATATGGCTGCACCAAGCTAGCAGCCCGAGTATGGGTGGTTTTGGTGGACGTTCAGGAAGGGGGGGGGTGGTGTGCTGTTGTGGGGATGATGGGTATTCAATTATGTATCCAGGTGTGTTGGGGTTGGATGGCTCAATTCAGGCCAGACCATTATGTGGGTATGTGCAGGTAACGTTTCTGTACATGTGTATCGCACATTTTAATGTTCATATGTTTGTGGGATTGTGTTCTACAGTATGGCCTGTCAGGTTGTATTGCAGATGTGAATGTTTGTTCTTTGGTTTTCTTTCTGATTCACCCACAGCTCCCTTGTACACCTCCAGTTCACCTATTGTGCATCCAACCCAGTCTCCCCTTGGTGAATTATTACATTACCCGTCACCCCCACCCCCATATTTCACAAACACCATCCATCCCTTCTCTGGTTGATGGCCCATAGCACAGTCAACAGAACACATTGCATACACTACATATCTCTGGTACCAATAGGACAACCCTAGCATTTTTGATCTTCCACATGCTGTACTTCATGCACATAGGTACATGCAAATACTTAGCTTTAATGACATGGTAGGTAGACATGGGTAATATCCGTTCATCTTTGGGCCATCCTGACAAGGACAACTTGGACCGCGAATGGGCAGATATTGAGCGAATGCTCTAACCATTGGTAGGGTTGCCACCTTTTCATATGTTCAAAATGGGACATTTTCTGGACACACATCAGATTTTACAGGCCAACACATACCCATGGTCAGTACAAAGGATAGTACTTTAGTTTTGTGCCTAAATGTAAGCTTATTGTTGTAGCAGTTTAGTTGCTTATTCTGTTTCTTGTAACATTTAGATATTTTACATACAGAAATAAGTATTGTATGGGACTATTACATAAAATATGGGACATAATTATGTCCTACAATCACAGGACATTTAACATTTATAATGGTTTTGGTATGGACACAACTGCCCAGAGGGAGACTGTCCCTCACAATGTGGGACAGGTGGTAACCCTAACCATTGGGCTAGGCTTAGCAAATGGTGGCGGTGTGCTAACACGCTGCATTTTGCTTCCACTTGGTATAACTATCAAAACTAGAATGGAATATGGGCACGGGGTTTTAAATGTCATTTGTTTGAGGGACAGGGACTCAATATTCAGCTACGTGCCTTTGTGTTTACTTTTTATTTTGGTGTTCGTAAAACTGTCTTGTATGCTTTGCAAACATTTCAGTATCCACGGACACTGACAGGAGTGATTATTATTAGAGGCAGGCTGTACTAGTCAGCATTTTAGGTTGCGCGTGTGCAGCTGACATGTTCACGCCACCGTGCAGTGCTTAGACACGCCCCCTGCACTCGCACATATTTCCTATGCATGTGGACGTTGCGGCAGCACGCCTTCATTAATATGCATGTAGTGCTGCTGCACCATCTCTACACCACATGGTCAGTGCAAGACTAACGCCGTCCTTGCACTGAGCTTCATGAATCCCGGGGGCTATCTTTTATTTGCCACAAGGAGATGACCTGAACTCTCTTTCACCATCTTGTGCAACCAGTCCCAGCATAGCTCATTTTTCTTATCTTTTAATTTACAATTTATTAGATCAGAAACATATGCATTATTTTAAACAATATTTTAAACACTATATTATATCTAATACTATACTTTAGTTGCAAGTTCAAAACTTAATGATAATTTCTCATTTTTGTGGAGCTGTGCATTCCTAAATTCATAACAGTGGCATTTGTGAAAATATTAGCTATACTCTTTGTTATAAACATTATGCCCCTGAAATAGGGCTTATACACCACAAAAAAGCATCTTAAAGCCCTGAATAATTAACAATATCACTAATGTATTGGAATGAGACTCAGGGAGCAATCATACTGTGTATCACTAGTACTCCTAATACTTACCTGCAAATAAACTCTCTCCCATCCATATGTAATTCAAAAATGCCAGGACCTGTGCAGTACTAGATAATCCTGATGGGGTAAACTATGGGACAGACATGGTGTCCTGAAGAATAGTTGTGCTTTTGTTAGGGCAATCATGATCCCCCTCTTCCACCAATATGCTGCGCAGCATACAGTGCTGAGCGATATGCCAGGACCAGAAAAGCAAAAGAATGACCCAACACCTCAATTTCACAGAAATAAATTCTCTACAGGAAATAGAGCCCCTACAGTGCAGGAAAACCTGCTGCCACACACTAACTTGACCTACCCCCACATTCTGGCACTAGAGAACCCTCACAACAGGGAACATACATAGCACCAGATACCAGCATTACTACAAAATGATAATGAACTTTGACACCATTCATGTCTAATTACTGTTATTCTTTTATGAGTAACAGTCACTAAAGATGGCAGACAAGACAACTGCAGTAAAAGATAGAAGGATAATGTAATACATACATAAAAAAGTAGCTCAACATAACTACTTCCTACAGCATGCAGCTGATATATTTAAGTGGCAAGAGATGTAGGGGGAACAAAAGGGCTTGTACCCTAACTGTAGAAACACTTTAATTATGTGCTTTTGTTTTTTTTTTCAACTAAACATTCTTTCATTGTAAGTAGATTGAGGGACGCTTTGTTGACACAGATAATTTACAATATGTAGTTTCTCATATATATATATATATATGTGTGTGTGTGTGTGTGTGTGTGTGTGTGTGTGTTTGTTCTTATCAAATAGCGACAGCTGAAAAAAGTGTTCAATTAAACATCAATCTAAAAAGGCTGAACACTAAAAAAAAAAGAAAACTTCCTACTAATATTATGTACCGACTCTGGGATCACACCACAGCAGAGAAAGGGCAAATTCCCAGTCCTTACTGTACCACAATCTCACATGTAGAACTGCCATCAGGCAGAAAAACAGAAAAAAATGAGCATTATATGTATGTGTGTTTGTCTGTGTGTGTGTGTGTGTGTGTGTGTGTGTGTGTGTGTGTGTGTGTGTGTGTGTACACACACACACACACACACATTTATGCATGCATCTTTTTTTAAATTAGATATATTTTTATTTTTTCTACTATCCACAGTAGGTAATAATCTCTATTTTAGTGATGATAAGGGGTAGTAGGTTAAGAATCAAACATAAACACCCTTAAAAATGATGATATTAAGAAACACATATCTGAATATGAAATACATAAACAGGTCTTTGTACCTCAGCCATGAACATTTATATATTTTCTTTTGTTACCCAGATAAGTGAAACTGTCTGGAGTGGACTTACAGTGTATCTCTCCAGTTAAAATGTATATCCACATTGGGTGAAGAAGTGACTTGGTGAGCAGCTGACTTAATAAATCATGTGCCACCTGCTGTGTGTGATTTTGCTTTAGCTGCTGTGAATTTCACGTCCACTGTTAGTTTATAGATGTCCTCCCTTCACCTCCTCTTTTGTCAGATAATAAAACCCTATAACAACTCATGACACGGTACAGCCACTTTTGCTAGGTTATTAATTTTAATTTTAGAACATGCAACTTATTGTACTATCCAAAGTAGCCGGAGTAAGCACTAAATATTACACAAGATGCAATAATTAAGTGTCCATTAAACAGTGCATCCCTTATTATCCATTTATGTATGCATACTTAGTTTTCAGTTAATAGAGAGGAGAAGGTAGACATCATTTTTGAGTATCTTCTCCACAATGGACTATCTAGCATATCCTATTTTCTATTCTCCTCTAGCCATAATCTGTGGGCCTTTCAGTTCTGGATGCAGATATAGCACATACCTCTGCTCTGTATATATTTTTGCAGAATGTCCAGATTTTTGCCTCATATTTGTTGTCTGTTTCTCTTAAAATTGTGATTTTCTGGCTAATCAGGCTAATCACTGACAAATCACTGAGGATTGAAGTCAGAAAATCATGAATGATGTTTGAGTTTCAGACTTCATACCTTTCAGAAAATTCATGCTAATGTAAAACCTGGTATTCTATCAACTTTCTAAGTTTGTAAAATCAATATTTGAAACTTGTTTCCCCATTATTTATGGCTTTGCCCAGATTTCTTGCTCTAAGATTTGAAAGGTATGCATAGCTAGTTTTTCTTTTGCTTCGCAACTTCTTGTGGTTTAGAACACTGAATTGGAGTACACAGATATATTCCCTTTTCTTTATTTTGTAACCTTCTTTAGCAACCATATTTGATAATCTATTGAATATCTACAAAAGACTGAATGTATATTTCTAATAATGGGGGTATTGCGAATTCCCAAGACTGAAGTGTTTAATTTTCTTCTTTTTTTTAGTCTAGTATCTCCCAACAAGGAACTATAGGACTCAAAAACTGAGATTGGTATTATTTATTTATTTGGTCTACCCTGTTGGTTTGTGTTTGTTGGAGCAAATGCTCATACCTACAGGCTTCACCTCATTTGGGATCCTATCAAGTGATCAACAGGCGCATTATGTAAGTGCCAGTTCTGTGTATGAATTTTGCCAAAATCACTTTTAGTGGCAATGTTTTTTCCTTTTTTTCAATGTCATGTTGTCTTGGAGTAGACATATAATCAATGGCTGTGAGAGGTGCCACTCATATGGAAGATACAACAGGACAGCACTCCTGCAAAAAAAAGCCTTAATCTGAGGTTTATTGAATATGGCTTCAGCAATGTTCCTTTCAAGGGTCAGCAGCAATCATTAGGGTCAGCTGTTGATGCACTGATTAAAACCTGTCCTGTTAATCTTGACAGAAATATATCATATTGCAGCTTAAGAACTGTCAACATGTACAGCTTCTGTGCTGCTTGGCTATTGAGGACATGTATTTTCCACAGTGCTGTGGAAGGTATTGAAAACACCTAAAACTCATGAAACTTTGTGAGTCAAGGGAATCATATCACCTTACTTTGTGTACTTTTGGTAAACCTATGTTGTATCATTTTTGTATAGCTGCCTAGCACTTAACATTTGGTTCTGTCTTCACTTCTTCCCTTTCCTCTTTACCCTCTCGCATTGCTTGTGTGCACCAGCACACTCATTTTACATTCAGGTGAATGATTGCTTCTTTCATAACCCACTAACACTGCATGTAGATGAACACTGCTATGCTAGTTGACATAAAATGGTTATCTGTGGACTGTTAAACAGGAATAAACTAAAGCTGCTTGTCGTTACACTTACATTCAGTCTAAAATAAGCTCATCGAATATAAATGGACTTCACAATCCAGTGAAATGATCTTGGTTTGTTGCATGGCTATGCCTAAACTTCTTAGATGGCTTCATTCTAACACTATGGTATAGAAGGACAGAGCCCTAACTACAAGACAGGTGACTTTGGTTCAGATAATATTTTAGGTACCAGGAAGTGAGAGTGCTCACCTCTCCCAGCAGGTAAGGCTGAGTAGCATAATGTGGGGCATGTCCTCTGTTAATGAATCTCCAGGAGAGAATGTGGACCTAGCAAGACTTGCCCTACTTCAGATGGAGTGGAGCTGTCAGGGTAGTTTCATCACTCATGAAAATGGTAATAGCCTTATGTTGCACACATCGCATAACCATCTCCAGACCACATACATGACAAACAAGTGGAGGTTAGGGATGCAAAAGACATGCCCACTTCTGGCTGCCTGTGTGATGGCTATGACACAGTGGTATCTCTTAAAGGGTCAAATGAGACTAGGATTACAGTGACTCTCTAAATGATCACCATGAGACTCACCCCACTCTTACAGAAAAGGAAAAGCTGAGTAGGTACTGTTAGATGCATTCATAGCTGCTTCACTTCCCTGAAACTGTTACACATTTCTACCAAAATGTAAAGCGTGGGTATCCTCCTATACTATGCAGACATTGCCATTTCTTTTTCTAGAAGACAGGTATAGTGAGAATATAGGGTCAACAAAACCATAAAACGTGCTCTATTTACATGACTTAGATACTGATTAAGCAAAGGGATGTAAACGTCTGAGCCTCTGCTTACCTTCACCGATGGAAGTATTATCGAGCAGATAACTTTAACTGCCTTGTAATGTAACTGTTACCAGGCCTTTCTAACCTCCCTCACACTTTCATGTCGGATCAAGATAAGACTAAATCTAGGCACTCAATCTGTAAAGAAGGAGCTGGGATACTTTCATTTCTGACTTTGTGCTAACTCCTTCCAAACCTTCTCTCTGTATGTCATCTGGCTTAACCTTTCACATGTCCTTATTTTGATTTCACAATTTTGCTCAATCACTCTTCCATCACATCTTTATGGTGTTGTTCTTTTTTCACTTACGTAGAGTATTTAAAATAAAAATTTCTTCTTCAGATAATGCCTCATTTAGCATGTCTGCCATTCTTCATCCCCACATGTTTTCTTTTGAGCTATATGTCCCACTGTGAACTCAGTTTTATCATTCTTCTTCATAACAGTATACAGAACTGCCCTCAGCTGTTTGTAAAGACCAAACTTCACATATTTGACTCATTTAATTCCATCATTTTATGGACAGCATTCCATGGCTCATATTTTATAGCCAAAAAATCACATCGGAAAAATTTTACACAAGCAATGTAGTTTCTAAAAATGAGCATTTTATCTAGACATTTTCTTATGAAGTATGCCTTTTGTCAAGAAGCACACATGTGCACAAAGCACTCATATTGCCATACCAGGCAAAAATCAACATGTAAGTTGTTCCTCTCATTTGACAAATTCTGCATAGTAGAGGAACAATTCAGTGTGAAAGCCACCTAAACAGTGATTAATGAATAACTGTCTCATTATAGCTACATTGTGCTTCATTTATGCAGAGTGGTATTCCCCATCCTTTTGGATACTATTAAGTATGTAAATTACACATTTTTGCTTTTAAGGCGGTGCTCTGTTTTATAAAATTTACCATTAATTCTAACAGTTTAAGAATACACTAATCCTATATGCTGAATCGATAATTTCATTTTCAGTAAGAAAATTCCTGTATTCTGACAGATTGTGCAAATGTTATTTGGATGTCTGAAAATGTAACAATGCTGTAATCCTGGCAAATGCCCCCCCCCCAAAAAAAAAAAAAAAAAAAAAACTAATGAATGGTGAAAATGCAACAAGAGTTGAAAGCTAAACCCTGCTTCATGCTTGCCAAATTCAGTCTCAGCATGCCTTAAATAATTATCTTTCACACTGAATAAGTTAGACTAGAATACGGGGATACAGACATTGCACTGTATAAACAAGAAGACCATTGCAGTTAACAAAAAACCATGCAAACAATAAAAGCTTTTCTTTCTTTTTCTACCTAGGAAGCAAATTTCATCTGCTTCCTTAAGACATTTTACTTGTTCAAAAACTTTAAACAGTCAGTGTCCATTATTTATTTATTACAAATAAACAACAAAAACCTGAAGTTATAATGCAGAAACAAAGAGTAAGTAATTTACCTGTCAGCAAACACATGTAGTTGTTTATTTTTTTTGAATGATATTCTTATTATTATTTCATGTGACTTTTCAAAAGTATACCTAACATATGTTAGGGTGGCACCACATATTAGATGGCAAAAAGCTGTCTGCATTATATGCATGATATTACTAAATTGTGATTTATAAATGATATTTATAAATATTATGATTTGTAAATAATATCTGTTTGTCCAAGCAAAATGTATGCCATGGTGGTTTATTTGACTTTTTGCTCTATCCACCAAGCCTAAAAAGCTCTTACCTTTCTCTTTTGACCAAGCCATACCCCTCTTTGGGTGACCGTAGCCACATCATCTGAAGTGAGAGCCCAAGGTAGTGTTCATTCTCTGGTGATTTGGATTTTTTGTATATAGTAACATTAACTCCTAAACACGCGCGCGCACACACACGCACACACGCACGCACACACACACACACACACACACACACACACACACACACACACACACACACACACACACACACACACACACACACACACACACACACACGATGTGCCATGCATTAATATGGGCAAGGCCATGAACAAATAGCTAGTGCATGTTCACAGGCTCATAGGTGTATACTAGGCTAAAGGACCTGGGGCCTTTACAAGCCTAGCCCATAGGATTACCCTGGCAGCATGCCACTCAACCTTATTTCCCAGTGCCTCTGTCGAGTAGAGCCACTGGAGTTATTTCTGGGGTGAATTTTCTATTTCCCATCCACTCATCAAGATTTCTCTTGAAGAGGGCCAGTGAGGTGCTCTGTTTTACATGTATGGGAAGTCTATTTCATAGCATAGGAAGTCTCTGGGCTATGAATCTGTCCCTCCGGTATGTTCTATTGATTTTGATAATGAGGTTGAGGTCTCTGGAGCATGTGGTGCACAATGATTGGGAATTCATTAGATGTAGCGTTTCTAACAGAGCTAGGTCAGACATGACTTTGTAAGTCAAGCAGAGATTGCCTATAAATAGGCAATATGAGACAGAGAATAGTTGGAGTTTTTTGAGTCTGTCCATATAGGACAAGTGTTTAAGGCCTAGGATCCTCTTTGTAAGGTAGTTTTGCAGCCTCACCAGTTGTTGCAGGTATTTAGTGAGGTACATGCCAAATGGGACATTGTACTCGATGATTAGCTTAATGAGGGAAGAGTAGAGGGAGACAATGACCTCTTTCTTCCTGGATACAAAACCCTTAATAATGAGATGTGCCACATAGAAGGACTTTCTGACCAAATTGGCAATGTGGTGATCAAAAGAGAGGTCGCTATCAACCTGTGTTCCCAGATCTCTTATAACGCCTTTTGTATTCAGTGGACTACCATCAAAGTGGTAATTCATGGGAATCGAGTTTTTCCCAAAGGGGATGATGACACATTTCTTGGCATTGAGCCCAAGGCCATGGTTCTGACACCAGTCATTGGTCTCAGTGAGGCCTTTCTGTAGGATATCAACATCACTTGGGGAGTTAATAATAGCTCACAACTTGCAATCGTCTGTGAACTTTGTCAGCCAGAATCCCTTTGTGTTGGCCTGGACTTCAGAGAAGTAGATACCAAACAGTAGAGGACCCAGGAACAAATCCTGTGGGACTCCCCTCCTGACTGTTCAGCTGTCTGACTTGGAGTCAGTTACTTTCACACTGCAGGTTCTCTCTGTGAGCCAGTTTGCAACCCACTTAGTGATATAGGGGTTGATGCCTAGCTTAGTGAGTTTTTCTATGATATCTGAGTGGGGAATGGTATCAAAGGTCTTGGCCAGATCTAGATTGACTGACTCAAAGAAGTCGACCAAGTTGAGCAGGCATGATCTACCCTTCACAAAACCAAACTGTGTGGGATCCAGAGTTTGGAGATTCCCTTTATCCTTGTTTATTAGGTCCATGATGATGCATTCCATAACTTTGCATATCAGACACATCAGGCTAATGGGGAGATAGCTCCAAGGGTCTGTAGTCGCTCCTCCTTTGTGTAGAGGGATGACTGTAGCAGTGCACCATTCGGTAGGGACAAAGCCTGAGGTGAGGCTGAGATTGAACAAGGCACACAGGTAAGGAGCCAGTTCACTCTGTAGTTCATGTAGAACACAACTAGGGATATTGTCAGGTCCCATAGAAGCTATATTCTTGGCCTTGGACAGTGCTGTTTTAACCTGTGCAGCAGTAAATACTGGGTGCGTGGCAATCTAATGGTATTGTGATTGGTCCTTTGGGGGGTGGTAAAGCTGGCACTGAATTTGTCGGCCAGTGTATTGGCAATATATATTGGCTCAGTATAGGAGGTACCATTGTGCAGTAGCTCAGAACAAATCTGGGTATTGCCATTGAGATTCTTCATACAACTATAGAAAGCCTTCTGGTTGTCTTTACTATCTGCTGCAATTCTGTTTTCATAGCTAGCTTTAGAGGATTTGATGAGGGATCTCAACTTTTTGTTGAGGCTGATAAGGGAGTTTTGCAGTCTTGGGACTTCACCTTATTCCGCATCAGTTTCCTCCTTCTATTGTAGAGTTTGTTTATGGCAGAGGACCACCAGTTTGGCTTCCTTTTTTTGGAGGAGAACATCTTGGTTCTATTGGGTATGGCAAGATCCATGCATTTGTGTACGTGTTCGTACAGTACATTGGTGTATTATTCAGCTGTCATGCAACTATTCTCCATTTGCATGGGTGCTGTGAAGTTAGCCACCTCTGTTTTTAGGAGCCCAAAGTTAGCTTTGGAGATGTTTTTCATGGTGGTTACCTTTGCAAGGGGGGGTGTGGATTTCCAAGGTGATTAGTTTGTGGTCAGATCTAACCAGGGAGGAGTTCACTATTGGTGTGGAGCAACCATCATCCATGTTGGTAATGACCAGGTCAAGGATGTTGCTACTTCTAGTGGGAGTAAGAATGAGCTGGTCCAGGGCATTGGAATTAATGCATTCCAGAAAATGTAGGGCAAATATATTGGTACATGAGTAGTTTTCCCAGTTAATGGAGGGGTAGTTAAGGTTGTCCAGTATGAGAGTGTTAGGTTGGACCCTAATATTCTTCTAGGTACTTAGGAACGTTGAGTGTGAGTTTTGGAACATGGATGAGGACCTATAGCAGGCTACAGCCTGAATCTCTGTCTTACCCAATGTTAGCTGTACTTAAAGCCAGTCTTCCTTAAAATTTCAGGCATGGTAGGGTTTTAATGGCTGGCAGCACTTTTTCACAGCACCACTCCTGCAGTACATAATTAAATAGCCCGGTCAACAAATGTAAAATAAATAAAAATAAATAAAATTAAAAAATTAAGTATCTCTGATGCGTTATGTTGGGCTACCAGTCTGAAGGTGTGTGGATCCTTTATGAATATGGAAACACCACCGCCTTTGGAGCTTCGGTCCAAGTTCTGGGGCCGAAAGGTGTGGAATGAGTTACATCCTGGTAGTGCAGGGGTGCTTTCTGTTGCCTTAAACCAGGTCTCTATTACAGCACAAATGTCGATGTTCTCCATTTTAAGGAGTGCTTTGAGCGAGTGCATTTTGAGATTTAGACTTCTAGCTTTGATCAGCATGACCCTCAGACTGAATTTGTTTGTAGATGTTACAGTGGTAATTTGGTCTTTGGAACACCACCTAAAAAAGGCACTATAGGGGCGGCAAGAGCCTTGGCCAGTATCCAGAAGCCCATGGCTGACAGATGCGGGCCATCTCTGACAAAGCATTGAGCTCTGTCAGTCATGTCATCCCAGGCAGACAGATACTGGATCCCCTTAGAATTACACCAGAAACTTAGCCAATTGTTGAAATCAGTCATTTTCTGCTTGTACTGTGGTATCATACTGGGTGATGGTAGGATGCTGCTCAGGGCTAGGGTCTTACCTGCCTGGACTACATATTCCTAGAGCTCCTCCACGTCTTCTTTTCTTGTAGTGTTGAAGACTCCCATTCTCTTTTTTCCACTGTACCCTGTGTCTGGAGTCTGCCTTTTCACTGACATAAGTGGGATAGAAAATTTACCACTCTTTCTTACCCCCAGCTAATGCCGCAGGGAGAGGATCTGGTAATCAAACCGAAATAACCTGGAGCACACTAAGGACTTCATCATTCTGTTCCACAGAGACAGAACGTCCTGCATGTTTTGAGTTAAATAAAATCTCTGAAGCAATCAAATTGCTTTATGTGATTTTTTTTTCATTTCTTCTTTCTTTGTGCTTCTAGCTTGTCTATAGTAAGTTACTGGGACAGATGTCAAGAATACTATATAAATACCATAAAAAAGTGATATTTTGATTGTTGCATTTTATGTTTTATACCTAGACCTGTTATAACAGTCCAGAGGAGGAAGGGTGTCTCTCAGTCAAGAAAAATGAACAATATGTGCTGGAAAATTTGTATTTATTCTAAAAATAATGTTTATAGCTTAAAACAGTATTTTATAAAAATGTTACTTTGCCATTTCTGTTGAAAAGAAAAGAATCCATTAGAGCTGTTGATGATTAATGCAAAATGTCACTGCAAGATAAAAAAAAATGAAACATTTAATAAAAAGTTACTTATTGACTTTAACTAAATAAAAAAACAATTGATTTGTATATGTTTAGTCAACCATAAGCACACAGATTTCCAAGTAATGACCAAACTCCCACATGCAATATCATACAGTTTTCATCTCAGCAAGAGTTGTGGGAGTATGAACAAAATAACTTTGTTCGGCAAATCATAAGTATCTGTTACTATCAGTTTGCATCACTAGCTAACAGCTTTGCCGTGCCATTACATACACAATGCTAGGCCACTGTGAAGTCTTTTTTTTTTCACAAAAATAATATACTGCAAGTACAATTTAAGTCGTGAAGATAAAGTGAATTTTTGCTGTCAAACTTATGAACACTTAAGTGACATGCATGCAGGGGAAAATTGTTTCAGCATGATGAAGTACCAATGGTAGTAATTAGTGCTGCCAGCTCAGCAAGGGGTTGAGAGGGATAATTATAAGAAAAGAGTCTGAGCAGTGTCTATTTAATTATGTACTGCAGGAGTGGTGCTGTGAAAAAGTGCTGCCAGCCATTAAAACCCTACCGTGCCTGAAATTTTAAGGAAGACTGGCTTTAAGGATAGGTATAGCTTAGTTAGAAATCAACTATTTCATAAAGTAATAAATGTGGATATTTAGTATCTCTCAGACTAGCAAATGAATAAGATCTGATTTGTATTAACAAAGAGTGAAAACACCCAACTTATCTTTTTTTTTTCTTTAATCTTATCATTTCATAGATAATAAAGAAATTGTTTAAGAATAAAGCCACTTCTTAGTCAACAATTTATTGAATTTTGGTGGTACATTCACACATTGCAATTGTATATGCATTTGCATTTGTCTTGTTGAAATAGTTGGATTATTAAAGATGGGTCGTTCTATGAATTTAGTTTTTTGTATGACCTGTCTTAAGTGTTCAGCACTGCTAACTCCAAAATTCTTAGAATTCTATAGATTAAATAATTTTATTGCAAATATATTAATAAAGAACCCCCTAGCTTGTCATCAGTCCTAATTCTTGTAAATATACCCACATATAAACACAGTTGGCTATTATACCCAATAAAACGTTCAGCATTTCTTTGATGTAATGACATATTTATAGTATTGGAGGATATTAAATATCAGATTAATCTTAACGCCATGTATTTGTGCATTATACCAACCACAACATTTATAACAATCAATCTAGCTAAAGATTGTTCACATTTGACAAGCTGATGTATGTGAAATGATGTTGCAATCAATAGAAAAAACATACAAAAGAATAAAAGATGTGTACATTCATTTCTTAAAGTAGCAGCTTAGTGCCTAAATACATTAAAAATGTTTTGTAGGACTTACCTCTCCATTCTGAGGAACCTATCATGACCCACCATACTGCAAGTTACAAATCTTGCCACCGTCTCTATAAAGAGAAAAATAAATGCCCTGATACTGTTAGTTCTGAAACAGAAAAGTGTAAGATCAACATGATGTCCTGATCTTTACTATATGTATGTGTGTGTGTGTGTGTGTGTGTGTGTGTGTGCGTGTGTGTGTTTATATTAAAAAAAAAAATGTATATATATATATATATATATATATATATATATATATATATACATGGATTACCTTCACATACTCAAGATGAAAACATCAAAAGTCTACATCAGCAAAAAGTAAACAGTGCAGAAAGTTGGAAACCCGAAACAGCTATTGCGCATGTCACAATGGAGTCTTATGATTGGAGATTGCGCTCCACTCAAAACAACAAAGTCTACATTTAAACGCAGTATAAGAAAAACAATAATGTAACTTTATTAATTATTTTACAGGGAGGCAAGTCTCCCTCTAGCCTCCATGTGGCCCCACACCCCATGCAAATTAGATATGTCACCTCTGAGATTGCACTACAGTACAGAAAAGGGTAACTTTCCTGATCCTCACTGTATCGCAATCTCCATTCCATTTGTTTTACATGCTCTGTTTACATGTAGAATCTGTTGTTTTGAGTGCAGTGTGATCTCCATTCATAAGACTCCTTTGTGACATGCGCAATAGCTCTTTCAAGTTTCCAGTTTTCATCATTGTTACCTTTCACTGATGTAGACTTTCGATGTAATCATCTCAGGTATGTGAATTTTTGTTTTATGGCATTTTGATGAACTGAAGGTAATCTATATATATATATATATATATATATATATATACACACACACACACACACACACACACACACACACACACACACACACACACACACACACACACACACACACACACACACACACACACACACACATACATATATATGGTTCTATTGCAGGTGCTTATATACTAGAGCTTGCGACCCATCTGCACATTGCTATTTGTTAAAAAAGCAACTACTTAAATTCCCACTAACCTGATCAGCTGTATCTCTAGAGCCCTCCCAACACCAGATCATATAAACTATATAGTCTTACCAGAATCTGAATCCTAAGCCTAAAACTCCCACTCTCTAAATAAATAAATAACGTCTTCCCCACTACCTAACCATTAAATTCTCCTCCTGATCCCCTAATAATAAAATCCCCTCCCACTCACAAACACTAACATTGTCAAGAACTACTTACTCTCAGAGACTCAGTGGGTGAGAATAATTAGGGTGGAGTAGTGATCTATCAGGCTCACAAATAGCATTGTTGGAAATGTAAATAATAGAAGGATAATAAAGGCCATGGTGGTGATCTATTGGATAAGAATAACTGTGATGGTGGAGAGAGCCATCAGGGAGTTAAAGGTCTATGACTACTTGATGGTGGTCTCTACTTGGTAAAGTGATATATTGAGAATGATAATGTTATTGCAATTAAAATAGGGTTGATAGGCTATGGTGGTTGAGAAACGATGAAGACGGAGGGGACCGATGGGTTCTTTTGTGGCTGGTAGTATTTGAGGGGGGGCTATAACAGTTGCAGATTCTAGGGTTAAGTAATGCCTGTTTTAGTTTTTGTTTAAACTTTTCATGTTTTTCTACAAGCTTGACATTGTTGGAGAGGCTGTTCCAGAGACCGGTGACATACTTGAAATTGAGGACTTTCTTGTGGTTCTTAGTTTTTTTTTGAGCTGGATACCAGGTACATAATTTTGGATCACAAAGACCTGGGTGGAGTGTACCATTGTAGAACTGATTATAACACTGAAGGTTTCTGAGGCTAGTAGATCAGTTTGTGAGCCTTTTTAGCTGGATGAAATTGAAGACCTTAGGGAATGCCACTTTTGAGATGTTTTTAAATGACAATGCAGTGAGGATTTGGTTGGGGAGTTGAGCTACAAATCTGGCTATTTTGTTATAGAACTGGCTAAGGTTTTCAAGTAGGGTTGAGTGGAGGTTGTGACAATGGGAGAAGGCATAAAGAGATACAGGAAAAAGAAGGAAGTTGATGTGGTTTTGTGTGCTTGTTCAGAAAGATTATGGCCAGATTTATAGAGGGTTCCCCATTTTTGATGGAGATTTATTGATAATGTATTGCACATGAACATCAAATCTAAATTTCTCATTGGCAGAGACAATGTTAATTTTAAGGTTTTGTAGTGAAGACACTCTGCAACGTTTTTCATTTTTTTCCTTAGGACTCAACAATATATGACATTTACCAAACCAATTTTCTATATTAGTGAAGTCTAACTTTGTGAGTGACTGTAGTTCAGATATGATTGGTGCTGAGCATATGAGTGTCACCATCTATCTATTTGATAAGGACGTACTGTCCTGACACTGAACTTAGATTATTTATGAATACATTGAACAGTAGGGGTGCAAGGATGGAACTTTGAGGGACTCCTATGGTGACTTGTAAAAAGGTAGAGTAAAAGGTAATTTACCTCACTGAGGTTTGTTACTTTGAAAACTGTGTAAACATTTTCAGACAAGCCAGGGTCTATAGAGTGTGAAGGAAGTTTGGCTATGATTGACCATAAAATGCCTTTGACAGATCTAGAAATATTGAGGAAACTAAGCTACCTTCATGCTTGTGAAGGTGTATACAGTTCAGGAAAGAAAGTAAGGCTGCATCTGTTCTATGGCAAGGATAAATGTAATTTTGTGTCTGTGCAGAAGCCTATTTTCTAATAGAAATTGGAGGAGTTTGGTATGGATGCAAGGGTTCATAGGGAAGTACTAGGCTACCTGCTCTTGTGGGCCATTTTAAGCCTAGCCAGTTTTCCTTTTTTGTGCTCAAAATAACCTATCCCATTTCGTTATATATTAGCCTTGACCATCCCATGGTCAATAATTATATATTACCTCTAATGAGAAAAACTAGCATCATACCATTGATAATGCGAGGTGTCCCATGCATAGAATAAAGCATTTAGGGGCTGCATCTGTATATTAGTAGTACAGGGGGAAGTTATGTGTTAAATTTTCTGTTTCTCATCCATAAATATCTAAGCTGCAGTTTAAAATGGACAGAGATGATGCTCCACAACAGTGGTATCCTCTACGAGATGCACCTCTCCCTCCAAACCATTCTGTTGAAGTTGCAGGAGAGGTTTATTTCTCCTAGACCAAGTATTTCTCATGACATCTCACTTGCTGATGTGCAGTAAGTCCATCAGTGTTGGGTCAGCGGTTGCATGGTATGCCAGACACAGGTTACCTCTTGGTAGTCTGCAGGAGACTAAGTGTAGTGACAGGGCTTTGGATTGGTCCATGTAGGACATGTTGTTTATGCCTTGTATCCTTCTAGTAAGGTACCTCTGTGGGCATTCTAGTTGTTGCATGTGTCTGGAGAGGTACATGCCAAAGGGGGCATTATATTCAATGATTAGCATAATGAGAGCTGAGTGATAGGTACAAAGATGTCCCTAGATCTAGGCACAATCCCTTTTGTTTATTTGCTGTGTAATATAGAAGAACTTTTTAATAGCAATAGACACATGTTGGTCAAAAGTTAGGTCACTGTCTAAAAATGTTTCCAAACCCTAAAAATGTGGTCAGCTATTATGGGCATATTGTCAATGTGGTAGTTCCCTGTGGTAGATGGCTCCCCAAGTGCATTTTTGTCATTTAGTTTCAGTCCATGATGTTGGCACTAGTTATTTATATGAGACAAACCTGCCTGCAGGATAGCTAAGCCATTTCAGGATTCAGTAACTACTCCTAGCTTGCAGTCATTTACAAACTTAGTCAGTCAGAGCTCTTTGGCATTGGCTTTTACTTCAGAAAAGTGGATGCCAGACAGGAGAGGTCTCAGCACAGAACTCTGCAAGACTCCACTGGTGACTGGTCTCTTTGTGGAGATAATTTCCCCTATGTTGACTATCTGTGTGCTATATTTGATCCAGGAGGCAATTCAGTTTATTTAGCCTTTCTCCTATGCTTATGTGGTGAATTGTGTCAAAAGCTTTGGCTAGGTGTGTATCATTTTGAGTTCATCCATTGCTTTGGTAACCTTTTAAAAAAAATCCACCAGGTTGAGTGAGCAGGAATTGCCACTGACAGATCCAAAATGAGATGGGTTTAGTTCTTAGAGGTTCCCTATGTCCTGACTGATTAATTACATGATGTCTTTCCATGCATTTGCATATGAGGCTGGTCAGCCTTATGGGTCTGCAATTGCCTGGGTCTATGGAAGGTCCTCCCTCATGCAGGGAAATGACTGTAGCTTTTCTCTGTTCATTTGGTCCAAAGCCTGCATGAAAGATGAGATTAAACAGAATTGTTAAGGGTGTGGCTAAATCATGTTTTGTGCTATTTAAGATGTATCCAGGGATATTGCCAAAATCCCATTATACAGTATTTTTAGCTTTTGATGGCTTTTTTAGGAGTCGGTCTTTTGTGATAGCTGGAAGAGAGCCAGTTTCAGGTATATCTTGAGTGACAAGACAAAGAGGAGAGAGGGGTAAAGTTAGAACTAAATTTATCAGCCAGTATGTTTATGATACCTTCAGCCTCAGTGCAAGTAACATCACTCACAATCAGTTCAGTGGATTGCTGGTTTGTGTTTTTAAGATTATGAACATAACTAAAAAATAGCTTGTGATTGTCTTTGGCATGGGTAGCTATTTTGGCTTCAAACTTGGCTTTGGTGTATTTTATTAAGTTCATGAGTTATTTGTTTATTTCAGTTACAACAGCGCTAACATTTTAGGAAATACTCTTCTTATTTTTGGTCAAAATACTTTTCCTTTTATTACACTTGTTGATATTATGGTTCCACCATGTTGGTTTGTTTTTGGGGTTTCCCTGCACTTGTTCATACTGAGTACAGATGCATCTATACAGATGTTTACATGCTGGTATAATGAAATTAACTGGGTTTGGTGCAGATTATTTTGGTGGCAACTTATTAGGAATTTAGAAAAGGTTAAGCTAGCAATCAGCCTAGAGTTGGATACGTTCAAAAGATTGTCCTCTTTTGTGTAAAGGTAAAATAAAGTTCATTTTGAAATAATGAGGACATAAAATTCATAGACCTGAAACAGGATAAGTGGATTGGCTACCAGTGATTAGTATTCAGTTGGTTTTAGTTTAGATAGACCACTTTCTGATTTGCACCTGTGGGTACTGGTTTAAGTCTGAAAATAGAGATGGAACTGATTATTTTTGGTAAGTGGTGGATGGTAACGATCGACATTATGGCTACATAAGGGACTTGGCTGCATTAATGAAGTGATTGTTGAATTTCCAGGTCATGTTACTGTCTAATTCATTTCGTATTGGGTTTGACTGAGCAGGTTTCCAGGTCTGATGAGATTATTAATAGTGTCTCTGAAGTTACAATGTTTTTTAGTGGTGTTTTTGGTAATATTTTCTTCTGTCTGAGTTTGCCAGAGATTTTTAGAAATTGTGTAGATGCCTATAATTTTGGAAGTTTGTGTCATGGTGGCAGCCCAGCTATATGGAATTTTGTAAATAATTGTATGTCATTTGTGAATATTGATATGATTTATACAGAACTGTATGTTATGTACTGAGCTTCAAGAATGTAACCAGTGCATACTCTGCTGGAACATAGAAGATTAACTTCCAAAACATAAGAATAGTTGAGGTTAAGTAACTTCATAGTGGGGCCATAAATAAAATATTTTATCTCTCAGTTTCAGTTCAATAGCAGACACAATGTCTAGAGCTAGAAGATTTTCTATAATTTTGAAAGAAAAGTAATTGCTAGGTTTAAAATGTGAAGTGTTTTATTGTTTTAGGACATCTAAGATCTGTAAATATCTGAGAGATGTGAAATTATATTACTTTCTGTTTAGCCTGGGAACTGAAGACAAGTGACAAAAAGTGATGTCATCCAAGCTAACCCAGTAGTAATATTTGATATTGATTTAAGAACTCGCTCAGAGAGATACTGTGCATTTTGTATTTTGTTTTGGACCTAGCAAGAACATCCACACAACATCTGCACTTGTCTGAAAGTAAGATTTAGGGCATAGTATATCTTTTAGTTATAGATAGGAATATAGTAAAGATCAGTTTAGATGTGTTCTGTATTTATTTGAGACTGTCCTGCAATGTTGTTTTAAAATATTTCCTCTGATTTTGAACTAAGTTACTGTGTAGGTATACTGAGTATTGACTTGTTCTTTTATTATTTATTATTAAATATATTTAAACCTTTTAATTGTGGCTTGCTTGTTTAGAGATATATAAGCTCTTAGCGTAGTGGCATATGCATTTGTTGACACTGTACAGGCCACTTCTAGTAGTCGGGCGCTTGGACAAAACTGCCATTTGGATTAATAGTAACATTACACAGTAAGCTTGTACACCCTTTGATAAGAGCTTTAGAGCAGCTGAGATAAAGTTGGCTGGTGGCAGATGAAATTACCTTATAGTATGGGCAGAAGGAGGCAGAGATAGTAAACCTGTGCCAGCCTTCCCCAGGTATGTGTGTGTTTGTATATAAACCAAATATCAAACTGTGTGTGTGTCAGCTGGTTGGACAGACAGGGTGTTGGAGGTCTTGGCTTGGCCCCTCATCTGAAATCTTAACCCTATCGCAGTGCCAGTGGGGAGTCTTACTAGGGATCTGGAGAAAGAGGGAGAAACCAACCCCAGACTGACTGTGATCTCTGTGTGGTCTTAAGGGAAATTGCACTTTATTGCATGTGTACTTGTTATCCTAGCTAAATAACTAATTTCAGCAGATAAGACAATTAAGTAAAATCTAAAATATCAGATGTTGACTTCAAATAATATAAAAAATATTTAACTCAGTTGATTACCTTTATATATATATATATATATATATATATATATATATATATATATATATATATATAATTCAACTGAGATAAAGAGACCAGAAGTGTCTGTTCTTTGAACTATAAAAAATATTTTCCCAATATTGTAATAACAACTTAATATACACATTGCAACATCAGCAATCTTATAGGTTCATAGGTCCGTACTAAGCTAACTGCCCTTGTGAGTCTTTTTAAGCCTAGCCAATTATCCCTTGTGAGACTCAAACCCTGCATTTTGTGTTTGTAAGGCAAACACCTTAACCATTAGGCCACCCTCCCAACCCCTAAATTTTTAAATTGTTATTTAAAACAAAATCAGTTCACTAATCAGTGATGTCAATATCCATGGTGCAAGATCTTTATGTCCTACAAACATGTGGAAAAATACTTGATCATGATTTTGTGTGGAATGACTGAACTAAAACTTTAACATCAATTTTAACACAAATGTCATGAATTCTTTAAAACATGACCATAATATTCAAAGAAGTAATTATTTTGTTTCTTTATTATTATTATTTTATTTTGAATTTGTTAATGGGGTAATTCCAATGGACCAATTTCACTTTCAGCCTGGGGTAGACACAAAATGTATGACATTATATAGAGAGTGAATGACAAAATGCACTATATACATATATTATATACAAAGTGAATATCAGAGTTGTCTTGAATGTACAAACACAATCGATACATGCTGTTTACACAGACAGACTTTAATTTGAAGTCAACAAATTTTGCAAATGGTTCTGTCTTGGATCCCCTATCAGACTCAATGAGTCATAAAGGTGGATTAATAATGTCATTGTGTATTTTAGGAATACGAGATAACAGAAGGAATTATCATTTTTCAAAATCCTGTGTAACTGCAGTGTAATGGCCCCCTTGTAGTAACAAATCCTCCAAAAATAACTCAATCTGTAAGGTTAATTTCATTTGACACATGCAGATAAGCTGATGAATTATTCAAAATAGTTAACACATGACATGAATCATCTAAAGAATCCTTTAAAATTTTGTCACTCCCTTTCCTAGTTTCATAATACTTTTTTGTTAGGGAAAGTTAACAGAACTGAATTTGTATGTTATTTGAGGTCAACAAATGATGTTTTTCTTAGGATTTTACTTATAGTTTTTTCATGTGTGGAGATCAGTTATTTAGAATGTCACTGTTTGTAAGGACTCATTTGAAAACACCTTTGTTTCCAGGGTAAACAGAGAACTGTTATTTATGTTTCAAAAGTTGTCACCCATGTAAGATTAACTTTCTCAAAGGATAGATGACCCACTTATCCAGACTCTTTTTGGATGCCCAGATATTTATCAGTGAACTTAAAAGATTGAATGGAATATATTTTTTCAGTGAACGTACCCCCTGAAATTATTAGAAAGGATTGAAAAAAGACATTTTGGAAGGGTATACAACTAAGTTTCACCCCATTTTAAAGCAGGGTATCACTAGTCTTGAAGACAAATTAAAGCAACAGTAAATATTTGATAAATCTGTAACATTAAGTTTTAGGACTGACAGGCCCTTGGTAAAGGGTGAGGTTAGCCAGAACTGGAATGTGTTTTCTCATTTTGAAAACATGCAAAAACCTTTGGGAATTAAATCTTCCTTTGTATATGAAATGGGACAGAATTTAAACAGCAGGTTTGAATAATTTCCTGTTGGATGAAGATTGAATGCCAATGCTCAATTACCTGAAGTTCAGAATGTTGATGAACCAATGTCTTTTATAGACAATGACTGTTGGCAAGTTATGCCAGAAGATATTCCCTTTATCAAGTTGATGCAACCATGGTGTTGGTATAAATAAGTTTGGATGTGTGACGAGCTTGCCTCTCTTCAAAAATTCTAAAAAGTTGCTTTTTTTTGCAGGACTTTTTGAGTGAGTGCAGTCTGGGGATTGTGGTTCTTGGTGCATTTGCTTTCATCTACTCATAGTGAAAGTGAAAAATTAATTTATACTAGGTGTTTGTTTTGAAATCAATTGGTTTTAACTAGAAAGTGTCATTTTTATAATCAACGAAATAACACTATTAAAAACATAAAAGAATTGTAGTGGCCATAACATATAAATGATTCTATACAGGGTCCATGCTCACTGGAAGACTTGATTGTGGGTCAACAGAAGTAATTTTTCTTGTTTGTTGTGCAATATGAAACTCATTTTATGTGGATACAATTGACAGGTATCTCTGTTTTGGAATCTATGAGCATCTTTCAATATTAAAAAGATGATAAGTAATGGGCTTTAAGTAAACATGCCAAAATATGTTTTTAATTTCATAATGTTCTGTTTTGCATATTAGACAAGATTATGACTGATTTTGGGGGGTTAGAAAACAAACTTGAGTTCAAGGACTAGTCTGACAATTAAAATTCAATGCAGCAAAAAAGCTTAGATTAAACAGAATATTAGTATTTCTCCTCTTCTTGAAATGACAGCAGAAAATATTTTAATGGATTTATATGTTGTGCATATTTTTATCAAATTTGCTTAATAATAAAACCTGTTTTATATGTGGAGTTTTATCTTCAAACGACCTCTTATTATGTTAGGTTGGGGGTATATTTGTTCAAATGTTATTGGTCTGTATAAATCATTTGACAGATTTTAACTATATAAATATCCTTTTAATGAATTTAACAGTTTATTCTGATGAAGTGCAGTATATTTCGATGAAAAAAGTTTTCAGTAAACCTTTGGTTTATGCTGTTATATACTACTGCTTGTAATACCGGTTGCTTGATTCTTCTGCTTTCTCAATATCACAGGCAATGATTTTGCCATCTAATTTGTTCTCTGCTATCTCACAGATTATAATGAGCATTTCCTTAACTTTTCTACTTTTAACTTCATAAATTACTTCTCCCATAGCTTATTTTACAATAGTTTGAAGCATATACTGTAAGATATTTAGGATCATTTTTATAATCAACATTCCCTAATGTTAAGGGCCTCCAGTTTTATCATTTTTTAATCAATTCTCTCCCAAAGCAATTTTAAATTAACTTTTGTAGTTACCATTTACACATTCAGCTCTAAACCATTCATTTAGAATCTATAAAACACATTTCTTCAGCATCTCCTATATGTCTTTATAGAATTGGTGTCCATCTCTATCTATACCTTGATCAGTTCAGCCCACCCTTTACTTATATATATTTTTAACTCTTTTAGTTAAATATCCTTAACTAAGTTATTTCTTAAGCTCAGTAAAATGCATTTGTCACTACATTTAGTCTTCTCCAAAGATCTTACCTCAGTTCTTTTCAAAGCAAAGGATGATTGTCACAACTTGTTTCAGAAAGATCAAGTAATTCCTGTATGTTATGTTTCTAAATTATCTGTTTACCTAAACATGGTCAATTATTTATTTATTATTAATTTACATTTGATTACCTGAAAAGTCCGACTGGGTAGAAGCCCATTTTCAGAGGAGTCCCAGGTAGAAAAGCTCCAAATTATTACACAACATTTTAAGAAAAATAATTTTATAATCTTCAAAAATAAACAAAAACATCTGCCGTTTAAATAATTATACTAAATTAGACATAATATAAAACATTGGTTAAGAATCTATACAACTTATATGACAATCTTTTAATATTTACAGAAATTTTAGACAGTTTAAAAAGAAATTAAAGGCAAGTTAGTCTAATACAAACTGGAAATGCAATATGATGTGAGAGGAAAACAGGGTTATGACATATTTAGAGAGAAAGGGAAGATAATTTAATAGAAGTAAGGAAGGAAGTGAAGAAGGGAGAGTAAGGAGGTATAAGGAATGAAAAGGTATTTGTTCACATTTAGCGATATAGTTTAACCTGGTTTTGAGCAAGAACAGAGCTAGATTTTAGCTAGGAAGTCTTTCAGAGTGATTTTGAAAGATGGGAGAGAAGGTATTTACCTGATAGATACAGGTAAGGAATTCCAGATCTTAGCAACCTTGCACAAGTACAGATAATGCCCAGCAGATTTGATATGTTTGTAGACAGACAGGAGTTTTTGGTCACTGGTTTGCAACAACCATAACATAACATAGTTCTGTAGAATACTTTTTAGTGCTGAACAGGCAGAT
This sequence comes from Protopterus annectens, assembly GCF_019279795.1. Classification (NCBI taxonomy): domain Eukaryota; kingdom Metazoa; phylum Chordata; order Ceratodontiformes; family Protopteridae; genus Protopterus; species Protopterus annectens. Next base: position 539,315,155 of record NC_056728.1, on the reverse strand, counting down.
GGATGCTGGATAATTGTATAGGTGGTAAGGAGCTGTGTAAATGTTAGTTGATGAGGCAGTTCTAATAAATTTAGGCTTTTTAGTGCTATACAGTGGTGGGTTTTGAAAGGGGTATTTGCTGCAAATTTAGCAACTTTGTTATAGCATTGTTCAAGTTTTAATTTTTGTGAAGCCTGGAGGATAGTAAGGATGGGAGCACCAGAAAAAAGAGTGGTGAGGAGATAAGCAGTGGCGAGTGTAGCTTTAGTTGCATCGGTGAGAACGCTTTTGCCTCTGTAAAGCATGCCTAGTTTTTGATGAGTTTTTCTTATGCAGTTTTGCATATGCAGTTCCAATATACGATTATCATCCACTATCACCCCTAATAATTTGTTAAGAGAAGTGACTTTGATTGCTGTATAATCAAGATAGAGGACTTTAAATTTTGTTTTTCACAAGTGAGGGACAGGGGGAAAGTAGTAGTTTGGTCTTTTTGGGGTTGAGCATAAGTTGTGAGTTGTAATCTCTTTGTTTTTTTCACCATGCATTTCCACTGATATAAGATATAAGGAGGCCTGCGGTAGTGGTGCTGCAGTAGCATTGTCACCTCACAGCAAGACGTTGTCCCATTCGATTCTCAGCTAGAGCGTCTCCTGTGTGGAGGCATGCGCGAATGAGCGTGCCTTCGTTGAAGGTTGTGCATCAGGGCTGGTAACTCGGCACATAAAAATCCACTACCAAACATTAGTGGTCCGGAGTTCTGCTGTGGTGACCCCTAACCGGGATAAGCCGAAAGACATAACAATAACAACATTTCCACTGATATAAGGCTTGTTTTATTTAAGGTCTTTCTAACTCATACATTTGTCTCATAATTTGAAGCTATCTGCCATTCTCACTTTCCTGCCTGTCTTTAAATTCTTTACAAATTTCTTCATATTTGTGTTATTTAAAGTAATACCTTTTTTTCCAGTTCCCAAATAATCTTCTTTTATTTGCTTTTTCACTGTGACCATGATTCATTCATGGTATTGTAACACATTTGCATAATTAAATGTTATTAAAATAAGGTCTGTCTTAAGATCAGCATAACCTGTAAAGTATTTCAGATCTCAGCATTTTTATTCCTTTTCCTGTTTTTATAGTCAAAGCATTTTGCATTGTTTCCTCACAGAAGAGGTTCTCCCGTTCGATTCTCGGCTTGAGTTGGGAGTGCCTTCTGTGTGGAGTATGCATGTCCTCCCCGCTGTCCAGTGGGCGTTCAAAAGACATGCGTTGAATGGGCATGCCTTTGTTGAAGTTTGGGCATCGAGCTGGCAACTAGACACCATAAAAAACAACTGCCAATCATTAGCGAACTGGAGTTCCGCTATGGCGACCCCTAACCAGGAAGAAAAACAACAATAGTCATAGCATTTTTATCAAACACTGATCTGATCACTACATGACCAAAAATTGTATATATACATATATATGTATATATAAAATGTGTGTGTGTGTGTGTGTGTGTGTGTGTGTGTGTGTGTGTGTGTGTGTGTGTGTGTGTGTGTGTGTGTATGTGTATAGAGAAAGAGAGAGGGCTAAATGAACTGCCTGCTTTTCATTTTCCTAATCCATTACTCTAGATAATGTAATCTGTTTCCACTTTTACTGTCTTCATGTATGTAAATGAGTGATCTTTACCAAACTGCAATTCAAAGTATCTTAAATATCCTGCCATGTCGCATATCTTTGTCAGTTTTTTCTACCCTTTTGATCCTTATTCATCTACACTTTGATCCTTATTCATATCACCCATGAGAATAGCAGGCATGCTAGCCAACAAATAACCTTGCATATCTTGAAAAATAGGACTTCACCTATGAGAATAACAGGCATACTAGCCAGCAAATAACATTGCGTATCTTGTAAAATATGACTTCTGCTTCCAAATCAGTACTTGAATATATAGCTATTAGTCTTAACAGCATGATATTTAAGTGGTTCAGTACCTAAAATAAAGGTAATCACATTAGTAGTAAAATGCCCGAATATTTATATTTTGTAAAACATCAATCAACTTTATCTCCCACATATCCTATATATGTTATTTTTGTTCAGCTTTATATATATATATATATATATATATATATATATATATATATATATATATATATATATATATATATATATATATTTATTTATGTACATCTAATAGGACTACTGTCAGTTTTGTACTTGTTAAATCATTGTAAAACTGTTATTCATTGTTCTGTATTAATAACACTGTTAATATTTACTTATTTGTAAGTACAAATCTTTCAATTTCCCTTTTTAGCTTCCACTTTTTCATAGGAATTTCCCCTCTTATCTCTCACATGAGAACCTATTGTCTTGCTTAACACTCTTCTTCTCATAATGGCTTATCATTTCCCATTCTTCACCTAATATCCTAAAGATATTTTCACATTCACAGTCTTTTATTTGTAAGCTTTCATCAAGTATTTTTTTACATTTAATTCAAACCCTTATTCTACATTGCATTCTATAGAAATACCCTGTTTTACCTCACTGAATTCACATTCCTTTGCCTTTTTATCTATTTTTCTCCTTGTGTTTTTGTAGAGTTAAGCCAGAAATGCCCTAAAAGGTTACATTTATAATGTTTCATTTCACAGTTCTATTGAGTGTGTACCCTACTTGCCCACACTGGTTACCTCTTCTCTTAGTACAGAAAAAACATGATGGCTACACATTACTTGTGGCCAAAGAAAATATACAGTGCCATGCCCACCATGTCAATAAACATGTTTATGTGGTCAGGAGAAATAAAGTATGTTGTGCTTTGTTTACAGTACATGATTATGTCAGTACAGCATGTAGAAGTGCGCTATAGAATGGAAGAAATCCTGCATGCTATTTGTGGTCTCACTTATGCATCCATATTGTGCCAGTTAATGTTCCTTTGACACTATGTAGGAGGATAATGGTCTACACACGCCAAAAATAAAAGCACTTCCCATTGTGCACTGCATTTTAATGCAACTGTCATGCCCACTGGGCAGCTTACTGCTAATGCCTGACATACTCCCTGCAGTCCCTTAGTGCTTTGAGGCAATGGACATTATTTTACCCCTATGTATTGCTTTATTGAGGATCTTATCTTCTTCTTTTTACTTTCAGACTTCCTTCTACTGCTTAGATGTTCTCTTGTTATCCCTTAGAAGATTCTTGACCTCTTTAAGAAAACTCATTGCCTTCTTCCAAAGCTCCCTTGTACTTGCAGGGAGATGCCTATACATATCTGTTAAAATACTATCCCAGAAGGATATCAAATGTCTACTTATCTAGCAGCCCTGACTCCCCAGTTCCTTCCATAGCCCATTTACAATTTTCTATTTTTGCTTTTCCATGATCTGTTAGTACTTCTATTTCTCTCCCAGGTATCCCTAGGCCTGCCTGAGGTAACAAAAAATGTGACATGATCACTCTCAGGCAGAGGAGAATTTATAACCAGATCTCCAATGTTTCCCAAGATGATAAAGTTTATGTCCAGAATATTGTTCTCCCTCATGGTCTCTTGAACAAACTAAACATATTTTTCATTTTTGTTCTACTCCCTGTGTAGAAATTGACCAAACTGATGACCCTGCCCCATCCAGCCTCTCCACCATCTTTTACTGAACACAGACATTAAACTTGTGCAACAATTGCATTTGATTTTCTGCCATTATACCTGGCACCAACAGTTTTTCACATTTTGCCAGCACTTTGACTGCAAACATGTTTATTATTTTTCAGCACTCCTTTTAGGTTCTTCTTCCTTATCATCTCACACATTACACTTTCTCACTCATAAATCAACAGTCATCACCCCTTAACATTCTTGCCACTCCTGTGTCTATGTTAACCTGTAAATACCATATATCATCCCCCACTTTCTGATTTTCCAGTGCTCTTGCTTCAGGTGTTGCAGAAATATTTACCTTATCTAATCCCCAGGACAACATGCAATTTCCTAATCTTTTGTCAAAGGTTACTAGCATTGCACAACATCAGTTTTTACCACTTGCCTTTCTCTCTTCTTCACGTTATCATATTTCATAGGTTCATAGGTTCATAGGTTTATACTAGGCTATCTGTCCTAAGGCATTTATAAGCCTAGCCCAAAGTTATGTGGCTTACGCCACCCCTTATGTTAGAAATAATGTGCCCATTAGTTTGTTGTACCTCTGTCCAGCAGTGTCACAGAGATGATTCCCGGGGTAAACCTACGATCTCCCATCCACCGGTCAAGATTTCTCTTGAACAGAGCCAGTGAGGTGCTCTGCCTCACATGGACCGGGATTTTATTCCACAGCATGGGGAGTCTCTGGGTGATAAATCTATCCCTCCAGCACATCCTATTTATATCTGTGCTAAGGTTTAAGTCACTTGCTCTAGTGGTTCTGGTGGATTTGGATTTTTTGAGGTGCAGCATGTCCATTAATTCCGGGTTGGTCATGGCCTTGTATGTCAGGCACAGGTCACCTCTGAGCAGACGGTATGCAACTGAATAGAGTTGGAGTTTCTTCAGTCTGGCAGTATATGACAGGTTTTGGAGTCCCTTTATCCTTTTGGTGAGGAACTTTTGGGGTCTCTCCAATTGCTGTAGGTGTCGGTTGAGATACATCCCGAATGGGGCATTGTACTCGATCATTGGTCTGATAAGTGAAGAGTACAGGGGAACAATGACCTCACTTGATCTGGATGTGAATCCCTTCATGATCAGATGGGCAATGTAGAAGGTCTTTCAAACCACTTTAGCAATGTGAGTGTCAAACGAGAGGCCACTGTCAACCTGGGTACCCAGGTCCCTGATAACCTCTTCTGTGCTTAGTGGGTTGCCACCTATATGGTAGCTTGGGGTTACCTTGTTTTTCCCGAAGGGTATGACTATACACTTTTTGCGTTTAACTTCAGGCCATGGCTCTGGCACCAGCTATCAGTTTACGTGAGACCCCTCTGAAGGATGTCTGTGTCCAATGTACTATCCACTATGGCACCCAGTTTGCAGTCATCCGCAAACTTTGTCAGCCATAGTCCTCCTATGTTTGCCTGTACTTCTGAGAAGTAGATGCCGAACAATAGGGGGCCAAGGACTGAGCCCTGTGGGATACCACTTGTAACCGGCTTGGAGTCTGACATGGCTCCAGCAACTCTAACCCTGTGGGTTCTGTCCTTTAGCCAGTTTGCAACCCATCTTGTGACATATGGGTTTACATTTAAGCTGGTAAGTTTCTCTATGATACCCCAGTGGGGTATTGTGTCGAAAGCTTTTGCAAGGTCAAGGTAGGCTGTATGGACTGCCTTTCCCTAATCAATGGCCTTGGTAACTGTTTTGAAGAAGTCGACTAAGTTCAAAAGGCAAGATCTGCCCTTGACAAAGCCAAACTGGGTTGGGTCCAAGGTTTGCAAGTCCCCTATGTCCTTGTTTATGAGTTCCATTATGATCCTCTCCATAGCTTTGCAGACCAGGCTTGTTAAGCTTATGGGGCGGTAATTACCAGGGTCCGTAGAGGCACCGCCTTTGTGGAGTGGGACCACAGTTGCCGTATGCCACTCCTTGGGCACATATCCTGTGGTAAGGCTAAGATTAAACAGCTGCCTTATGTGCGGGTTTAGTTCTTCATTGAGTTCATGTAGCACACAGCCGGGGACACCATCCGGTCCCATTGATGCTGTGTTTTTAGCTTTAGAGAGAGCAGCTTTCACCTGCGCATTTGAGATGTTTGGGAGGCTACACTCTGTTGGGATAGTTATCTCTCCTTTTGGGGGGGAGAGGGGGGTGAAGTTTGCGCTGAACCTGTCTGCCAGTATGTTGGCAATGTCTGTGGGTTCAGTGATTTTTGTATCATTTTGGACTAATTCTGAGCATATCCTTCCTTTCTACTTATGACATTTTTTTTTATTTTCTAATGTCAAACTGGAAGCGTTATGGTGGAAGCATTATGGGAATTTGACTTTAGTTTCAAGATATCACTAAAATGCAATTCTGACATCTGTACTGTACTTTCTGTCTGTTGATTTTTAAATTGCAGCAAACCTGATAAAATGTGTTTGGTTTTTGTCTTCCATACTTGTCTTGAGTATTTCTGGCTTATTTATTTATTTTTTTTAATTTTTTTTGGTTTTCATTACAATGAATAAACAAATTAATTATAAAGCAAACAACTAACTACTTACATAGATCCATAGCTGATCAGTACACCAAAGTTATATAAGTCAACAACAATCAATATTTTCAAGCAAGTCTTTAAGTTTAAGCCGAATTATATGAATGTAAACTATTACAAGTTCTCATCTTTATAGTATGTGATTCACTACAGCAAACACTTTTTTCCATATTAATAAATTCAACACTAGAGGGGGTAACTTTACTTTTCTGGTTTTTAGTAATTACTTTTCTGGCTACTGCAAGAATAGCCATCGAAGAGGAAATTGAGTTTTTGGAATTATCCCTGGAATTGGAGCATTAAATAAAACTAAAGATTTGTAAATATTACACCTATCTGACCATAGAGCTTGAATGAATTATTAATTTCTTTCCAAAAAGAGGAGATAACTTCATATTCATATACCATATGCATCCAATCTGTTATTATTTCAGAATCACATCTCCAGTATTTAATTCTATTTGATTTATATATAATTGTAATTTAGTTAGGAGCGACAAAAGCTATATGTAAGAATTTCCAAGTGAAAAATGTCCAATATAATAAGGATGTAGTTTTATCTGTCGATTAAAATTATTTTATTGTTATCTTCAGAGAATTATTTGTTATTAATTATTGAGGAATAATTCCAATAGGAATTATTTAAATATGTGAAATCTAATTTAAACATTTTATAAATTTGTGACGAATATGATTTATTTTTCATTGCATTATTGTTTATATTTATCCAATACTTTGGGGAACAATTTCTTATCTAGATTAAATATCTTATTTATCTATGTGTTTACAAAATATCTAAATATTTGTAATACCAAACATTTCTTAGAACTGTGATTGTATCTGGACCTTACATTTTCAACAGAATATATTTCAGTACCATTTAAGAGTTGATGTCTATAAATTAAGCATTGTTCTTTCAGCACTAACATTTTGTTGAAGTAATGAGTCTGTAAACAATCATTTGTGTATGCAATTGGAAATGTAGAAAATAGTAAGTCTTTAATACAAATGGTCAGAATATATGAACTTCTGGAAAGAGAAAAGAACATTATTTATATAGGGAATATGAGTAAATGGAATAACTCCATTTACTCAAAATTCTTTTAATAACCAGATAAAGCTACTAGGGACTATTTGTTTACTACTGGTTGTGACTTATTTATTATTTGCTGATAATATTTATTGATGCATGTGTTTCCTCTTTGAATCATATGATGAATTTATCCACAATGAAATAACTTTTACAGTTGTTGAAGTAGAATACAATTTAATATCAGGGAATCCTATTCCTCCATTATTCCAACCTTTTCTGTGCTAATCAAAAGAAACTCTTGGTTATTTGAGATGTCAAAAAATGTAAGTATAATATTATTTATCTTCTTCTTCAATTTTTTTGGGTAGAGATAGTACTAAATATTGTAAGACAAATAATATTTTAGGAGGAATTGCCTTAATTAAAGATTGTACAACAAATAATATTTTAGAGAGAATTACCATCATAATTAGCATTATCTTTCTTACATAGTAAAGAAGAATTTATTCCAATTTGTGACTAAATTTAAAATTTTATCAACAACCTGTTCAAAGTTTGTGTAACTTCTTTACTATTAGACATAATGGTTATAACAAGATATTTCATTTGATTCATATTCCAACTGAAATTAGAATATTTTTGTATGATTTGTTTATTTTCATATTAATTAATAATGTACTTTTTTATTATGATTAAATCTTAAGTTCAAGATGTTTTCAAACTGACTCATAGCTAATTATGTGTTCTAATGTGTTTTCTATATTTTCTATTGTTAGTAGAATATCATCAGCAAACAGCTGAATATTTAGTTCAATATATTTTATTCTTTTGATACCATTAATGTTCTTATCGAAGCTAATATTATTAGCAAAGCGTTCTATTGCTAACACAAAAAGTAAAAATGATAATGGACAGCTTTGTTTTGTGCATTTTTCTAATTTAAAAAAGTAGAAAGAAAAGAGCCAATTTTAACATAAGTTCAAGAGTTATTGTGGAACTTAGAAATGTATGCAATTAGTTCAGGTAAGAAATTATGCACTTTAAGTGTTTTAAACAGGTAAGGCCAATTGACTGAGTCAAAAGCCTTATCAAAATCAAGACTAATGAGAGAAAGTTATTTTTATTTTGTAGTTGCATAGTCTATTAATGCATGTATTTTTGTTATATTATCTAGTTAAAATAAACCCAGTTTGATCATTGTTAATTAGTTTAGATATTATTAAATTAATTCTGTTTGCTAAAAAGACATGAACATCTTATAGTCCACATTTAAAAGTGAAATGGGCCTGTATGATGAACACTTTGTAAGATTCGTATCTTGTTTTAAAATAGGTGATATGAGAAAATATTTCCTTGATGGGAGAACTTTTATTTCTCTGTAAACCTTATCTAATATTTTAATAGCATCAGTCTGTAGTATTTTATATAATTATGGTATAAGACTATCTAAGCCCAGCCTTCTATTAAAGTGAATGGTCTAACTTTTTTTTATTTGTTCACTTGCTAATTTATTATTTATATTTTCCCTTAGAAAAGTTTCAACTATTTTTTCATTATCTAGGTTATTTGTATTTTTATTTATATTTTTATAAAATATTTTAAAACCCTCAAGAATGTCTTTAATATCCATTATTTTTTTTATTATTTATATGTGTTATAATTCCTTTGATATAATTTAGTGTATTCATTCTCTTTGATCTAAGAGCATGTTTTTGCAATCTAAACAGGTTTACTGAATAAGCTTGAAGTTTAAGTTTTTCAGGTTTATTGAAACATTATGATTTAGAATTTCAACATATTTTGTATTTATGTTTTTTAAGTTTTTTCATTTTGACTGATAGTATCATTTGGTTTTAGATTTAACTTTAATTTATCTATTTTGGCCTGTAGTATATGGTATTTTTTTTCCCATTCTCTTGTGTTAATCATAGACCAGTTTGTAACTCTTCCTTTTAAGTAAGCCTTTAGCGAATCCAACAGGACAATGTCAGATACTTCACCAATCATATTTCTAGGAAATGTTTGCTCTATTTAACCTACCACTACTTAAATTCTTTTATTTTAACAAAATATCCTGATAATCTCCTATGGTGTATTAAATTGTCAACTTTTAAAATAATATTAGACACTATAGCATTATGGTCTGCTAATGGACATGAAACTATTGAAACTTCTCTAATATGTGATAATAGGTTGTTTGAGACAAAACATTTATCAATATTTGTGTTCGATTATATCAATAATGGGTGAATTGAAATGAGTTTGGTTTCCTTAGCTCATGTATACCCTTTACATTCATTAGATTTACAAAGTTTGATAAGTGTTTGGCTGAAAATGTGATTCTCACTTTGGCTCATAAAATACAATTAATATCACCAGCTATTATGACTTTGCCTTTCATGTAATCGGCTATAATGTGTTTCAGCACAATGACCTTTCTAATAACTTTCTCATTTTTGCAGTGATACTTCACTTCTTCTTTTTAATCTGCCCTATTCTATTTGTACATTTCCCTTCTCCCTTACCCCTCCCCATATGACCCTGTCAAGAAGCTTGCTTTACTAAGCTTGCTCCTCACAATATTTAAACTAAGCACATGGTACTTAAATCACCTAATAGCTATAGTGAAGAAAGCAATGCACTTTTTTTCTTTTTCTAGGTCAGCAACTAATAATTATTCTTAGGCAAAAATCAGATTCACCTGAACTTCATAGATTGTTTTTTTTTTGTTTTGTTGTTTCACTCTTGTGGTAGGGTCAGCCTGCCTCCTACTCTAGCTTAGTAATTCATTATTTTCATGTTTACTGTAAGCCAGGTTACCCATATCCCATTGCACCATTTTAAAAAAAAATCTCTTCACTCTAAAATATATCCTCTTTTCCAATTTTGCATAAGCTGTGCTGTAACTCCTCCTCTAACTCCGTGTGCTTTGTGCATGCCCGAGATCTAAGGTAAACCACGGACTGCAGGTAGAATAGTGGGTAGGGTTTTATGGTGACTTCAGGTTAATGCTGATTCTAAACTGTGTCTCTTACAGTGAAAGTTTGTACAATATCGTGAACTGTGTAAATCGCAATTTCATCCTGCTGTTGCCTTCTGTCTCTTAGGAACCATTACTGAACTTTATGTAAAAGCCCTACAGCTTAACAACTTTAATGTGCTCGGTATTCAAGTGAATGCTTTGTATTTTTTTTCAACTGTCTGTTTAAGTTACAAACACAATATATCAGGCGAAAAATTCAGGAACCTCGAAAAATGCTAGTTGATTGATTTGATTTGTATTCACAGCTGCAATTGATATCTTTATAGCTGGCTTAGATCTTCTATCTTTAGACTCTAGGTTGGAACCATCAGACCATGCTCAGCAGCATCTTCCATAAAAATGATGCACAACAGTATTTCCGTGGTTCCTGAATTTTTTGAGCCTTGTCGGGCTGATATTTTTGTGGGGTATTCTGTGGACTTCAGGAATTTTGGTGTTTGCTAAGTTACAAACACATTCACTTTGTTACAGTGTTTAGCTGCCAGACTAATATATCTCATGACTGCAGACTCTTACATGTTCATAGGTTCATAGGTTCATACTAGGCTATCTGCCCTAGGGCATTTATAAGCCTAGCCAGAGTGTGTTTGGCTTTTTCCACCCATTTTAAATTAATTTTGCTATGCCCTTTTTCGAGGTTAGTATACTGTGCCTCTGTCTAACAGTGACACAGAAGTGATACCCGGGGTAAACCTATGATCTCCCATCCACTCATCAAGATTCCTCTTGAAGAGAGTCAATGAGGGACTCTGCCTAACCTGGACTGGGATTTTATTCCAGAGTGAAGGGAGCCTCTGGGTTATGAATCTGTCCATCCAGTATGTCCTATTTATTTCAGTGCTGAGGTTCAAGTCTCTCGAGCGTGTAGCTCGATGGGATTTGGATTTTCTGAGGTGCAGCATGTCCATTAATTCTGGGTTGGACATGGCTTTATACATCAGGCACAGATCGCCTCTGAGCAGGTGGTATGCCACTGAGTAGACCTGGAGTTTCTTTAACCGGGCAGCATATGGCATCTGTTTGAGCCCTTTGATCCTCTTGGTGAGGTACTTTTGGGGTCTTTCCAGTTGCTGCAGGTGTCTGGTAAGATACATCCCAAAAGGGGCATTGTACTCAATTATGGGCCTGATGAGGGATGAGTAAAGAGCCACGATGACCTCCCCTGATCTAGATGTGAATCCCTTCATGATTAGGTGGGCTATATAAAATGTTTTTCTAACCACTTTGGCCACATGGTTGTCAAATGAGAGATTGCTATCAACTTGGTTCCCCAGGTCCCTAATTACTTCTTCTGTACTTAATGGATTACCACCTATGTGGTAATTTGTGGGCACTTTGTTTTTGCCAAAGGGGATGTCTATACACTTTTTGGCGTTTAGCTTGAGGCCATGGCTCTGGCACCAGTTGTCTGTTTCTATGAGGCCCTTTTGGAGGATGCTTGTGTCAGCTGGAGAGTCGATTATGGCACCCAGTTTGTAGTCATCTGTGAACTTGGTCAGCCACAGTCCTTCCATGTTGGCCTGTACCTCCAAGAAATATATACTGAACAAGAGAGGTCCCAGGACTGAGCCTTGTGGGACGCCACTTATAACTGGTTTGGAATCTGACATGGCTCCAGCAATTCTAACCATGTGGGTTCTGTTATATGCTATAGACTTATTTCATCTGCTTAAAATGACTTGTGCTACGCATTTTATTTATTTATTTGTTTATTTATTGACATTTGGTGATCCGGAAAGTCCAACTCGATCAGGAACCCATTTTCAGTGGAGGCCTGGGAGAAAAGCTCCAGATAAATATTGACATTGGAATAAGCTGTGTGTAATCTTTACATACAGTTTTAGGAAAATACAGTAAACTATATACAATTACAAATGAATGCAAGCACAGGTAAGTAGAATTTGCAGTCAAAGAGTTAGGCCTTAGCTTCTAGATAGAAATATACTGTTACTAAAGAGGAGATTACGACCTTGTAGGAAATATAGGTTAGGACTTTGTTCTATAAGCCAAAAAGAGTAGAAAGTTTATGTTTGGGTTGTAGGTCAAGTTTAGTGTGATAGATGATGATGAGCAGGAGTAGGTGTTGTGAGAATTATAAGTGTATAGGCATCATGGATTCATTGAGGATCAAAGGATGTTAGGAAAGTGATATAGTAAGTGCTGGCAAGGTGAAACAGTGTACAGCATGGTAGAGTAGGGAAGAAAGTAGGAGAAGTGAATGTAAGGAGTGGCAGTAGGGGTGGGTGACAGAGAGTATTAGTTCCTAGTTAAGGAGGAGGGACAGTTATTATGAATGCTAATAAGGTGATTTATTACTGTTATTGTAAGGGATTTAAAGGAGTCTAAGGCACTATTTGGAGGTAGAGCATTCAATAAATGTGCAATGGTAAAGGAGTAAAGGCTGTGACCAGCTCTTTTATTAGGTTGACTTACTTTTAAAAGCTGCTTATTTATGGAGCAGAGGTTTCATGCTGGCTTGTAGGCCTATAAGATAGGTTGTAGGATGGGACAGGTGTCTGGTGTATTTATTATTTTACGTGCTAGGGATAGTTGTACAAAGGTAAGGTAGTGGGAGAATTCTAGCTACTTTAGTTAATTGAGTGTGTGACAGTAGTGTGTATGGTAAGATGTGCTCGTTGCAAATTTAGCAATTTTGTAGTAGCATGATTGTAATTTGTTTTTTAGAGACATGTTGGTTTGTGAGAATAGGGGCCCCATACAAAAGAGATGGTAGTAGGAAGGCATCGGCAAGAGTTCTTTTGGTAGAATTATCCATGAAATGCTTACGTCTATAGAGTTTTCTAAATTTAAAATGTGTTTTTTAATGGAGTTTCGTATGTCATGTTCAAAGAAAAGTTTATCATCTATGGTGATACTGAAAAGTTTTGCCTGGGTTATAATTTCTGTTTCTGTTTAGTTTAGCAAAAACATTTTGAAATCCTGCAACATTGGTTTTGATTAGAACAATAAGAGCTTGGTTTTATTAGGCTTGATTAATAGTTGAACATCAGTTATCCAGGTCTCTGTTGAGGTGAAGGCATCTTGGGTTATTTTTTTGGAAATATGTAGATGATAGGAGGAGGACATAATGGTAGAAATCATCAGCGTATTAAATGAGTGTGCTTTGGAGGGAGGCAGTATGGAGGTTATTGATGAAAATATTAAAGAGCAGTGGTCCAAGAATAGATCCTTGAGGGACTACTGTTTTGTTAACCTGGTATCGTGACAAATCAGACTGCCACCTAACCCATCGTTATCTGTTATTTAAATAGTTGGCAAACCAATTTTGGGTAGGCTTGGAGTATCCTAGTAAAGATAGCTGTTGCAATAGTTTAGGATGGGATACTTTGTCAAAGGCTTTTGTTAGGTCCATTACGATTACATAGGTTAATTGGCCAGAGTCTAAGGCTTTATTCACTGTGGCTGTGAAAGATAATTGTGCTATGGTTGTGCTGTGTGCATGACAAAAAACTATGTTAAGTGGATGCAAGGAGATTGTTATCAGTAAGATACTTCAGTAGTTGTATATTTGCACATTTTTCCAGTAATTTTGGTTAGGACCACTTTCATATCATATGCTACAGCATGCTTAACTAATTGAACACCTAGGTCTCAGCCGCTGCATTTACAATGTGTCTTGTTATTTCATTTGGAAACTGTGTTTATTGTGTCTCACTATTGCATCTTGAAACCCTATTTGAATCTTGCTATTTCTTTTTGAAACAATGTCCTGTTTCATTTTGAAGCCCTGTGTATAGAGCCACTGATCTCACTCCACACTAAATACTATCTGGTTTTAACTTGTTCTTAATGGCTTCTGACACCCTCTACCACCCTCTTAGCCTCCTGTACTCATCCCACTAGACCATCCTTTATCACAATACATGTCATAGGTTACCATGAAGCACATAGCCTTAAATCACAGTCATCAAATCCTGTCAATCATTCTCTCTTTCATTTTTCTTGTAGTCAAATGCCTGTACGCACAACTGAGGGAAGCCTGGAAACTCCATTTAAAAAATGTAAATAGACAAAATGAGGCTGCTTCTTCAACCCCAACCCTTTGCTGCAGTGGTGATTTCCTACTAAAAGGACATTCTAAACTCAGTTAGGGTAATTTACCATTTACCTGTTTGAAATAACTATAGTATAGCTACATAACCTGTTATTTGTTCAGTCTTTGTTAACAAATAGTCTCTTGTGCAAAGCATGGGACCCCCCCCAAAAAAAAAAAACAGCACAGCGACCTTTCTAATAACTCTCATTTTTGCATTGATATTCCACTTCTTCCTAATAATCTGCCCTTTTCTATTTGTATATTTCCCTTTTCACTTACCTCCCCTATCTGACCCTGTCAAGAAGCTTGCTTTGGTAAGCTTGTTCCTCACAACATTCAAACTGAGCACAAGGTACTGAAATCATCTAATAGCTACATCAAAGAAAGCAACACTCTCTTTTTTTTCTTTTTCTAGGTCAACAACTAATATTTACTCTTAGGCAATCAGACTCACCTGGAACTTCACTGATTTATTTATTTAACATTTGTTTACCAGGAATGTTCGACATGGAACAAGACAATTTTCAGCAGAGGCCCATGCAGAAATGCTCCAGACATATGTCTTCGTAATGTGGGAGGAAACTGGAGCACCTGGAGGAAACCCACACCAATGCAGGGAGGACTTGCAGACACCGCACAGAAGGCAACCCTGCCAAGAATTGAACTGGAGAATCTCTTGCTGGTGAGATGACAACTCAAACTGCTGCACCAGTGCACCATCTAATGATTGTTTTTTTTTTTTGCTGCTTCACTCTTGTGGTGGGGTTGGCCTGCTCCATTTTACCTTTGTTCCCCTACCCTACCCCCAATTCCCACCCACCTTCACTAATTCTAAATGTATACTCAAGCTCAGCTTGTCCCCTCCCTTTCTTCTCCACCTCTTCCAGTCCTCTCCTTCCAATCAACTCTCACTTCCTTCCTCCCTACCTCATCTCCTACACCGACACTCCCACAAAAATCAGAAAACTCTGTAAGCCACAACTACACATCCTGCTCCTGCCTTGCAGCCCTCATAGAACATTACCTCCTAACATTACAATGCTAAACTACAAACACTGTACACTGTAAAAAACATTCTTCATATTAGCACTACTAAAAAATGAGTGAGAAGGTCACTAAAAAAACAATTAGTAAAAACAAAATGAAAACTCCAGTAAAGCTAGAAGTTCCACTAAGTGGCCTCCCAAACCTCTTGTATCAGAGGCACATGGGATATATGCAAATGATGCTTATGAACATCGGGTGTTTCAGCTAATTGGTGATTCTGAATGCCCATGACTTTTTTGGGCATTTTAATGGACAATTTCAGGCCAATAAAATCAAAGGTTTATTGGCCTGAAATTGTCCATTAAAATGACGAAACAAGTCATGGGCATTCAGAATCGTCAATTAGCTGAAACACCTGATGTTCATAAGGATCATTTGCATATATCTCATGTGCCTCTGATACAAGAGATTTTGGAGATCACATAGTGGAACTTCTAGCTTTGCTGGAGTTTTCATTTTGTTCATATTAGCACTACCAAAACATATTCCATCCATACCCCTCCCTCTTCTTCCTTATTGACTCTTCCACCACTGAGATGCCCAACTTTCTTTTACTCACCATCCCTTAAGCTTCCATCACTCTTTCTCTTTCATCCACACCAAATATGCTACCCATCTAGCTCTTCACTCCTCTCCAGTTACCAAATTGAAATATCTCCCATAGACTTACCTCCAACTCAAATTCACCCACATAGAAACTTGGAAACTCTGTACACTATCTCTATAACAGCCTATCTCTTCAACTCCTCTAACCAATTCCTATACAAGATTAAACTATTTCTCCAGCTACCACACCCCCACAATAACTAAGCCTAATTACTACACCTACAGCACTAAGATCCCTATATTGACACAAATCACTAAATGTATATTGGGGGCATTCATCCAAACCCTGGTCCCCTTCCTGACAACTCTCAGAATGCCTTCCTGTCACTCCCATCTGCACCTCACCCCAAATTCATTACCAAATGCTTAAAATTATACTCAGTGAATATTCACAGCCTCCTCAACAAAGTAAGTGAATTTTACTCATGGGTTACTCATTACTCACCTGACATAATAATACTAATAGAAACTTGGCTTAAGACCTACATTACTGAGAACAAAATTCTTCCCCCTATTTACAATATCTTCTCCCAAGACAGGGCCCACTTAAAAGGATGAGGTGTAGCTATAATTTATTTAGAACAACTCAACTTATCCCCTCTGTTCATTTCATTACACAACTTTCACCATGCAGAGCTGTTAATAGTAAATAGCAAACTTAGTAATCACAACAAACCAACCATTGTTGTGTTATATATACCGCAGGTAATAAAATCCTCATTCTTGAACAAGTTCTGTTTCAAATAACTCAATATATAGCACATGAAACAATAATCCTGTGTGACATCAACATTGATTGGCAACCCTTGACAACTGAATCCCTTAACTCCTGTATAAATTTCCATGGTTTCACACAATTAATTTCAACCTATACCCATTACAGCAAGTCAACTACCTCCAGCTCTATCTTCAACTCGATCCTGGTTTCCAATCCAAATTTGTACCACAACCCTACTACAACATTCGCTGACTATATATGACCACTTTCCCATTTGTATCCAAATGCACTCCTTCCAACAAATCAGACAGCATAGATACAAAGAGTGCCATAGTCACACTAATTTCAACCATGAAGAGTTCAACAATAGACTTTTTTTTCCATAAACTGGTCCTTCTTTTTTACCAACCCCTTGAGGATTTCATTCAAATATATAACTGTATTTTTCTTGACAATCTCAATTCACTTGCTTCCCTTAGGAAAATCAGGAGTGAAAACATTCTTTCCACCTTGGCTATCTCAGTCTTCTCACATTATAATGCACAAGATGGATAATGCTTGGAAAAACTGGCTAAAATCAAAATCCACCATCTACCTCCAAATTTTTAAGGAGCTTCATAACCTCACTAAAAACACATTATTAATGACAAAAAAATCTACGTAAAGCCTCAAACAAACCCTTACAACAAGCCTAAAACATTCTGACACACCATTAATAAGGCCCTCTACCCAGGCAGCCTTAGTATTCCTAACTCTTGTCCTAACAACTCTCCCTTTGAAACTGCCTCTATTCTAAACACACATTTCATGGAGTCCATCAAAAAACTATCCCAGAAGAGCCAACATCTGATGTCACTATTCCTCCTTCTCCCTAAGGAAATAAGACCATATTTTCACTCAAATCTGTCCCCAGTGCCTACATAAAATCACTACTAATTAAACTTAAGCCATGCTCTCCCTTAGCAGAAAAGTTACTACCTGCCTTCCTAAAACTATCTGCCAGCACCATAGCCTACCCTATCTCCATCCTTAACTGATCCATCTTTGAATCTACATTTTCCTCTATCTGGCAACAATTCTACACCATTCCAATCTGCAAAGAAGGTCACTCCACTGTCATTTCAATTTATAGGCCCATAAGCTATTCTGTCCCCATCTCTAAAATTATTGTAAAATGCATACACAAGTACCTCCTTGACTATCTACTACAAGAAAATGTACTCACACCTACCCAACACGGTTTCTGCCCTAACCACAGTATGTTCTTTGCTCTAATCTCCTTCACTCATACTATCTCTCAAACCAAAGATCACAATAAGCTATTATCTTGTCTATACTTAAACCTCTCTGAAGACTTTGAAATTCTAACTCACCCTAAACTCCTCACTAAAATGTCTGATCTTGTTCTCTCTAATTCTACCCTCACATGGTTCTCTAGCTACCTAACCAACAGACAGAAATCAGTCAAATGTCTCTGCTCCTTCTCTTCCTTCCTTCCTGTTAATACTGGTGTATCTCAAGGCTCGATTCTTAGACTCCTACTATTTAACATCTTCACAAACTGTCTTCATACTTCCTGCTTCCAGTCTTCTCTCATACAATATGCAGAGGATTCCACTATCTTTTGCACTTCTGATAATCTTCCTCATCTACACTCTACAACCCAAACTTCCAAAAACTCCGTCGAGCAATGACTAACTGACAATCAACTTGTACTTAATCCAAAAAACTAAACTTCTCTTATCCCTCCCAAAATCTCTCTCCCATCTTAAATTATCTTTTACAATCACATCCCTTGACAGCACTATAATTAACATTGAAATGCACACCAAACTCCTGGGCAGGATCATCAATGATCAAGTTAAATTTGATCTTCATGTCCAAAATTGCATAAAAAAGACTCACCATAGACCTGGCTTATACTATAGAAAGAAAAAATTATTCACCAAAAACTAGATACTTTCCCATGCACACTGCTATCTACTTGCCAGGCTATTATATGCCTCACCAATCCTAACCAACCTACAATCCTCTCTAAAGTCTAAACCTGAACTCACCTATAACAAAGTCAATAGGTTTATAGCAAATCAACCATACCTTTTGCACCACTGCCTTTCAGCTCTAAACTGGCTTGAACTCCCTCACCAGCTCTTACTACTTCAGCTGCTATATGCTCACTCCATTAATCAACAAACCAACAACCTGACCAGCCATTTCATACCTCTTCACTTTCTATACTCCAAATTACTCTCTCTCTACAGTGCTGATCAGCTACTCTTGAACATCTACAACTGAAAAAGAAACATTGGACAGCATCTCTACAGCTACTCTGTTGCCTCAGCCTGGAACAAGCTTCATCTGTGTATCAAAACAATATCCAATACCCTCAACTTCAAAAAAGCCTTAAAATAATATCTATTGAATGCATGGCTCTGATCCTGCCAGAACCCTACCTAACCCTACCATTTTTTTCTTTATTTTTGTATTACTGTACTCCAAGACTTGCCATTTTGCTTTATTCTCTGTACTTTATTTCTGAGAATTTTTGTATTTAGACTTATTTGCTTCAGTACTTTGCTTTACTACTTGTTGATTGAAAAGTTTTTGTACCATATGTATAATATACTGTTTGTAAAATTTCTATGGAAATGTATTTGTGACTTTCATACTTAATGTCTATCGTGTTTGAAACAATCTTTACTCTGTTTATTTCTGTTTTTTTAAACTGATCTTGTTAGAGCTTTTCTCCCTGGGCATCCACTGAAAATGGGCTCATGCTCTGTTGGGCATACCTGGTTAACAAATGTCGAAACAAAGAAAATAAAATACATATGTAAATGAATATTCTCTTTTATATATATGCAGGCAGCTGCATGTTTTGTACATTAGTATGTAACTTAACATGTCTATTTAGTGCCATTTTGTGCATCTTGTATTAGACTTAATAGTACATTACTAAATTATGTTAAGATATCAAGAAGATATCAAGATATCACTTAACATAAGCTTCATTGTAATAATGATTAGCTTTTAATGATATGAATGGTTTAACCATTTAAATGTTAAATGAAAAAATGGCTTTAATTTCATATATAGCTGAAAGAATTAAACTTTAACATTTAAAAAGGGAATTAGCAACCATTTGAAGTAAAGAAAGAAAAAAATAATGATCTACCTTGGAGAAAATAGTATTTAGCACCTGTTCCTTACTATTCAAGCACATCTTTAAATTACTACGCATTTATAGCTATGAATCACATTATTTTTAATCTGTCCTTCAGTATTTTGCTGTTTTTGTCCTTTACTGGCCATCCATCTCTTGTTGCATTTCTCTTCAAAGATGTTGATAGATTCCAGTCCACTTCTATTTTTTTCTAGGATTTTATTTTTCTGTATAAAGGCCATTGCATCTTCCAAGATGTTAAAAATCTTCATTTCTTCAGTAAGGTGAATCCTTATTTTTGCTGGAAACAAAATTGGTGCTTTAATATTGTTTTTCTTTAAGCTTTTAACAAGTGGCACACATGCTTTTCTTTTTGACATAACTAATGTTGCACAGTCATTGTCAAATCTTATGATTTTTTTTTTTATTTTAACTGGATAATTAGTCCATGAGGCTTTTAAGACTAAATCCTTATCTTGACTTGAGGTGTTTTTTTTTTTTTAAGATGTGTTGGAAAGTGATTTGTGAGTCATTTTGATGCCAAAAGAAAAGGCTACAGGCAGGTTCAAAGTTTTAGGCAGCCAGATATTAAGGAATTGAATCATACTGTCTCCCCTTCTTTTTCAGGAATCCCGTAAATCCTAATGTTGTTCCTTCTGTATCTGTTCTCTAAGTTTTCAATTTTTTTCCTGGAATAAGATGTTTCATTCTGCATTATTCTCATTTTTAAGTATTTTTTCATCAAAATCAGTCACTGCCTCTAGTATACTTGAGATGTGTGATGACTGTTGTTTAAGAACTTCACTCAGCACTTCAACTTGTGTTTTACATCCCTCTTTAAAAGTGTCCATTTTGCTTTCTAATTTTTCTGACTCTACATATAACTCACTGATGTTACTTAGTATAAACTATATGTCTCCTTTTACTGTATTGTCCTGCACACTGGACTTTGAGTGGCTCATTCTGCGCAATTAGTTCTTTCTAGGTTTCTTAACAGGAAACCACAAATAAAAATGTTTCAAACATTTTATTTTTTTTTTTGTAGAAAATCTTTCAGCAGTTGTTAAACTATAAATCCATCAAGTTTTGAAATGTTCGATTTGAGATTTTTTGGTAAAAATTCCTGTCAGAGGTGTTAAAACTAAGCAGATCTAAAAACCAAAAAAAACTTTGCTCTTAACTGCTCACAACCTTGGCCACCAGTCCAGTATTTCTGGCTTCTAATGGCATCTTTCTATCATGAAAAAATAAGAGTATTTTACTTAACATGTCAAAGCTCAAAAGATTTACTTTCATTGCATTAGTTCCCAGGACTTTCTCCCACTGAAAACTTTGAAAACAGACTAGGCACTTAGCAGTCACAATTATCTCATAATAATGAAGTTGAAGATTTTGTGTGTACTTCTACTATATTGAAGAGAATACATCATTCACAACATAGAATAAAAAATAATACTGTTAAGAATCTCAGTATTTTGCATAATTTAATCCTTATGTTGTGTATTTTGTGTTCTAACAAAGAAAATAAATATTTAGTATTCACTTATTTAAAGGAGCTGAAATTTGTAGTAGGAATGATTGTTAGCAGATTTGGAAACGTATCTGAGAAGTAGCAGAAGTAAAGTCTCACAGTTCTTATTTTGAGTCTGTCTGACTACAGACATTATAAAAGTTCTCCCTCAACTTAATCCTATAAATTTTTTCAACCTGTCAATTCACTTCTATCTAAACACCATTACTTTGCTAACTTTCTGAAGCACAAGGAATCAGAGAGTTCTGTCACAGTTACCTCCTCTGTAGACCAGTGTTTCATCTCATCACTCTTGGAATTATTTCATTCCAACAAAACAATCATGTCATGCATTTTTTCACTTTCTGTCCCCTCTACCACATTAACAAGAACATTTCAGAGATTTATATCAGTTTAGCATCTATTTTCTCCTTTTAGTTGCCAATACTGGAGTGGCCAGAGTCCCATCATGGTACAATGTTGAACATTAATGTAATTCATTTTATTATCATCTGGTGACTTCCTCCATCAAACTCTTTTAATTTTTAATATGCTGCCTGAAGCAATGGATGAAGTTTTCCATGTTCAGCTTTGCTAGAGCTCTGTTTAGTAAAATAATAAGTAAGGTTCTATTGCCTCTGCTTATACATTGATGTATCATATTTGGCCTTTTCAAAGGCTTTATATATTGCATGTTTGACAATCATTTCCCGTATGATTCTAACATGATTATTTTCCTGTTGTGGTCTATGTGGGTTAAATCTGTTTCATGTTCGTATTCACTCAATGATTGATGTGATAGGTTGGACATTGAAATATAGCAGTCTCATTTTGTTAGGTTGCACGACATCATCGGAAAAATATTCTATGAAAATAAAATACATGATTTGTTGAAGATAATAAAGTAGTGGGTGGATAATTATGAAACACTACTGAAAAACAAGACAAAGTAAACTGTTAACAAAGTGGCATAGGGATAATACATGCAATCATAACAAAAATCTACTTTTCCAGCAACTTGATTTATTCATTTAAAAATGACTAAACAAAGCTACAACAACATTGTTAAACGTTAAGTCACCATACCAACTCTTCAAAATTCAACTCAAGTTAAAGTATGGTTTAAAGTATGTGGTAGAAATGTAAAAGGAAGATCTAAGATGAGATACTGGAGGTGGTAAGGACTCTTCTACCATGGAGAATCACAATATCCATTTATTTTTTAAGTTGCTAAACCTAGTACTGGAGGCATTAGCTCCATTTAATTCACTTTGTAAGGAGGACACTGGTCTGCACTTCTGTAACTCATATATGTTGCATTCACACTATATCCACAGCCGTTGGGAGTTGGGGAAACATCCTGGTGCCCTGGATACATTTTCCCTAGTCAATATGAATGCCACCCCAGGTCTCCCATGAAAGAAAGACATTGGCCTAGTGGAATTAACATGATCAAGAAAGCATAAAAAAATTAAAAAAAATAATTTCCCTTTCATGCAGCTGTCTACTGCTGCCAGTAACTTGGGCAGCTTCACTATTGTTGATAAGGTCAGCATAGGTAAAACATCACTGCATTATAACAACTAGGCCAGTGTCTTCCTTTCATGGGAGACCTGGGGTGGTATTCATATTGACAAAGGGAAATGTATCCAGGACACCAGGGTGCATCCCCTAGTCCCAGCTACTGTAGATGTAGTATGAATGCAACATATATGAGTTACAGTCATTCTCATGCTGTTGCCATCCACAAACATTACTTCCTCTTACTAATGCCTTTCATAAAACCAATTCCTGCTCAAGTGCCTGACATTCAAATTGATAACCAGGTAAATGAGCTGGTCTGCTGTCCCTTTTCTGTCATGATCAGGGAGCAATTATTTAGAAGAACAGTACTGATAAAAAAAGGGTCTGCTTGAGATTACTGAAATCCCAGTAGGCCGACATTTAAAACAGCAAGCCCACAGCACTGAGACTATAGAAAACCGACACCTCACATACCCAGCACACACAAACCCGACACAACAAAATCCTGACAAACCTCCTTACAATGTACAAACAACACACACAAACAACATATAAAAAAAAAACACAACATTCCAATTAAAACTACCTACTTCCCCTCACCCACACCCCGCCCACCATCTAAACCAATTTAAACCCTTACCATTAATACTTAAAATACACTTTAAATAAAAAAACCTTATGTACAAACCTTTACACCATGTTTTTGCATCCCCAAACCCCCTGATACTTATAGATACCAACTCCAAGACCACATTACAATGTCCACAGGAGCAAATTTCCTGTTCTGCTCAACTTAAACTGTTGAGCATTCCAAAGTTGGCATTCTGAAGTTTCACTCGTGAAATGTTAAGCTTTTCACCTCAGTGTTTTCAATGACAGTCTACTGAGATTTTGATATCTGTGTGCATGTGTGTGTGTGTGTGTGTGTGTGTGTGTGTGTGTGTGTGTGTGTGTGTGTGTGTGTGTGTGTGTGTGTGTGTGTGTGTGTGTGTGTGTGTGTGTGTGTGTGTGCGCGCGTGTAATTTAGGTGTGAATTTAGAATGAGATGGAGTAATTAGGTAACCAGTATAATAGCAGCGCATTTAAGAGAGTGTGAATTATATTTACAGTATATACAAATACAAATGTTTGGTTTATACGATTTACTACCAGTTGCATTATGTTACGATCCTTAATTAGTGTCTCAAGAGCAGATGTGCATTGACACATTTTGAAGTAATTGCAATAACCCTAGAGGTTTAGAATTTTCTAGATCTGTGGGTAAATAACTGCACTTAGTAGGTCCAGTTCTGGAGAAAGACTTTCCCCAGTGGTAAGTTTAAAATAGTTTAGGAAAAAGATATTGTGGTGTTTTGGCTGTTCCTAAGGCTGTAGTTTGGTTCACTGGTAAAGAATATTGTTCTGAGTGGAGGGCAATAGCCTTGTGTTAGAATTTTAATTATCACTGTATTTAGTTACAATGTGGTTCCATTACTAATGGGTAACAAATGTGCATTTTTATATAAGCAATTGTAGCAATTATGCTGTGCAAGTAGGGCAAATCTAATTACTTTATTTTTGGCTATCTCAAATTTTTTAATGGAGAACAAAGACGACGACAGAAGCAGTAAATGACTTTTCTTCTTCTTTGCTTTTTAATTTATCCAGTTATACGTTAAATAAATCTGATATTAGCCTCCTAAATAGAGGCCTATCGTTTGTGCCTTCACAAGCAAGCTGCTTACAAGATATGTTGATAGATTTAAGATTGTTTAGTCATAAAGTAGCACTTAAGTTGATGTTTTACAATGAAGCAAATAATTATGAAGAGAATAAGAGTGAATTTTGCTGCAAAAAGAAAAGTATATATTGTCCACCACTACCTAGTCATGTTGATTGCTTTGTAAAATTATGCGAAAAAAGTTTATATGATTATTTTTTTCAAGGTAATAGAAAATGTTTATATTTCAATATGAATAAGCATGAAAGGCTGTCTCTACAGGAACTCACAGGAGAACCCTCCATTACTATTAGACCAGCAGACAAAGGAGGAGGCGTAGTAATACTGGATACAGAACAATACAATGCACTTATGGCATTAATGTTAAGTGATCAGGACACATACATAGAAATTTCTAGCGATAGGTTATCTGAAATATTGAATAGAATTAATGATGAGTTATACGACATGTTGATGTGTCGTCAGATTGATAAAGTATTGTATGATTTTTTATATGTAGAATTTCCACAGATACCATACATAAAAGCATTACCTAAAATGCATAAGGAAATGTCCCCACCTCCTCTTAGGCCCATCGTAGATGGTGAAGGATGGGCCACACAAAATATTTCTACATTTATAGAAAAGAGTTTAAGACCTATCATGAATCAGATCCCCACCATTTGAGATGCTGAATAGTTTAGAGATAGCATTAATTCCTGGGGTTCATATGCTAATTACCCTAGACATACAAAATCTCTTTACTAGTATCCCCAATGATTATGGAATACAGAGTATTAGAGAATTACTTCAACACTACCCTGAAGTTAGTGGAAATAAAAGCATATTAATATGCCAATTGCTGGATATGGTCCTCTCCAATAATGTTTTTTCCTTTTCCAACCATTTATACTTACAAAAGTGGGGTGTTGCCATGGGCACACCCTGCACTAACACCTATGCCAATTTGGTGATGAATTGGTGGGAAAGGGAATTTCTATTTAGTCATCCTCTATTTAAGAATGCTATTATGTATTCAAGATTTGTAGATGATATCATAATTATCTGGGATGGAACAAGAGAGCAGTTTTCAAGCTTGATACGATATATGGAAAATACCACCCACTTCCTCAAATTTACAATGGAAGCATCATATATAGAGATACATTTTCTAGATCTGAACCTAAAGATAGAAGAAGGAAAAATTACATCAAATATCTATAGGAAAAGTTGTTGGAAGAACACTATACTGATAGCATGCACCCCAGGCATGTCTTTAGAGGCATTGTTAAAAGCCAGTTCATTCGATTAAACAAACTATGTAGGAAACAAACAGATTTTCTATTAGAAGTACAAGTGATGGAACAACTGTTCCTGAAAAGGGGATATGATAAAAAAATGGTGAGGGAAATTAAAGAGCAAGCTATAAAAGATAGAGATGGGGCTTTAGTGGAGAAGAGTGGATGGAAATTCTACAATAATAATAAGCAAAGATATAAATCAAATTTCAGAGAAAGAGTTCAATTCCTGACCACTTATACCAATGATAATAAGAAGATCACACAAATCATAGGACAGCATTGGCCAGTGTTAACGGTGGATGAAAGAACAAGGAAAATAATAGGAGAAACCCCAAGATTCGTATATAGAAATAATAAGAACTTAAAAAGATTGCTATGTAAGACACATAAGAAGGAACTGTTTTCAGCTCCGAGGTTATGTTTTAACCTAGGAACCTTCGCATGTAATAAATGTAACATGTGCCAGTACATTACTGAGGTCCAGGAGTTTATACATCCAACCTTGAATTATGAATTTAAGCCTAGTTTCTATGCCACATGCAACACATGTAATGTTATCTACCTTGCAACATGTGAAATTTGCACAGCATTCTACATAGGACTCACTAAAAGAGAGTTTAGAAAAAGGATATATAACCACACGTATGATATTAGAAAAAATAATGAGACCAATGCATTGGCCAAGCACATAAAAGAAAATGTAACACATAGTTTTAAATTTAGAATATTACAAATAGTTGAGACAAATACACATGGAGGAGAATCGGTGAATATGCTTGAACTAAAGGAACTTCATTGGATCCTGAGGATGAGGGCACACTATCCCCCGGGTCTGAACCAGTATGTTCCAATGAGACCAATACTAAGATAATTCCAACACTTAAGCTAGATGCTTGGCCCATACTATCAGATTATTATAGACCTTGTGAGATTATATACAGATCTATATTTATATTAAGATTTTGCCTAGGTAGATGGAAATACTATTTGAATATATACATATACATTCTTAATATACATCTTTATTATGTTGAATAACCTATACATCTATGGTTAATTGGTAATAATGAAATAATATGTGGATGGATAAAGACCAAATACATCCTATGTATATGTAGTTATTTATTTAATGAAATGTTTATACATATATTCATAATACATATAATTATATAAAACCAAGTAAAGACTAGATATATGTACTATTGATTTATTCATTCACTTATCTATTTGCACATTTATATTTATATTTATATAATAATATCAACATTTATAGACAGTTCTATATTGGTGTAATAGGACATAACATGCTCACAACTGATAGAAATTGCCAGTAGCACTGTCATATTTCTATTCTCCTTAGATATTATGTATTTGATTACAGTTTCATATGATTTTAGATATAACATGTATTTGGTTACATATATATATATATATTTATGCATATATTTATTCACTTATTCATCTATAGATTTTTAATGTTTGCTTCAGTTGTGCATTAAACATGTAGATATGAAATATGATTTTTACATAGATAATTAGGAGTCTGAATGTACTATTTAAGTATTTGCTTGGCAATCATTAATATATCTATGTTAGATTGTTACATTTCTTTTTAACATTTGAGATATACATATGCATATTCCATATATCTCTTATTATTTGAATTCACAATATGCAATTTTTACCTTTACTTTTAAGTATGCTATTTTTAAAGAATTTATAATGCAGTTTGTTTTTCTAGAAGACATTTTTAAAAAATGTATATAAATGATAGACTTAATAATTAAAGAAAGATGGTTGTTAATTAATTAATTAGATAAATGGTGCAATGAAGGACTGTAGAGCACTATTTAAGCTGAGCTGCTTCAATTGAAGTTGTTTTACTTTGGATTGGTGATTACTTTACAGTAATAGAATTGCTACAGCCATTTTTGCTCTGGTTCACCTGTGTTATATATTCGTAAATTTTTTAAGTATTATGAGCTGAGCTGTGGTTGAGCAGCGGAAGGGCATATTTTGGCATAACACAATTTTTAGCTATGCTATGAGAGCAGCTGTGGTGAGTACTGAATAAAATGAATATTTTTGAGGTTTTAGTATCGTCTTGTTTCTGTGTGACTTTAGTATTTATTCACGTGAGTAAAGCAACATATGTTGCCCCAGGTATAATTGTATTGTTTGCCACTAACCCACTAGCGATAGAAGCGTCCAATTGGCCCTTTTGCCTTTGCCTACATCATAACCCTCTAACAACAAGCAACTGTAAGAGGGCAGCATGTGGTGGATTTTTTTTTACTGTGAGGTGGTAGTGTTAGAGAGAGAAGCATAACAGAAACACACGTTTAAATGTATACCAAAAGTGTCAGTGCCTCTTGGAAAGAACATTGTTTTGTTTATGCTTGTTGATTATTCATTTAATAATCAGGCACCTAAAAAAAAATTTATTTATATTAAGCCAAGTCCCGAGACACTAACAGAATAAACAATGTAAGTATCATCGGCACAGCTATAAAGTAAAGTTGTATGATATTCTCCCACAGCAGTAAGGTTACTTAAGTACATTGCACATGGAAATGAAAAATTGTAAATAAAAAAAGAAGACATTCAAAAATCGCGTAGTACCCCATTATTTTGCTCTCAAAGGTTTTTACACCAGCTTTTTGGAAAAAGGTACTGTTGACTTTTTTTTTTGAAAAGAGTACTGTTGAAGGATCTTGGTATAAACTTTTAGTGTTAGGTCTTTAGGAGGAGGAAGAGCAACCCCTGCCCCAATTCTTTGATGTTAGCCAAAAGTGGTCTCTTCACAGCATCCCCATGTCCAGTAATGACTCCTTCATTTTTTCTCTAAGAACCTCCTCTACTATTACTGGAACTGCCTAGGTATTATGAGCTGAGCTGTGGTTGAGCAGCGGAAGGGTATATTTTGGCAATAAGCACATTTTTAGCTATTGCTATGAGAGCAGCTGTGGTGAGTACAGAATAAAATGAAAGTGCTTACTTTTTACATTACTTGCATAGGTTTGCGAATATAATTTCTATTTTTGAGGTTTTAGTACGTTCGGAGTTTCTGTGTGGACTAGAGTATTTATTCACATGAGGAAGAGGTAATACTTGAAATGAACCTGACCTAGATTGTA
Source organism: Protopterus annectens (assembly GCF_019279795.1). Lineage (NCBI taxonomy): Eukaryota > Metazoa > Chordata > Ceratodontiformes > Protopteridae > Protopterus > Protopterus annectens. Next base: position 539,286,144 of record NC_056728.1, on the reverse strand, counting down.
GATGTATAAATTAACAGATGAACCACAAATAAAGCACATATGTTGCCCCAGGTATAATTGGTTGCCACTGATCATCAGTCACTATACAGTCCTCATATAATAAACATCTACAGCAGCACAGCACCATTAAAAAGAAAATGTCTGCATATTAACCATCTGCAGGTGTTACTATTGCTTGCCACTGACCCACTAGCGATAGAAGCTGACATATTGTTTTAGCAAGCTCTGTGAAAGGCAGAGCAGCCTGGCACTTGGAGATCAAGTCCAATTGGCCAAGCCTTTTGCCTATTATCATAACAGACCTCAATAACCAAGCAACTGTAAGAGGGCAGTATGTGGTGGAACTTTTTTTTTTTTTGAAAGCTTTAAGATTTCTAATACTGACGTTAGGTGTTAGAAAAGAGAGAAGCATAACAGAAACACACAACTTTTTTCTTGTCACAGAATTAAAAGTCAGGTGTTCTGTGTTTAAATGTATACCAAGAAGTGTCAGTGCCTCTTGGAAAGAACATTGTTTTTGTGTATGCTTGTTGATTATTCATTTATGTATTTTATTTATTGCTTTTTTTGGGGGGGATAGATAAGAGCACTGATCACAAATAACCAACTGCAGTTCAGCCTCGGACGGGTTACAAGAATAGTAAAAAAAAATATTACAATGTGCACAGTGTACTTAAGTTACCTTACTGCTTCCATAGCAACCAATCAGGGACAACTGATCTCAACCAAACCAGGGACAAATCCAGAATAATCAGGGGCATTTTAAAAAATATTAGCGCTATTAAGCCAAGTCCCGAGTCACTAACAGAATAAAAGAATGTGAATTGATATACATTTTCTAAATTAAAAATTAAATTAAATTAAAAAAAATCTATAACTATTTCATTCACTCTGTCAATTCCGAGTTTTAACTTCACCAGTTCAGTAAGTTATCACATCCTTTACTCCCTTAAAAGTTTGGAATTTGTCCACAGTTGGGCAATGGTATTCATCGGCACAGCTATAAAGTAAAGTTGTATGATATTCTCCCACAGCAGTAAGGTTACTTAAGTACATTGCACACATGGAAATGAAAAATTGTAAATAAAAAAAAATTGGGATTTGAAGACACTCAAAAAATCGTGGTACCCCATTATTTTGCTCTCAAAACTGAGAAATACAGAGGAATTCAGTACATTTCAAAGGTATTCTGTGGATGTCAAGCTTGACAAAGAATATTATTTGGCATGCAGCTGTATGGCATGGTTTTTACACCAGCTATTTTTTGGAAAAGGTACTGTTGAAGGATCTTGGTATCTTCTGAAGAATTTATGATGACAGCAAGTTTTCAGTCATCTGTAAATGTGGTGAGTCATTAACCCTTAACATTAGCTTTGATTTCAGAGAGGTTAATACCAAAGAAGAGTGGCAAGAGGACTGAACCTTGGGGTAAACTTTTAGTGTTAGGTCTTTAGGAGGAGGAAGAGCAACCCCTGCCCCGATTTCTGGGATTATATTAGTGAGCCAGTTTTTATCCAACAAGTTACAGAGGGTTTTAAATTTAATTTTTCTCTTTTTACTTTCTCCAAATCTTTTGGGTTTCTAATACTGTGATAGGAATGGACCCCATTCCTAAGCCAAAGTATGATTAAAGTTCATGAAATTAGAAATTAGTATTGTTTCAATCTTTGATGTTAGCCAAAAGTGGTCTTCACAGCATCCCCAATGTGTCCAGTAATGACTCCTTCTGCAATTCATATGGAGTTACATATATTGGTAACATATCCAAGTATGATTGTAAATTATTTTTTCTAAGAACCTTTGCCTCTACTATTACTGGAACTGCCTAGGTATCCTTCTTCCACATTGCCCTCATTTCCACCTGCAAATCCTGGTATTTTATGACTGTGTCTCTCTGTACATAAGACACTGTAGTCATTGGATGTAGCAATTTTAATAATCAATGCTAATTTTGGCTTCTTTTCATGAACTACTATATCTGTTTTTCTTGCATCTATTTTCTAAACTGTTGGTAGTGCATGATCTCAAGTGATATAAACATCATCATTGCCTATGATGCTTTGTAGCTCGTGTTACCAATGTTTTTCATCCACTTCAGTACCATAATGTTTGCACAATCCTCAGTGCAACAATCTTGCCACATCATTATGCCTTTCAGTATACAATCCTGCCATTAGTATATCACAACCAGTTACAAGATGTGCAACTGCTTCCAGTTCTGTTTTATAAAACCTACATTTGTCCCTTTCTTCCACATGTTCAATGGACTTTGCAACCAATGTATATGCAGTCCACTGTCTTGGGCCACCAATATTGGCCTTTCATCTTTTGTTTTAAATTCACCTCTCCTCAATCATTCCTGTGTTCAATCGTGATCAACATAAGGTTGTGCCAAGAGTTTCCTATACCTGCAGCTATATTTCTGCATTTTCCACATTTCTTGTCTTCTCTTCTGATTCTTCACCTTATATTCTTTCGTTTTTTTTTTTTTTTGGCACATTCAGTTGTTGCCTGATTTTTATCTACTTCTGGTTTGATTTCAATTCCCACTTGACAAAGATATGCTTTTGCTAAACTAAGCAGGGAAGTCATCTTAAACTTTTTCTCCTCATGTTTAAGAACTTTCACTACATTTGGGTCTTGTAAAGTCAACAGATATGTGTGCAGTCCTACAATTACAGATTTATACATGTAATCAATTTCAAGGAGGCCTGTACTTCCTTCAGAACATGGGATATATAATCTTGGTATGCACTGATTTTTATAAATCATTTCATGAGCATGAAGCATCCATCTTGTTTTCATGTCTAATCTGTCCATATTTTGGGCCCAAGCAATCACTCCAAAGCTGTAAGTTAAGACAGGAACACAAATTGATTTATAGCTTGGACTTTATTCCTAGACGTCAATGCTGTTTTTAGTATTAATTTTAGCCTTCTAAAATATTCCTTACTGAGTTTTATTCACATTTGTTCATGTTTTATTGTTGATCATTCATCAATTTGTAAATATTTATACACTCCCTCTTGCTCAAGTTTTTTTATATCACATTCTTGTCCCAAACTGATGTTTTCTTGGTGCTTCAGCTTCCCTGCTTTAAAGGTTGATTTTGCACATTTATTAAGACCAAATGACATTGTTATATCATCTGAAAAAGTTTTAACCATTTGCAGTTGGGCTTTCAGTTCCTCATATGATGAACTATACAGTTTTAAATCATCCACAAAAAGATGATGAGAGGTCTTTACACTTTGTTGTTTTTTCTACGAGCCAAATTATAGCCATGGCCTAAGCTGTTAAATAGACAGCTTAATGGGTTAAGAGCAACACAGAATAGCAGTGGTGACAGGGAGTCACCCAGGAATATCCCCCATTGAATTTTTATCCCTGGAATAATAATTTGTCTTTTATCAGGGCTTAATTGCAAAGTAGTCTACCACTGCTTCATGGTCGCTGTAATATAATCGATCAGTGTAGGCTGTATCTTATACATTTTTAAGTACTCCTTTATCCATGAATGTGGGATACTATCAAATGCTTTTTTATAGTCAATCCATACCATGCTTAGATTCTTCCCCTTTTTACAGTTCTCCAGTATGACTTTATTTAACAACAAATGAACCTTTCTTCCATATGATTTTCTTTTATTTTCATTTTGTTATCCTTTTGTTCTATTGCATGACTGAGTTTGCTTCTAAATAACTATAAGCTATGCCAGCATTAATTTTGGTGTATAGTTTATATGTTGTCGGAAGGCAAGTTATTGGTCTATAATTTTTAGGAAAACTTGCAGGTTAACTCTTAAGTAGGAGCATTGTTTTTCCTGTTGTTAACCATGCTGATGTCTGTTTGTGGTGTGCATATAAATAGCTCTTACTCATGGCTAAATCTTCATACAAAGATGTTAATACTTTTAGCCAGAAGTTAGGTACTTCATCTGGGCCTGGGGTTTTCCAGTCAGAGGCCTTTCTTAACTTTGTTTCAATCTCTCTGGCTGTTACTTCATCCATTTCATATCCTGTACATTTGAACTTCTTTTTCGCTCTTTTCCTTCTTTTATCCATTTAGCATCTTTGTTATGTTCCACAGGATCTTCATAGATACTTCTCCAAAATATATCTAGCTCTTCTTTTTTGTGTGGTCTTTCAATTCCTTTTGCCTTATTTCTCCAATTCTCTATGGAACTTTTTGGGGTCATCAATAAATTGTTTCTTTTGTACTTTTCCTTTATATTTATCTGCATATCTTCTAAGTTTTTTCTGCCTGTGCTGAGATTTTTAATTTAATATTTGCAATAGTGCATGATAGATTTTGATCTGTCCTAATATTGTGTGTTATTTTTATCACGTCTATCTTTCTGAGTATTTTTGTTGATGTGTTCCCTCTTCTATACTCTTCTAACTGTGACACTTCTTGTCTTATTTGCTTTATAGTTTTCCCTATTCCATACTTCCATGATGGTATTCGATTGCTCCCCTTCCTTTCCCTTACTACCTGTGTTCTTGTGGTAGAACTTTATCTGTTATTTATTTAGCTGCACAGTAATATATCCTGTTTACTTCTGTTATATCACATGGATCTCTATGGACAGTCCTAATTACTGCGTTCATTTGTTTTATCAAATTTCTAACTTTTTGTGTTTTATTGACCTTCTGCAGTCTATTTTTTTTCATTGATCATATGTCCATCCATCTATTAAACCAAATAACTCTTCTCTTACCTCATTTTCTTCTAAATTGAGGGCACATCTTTTGTTCTCCATTTCCTGTGGTCATTCTATAGATCAGTGGTGGCTGGTGACTTCAAACCAAAGGGGGGCTGCAGGGGACAGCTAAATGGGTGGGGTCAATGGGAAGGGGTGTGGCCAACTAGAAAGGGGAGGGGCTATGCTCAAAACCACAAAAACTGTAACATTAATTAAATACGCTGCCCTGGGTGCCAAACTGTCAATATGCGAGTCCAATCAAGAAAAAATGAAGTGTAGAAGAAAAAAAAATATTTCCGTGCATTGGCTGCATGACAGCTTACTTAAAATCTAGATGGAAACAAAAGGTTGTGAAGCATGAAAAAATAAATTACTTTTTAAATACATTACTGGAATGCCATTCAAAATCAAGTACAAGAAAAAGAAGTAGCACTCAACTCAAACCACTTCTCCTTGCACTGCAGTTCTAATTATAATTTATATTCAGCTTTGTTAAAGTACCAAGTAACATGCTGAAAGTAGTAATCTCTGTGATATCCCCACTTGTAAAAATGTTTGTTATCCAAAAAAGACCTGCTACCTGACAACTATCTACTTGTATCATGGGGAAAACATGATCAAATTAAAAAATGAAAAGCAAACAAGAAACAAGCTCAAGATACATTGCTTAAAGGATTACTGCACAGGTAATGGACCGCACATGATAGATTGGCATTCTGTTTGGTTTACAGGTAAAGCTTGCAAAGATGACTGCAAGACTCCAACAAATGTAATGAGCTTTCTTAAAATAATGTAATCCTGTCCTTTATTACAAATACTGTAATATGCATTTCAATACCCAAGGCTTATACATTATCTAGTTATGAAAGTATTCTGTGCATGGCAATGGCAGAAAGGCTTTCAATGTTGGCAATTATTTAACAGTATGCTTATTAAAGCTTACTTGCATCTTACAGTCTCAGACAAGCTTGCCTGATGGCCATTAAAGCATTGCTACTTAAACACAGAGCAGCAGGCATTTTCTGAGTAATAATAAGCATAAATCAACAGTATAAAAATATGACAGAAACCAGAACATTCTGCAAAATCAAGGACTCTGCACATTTACACTGCATAACTGCTCCTTGCCTTGCTTGGACACATCCAGAGTCACACTATATGGGGGAGTGGGATGCAACATGTATGTCACAATTTGAAATGTCTCTGACTGACTGTGATGGCCCTGACACATTTGTCATACCTCTCAACTTCAGAGCAAGAAATCTGGGCAAAGCCATACATAGAAGTGGGACAAAGGCCCAAAAATAAGGACATTTTTTAAATATTGCTCTTATAAACTTAGAAAGATAATATAATAGTAGGTCTTGCATTAGTATGAATTTTCTGAACTGTATGAAGTCGGAAACTCAAACGTCTGTCAATTTTTTAACTTCAGTCTTTAATGATGTGCCACTAATTTGCCAAAAAAACACAATTTTATGAAAAATAGAACAAAAATGTGATGCAAAAATATAAAATAGCCACACAACACAGCAGGGAACCTGTCAAAGAAGGGACACTTTTTAATATTAGTACTGCTAACCTGAGCAGCTGACAAAATAAAAGAATCTACATGCATTTCTGAAATAAAAGTAATCTATAACTCTGATTAATACAGTTATTTCTTAGTTGTAAACCCTCGACGTTTTCTTCCAAAATTGCCATTTTGCGTCGAGATTATTAGGGAAAGAGCAACATTTTGAGCAAAAATCAGGGACAGTTGTAATATTATTGGGTAATATACATTTCAGAGCTCCATGTCCCATATCTTTTCAGTTATCAAATGGAAATGCTCCTTAAATTATTTTTAGTTAGTATTAGTATGCATTTCAAAACAAAAAAATATAAACCTTTGAATATCCCTAGGTGCTACAACTCCCTTTGTATGAAACAGCTCACTATAGTGAGTACAGATTGTTTAGCTCCCATACAGTGTGTGTGTGTGTGTGTGTGTGTGTGTGTGTGTGTGTGTGTGTGTGTGTGTGTGCGCATTTTATACGCACAAACACTTTTATATAAATATTCATATTTTTCTGGGGGAGAGACTGACAGTACACATTTCAGATGTGAAATGGTCCATGAATTCTTTTACCCTTAAATTACCCATACTCAATTCTCAACATTTTATGCAAAATAAATGGGTCATTATTGCAGAGTACCACATGCTTGTTTTAGCTACTAAACCTGTCCATATCTTGTAACTATTTTCATTTTCCCCACCTCTTTTCACCCTGCTCTCACAACTGATATAGGTGAAGCATGTTATATTATCTTCAAACTAAAGTCTGTTATTTATTGTTTAGGCAATTTTAAATGTCATTAGTGCACCTGTAGCTTTGCACACATTAACAGACATGATTTAGTTAGACTTATAGCTAATCTCATTGTGAGCTTATGTTTTTTTCTTTAGCGATAGGTTTTCATGACATTCTCTCCCCAGGCAGGGACTGAACAACCTGATATCCCATCCTTAAACTGGTGAGCTCTGCACCACAGCAAACATCTCTTGTTAACACTGTGCATCGTACAAAGTGAACACCCAAATGTTAAAAATTCAGTGCCAGAACTTTATCACCAATATACAAAATTAACTCCTAACAAAATGCTGCTTCATTCATGGCCTATTGCTGATTTTTAAGCTTCTTTTTCATTGTGCGAGTGCTAAAGAGTAGACAAACTACAAAAATACTGCTTAAATCCCTGTGAAGCACATACTGCTAACTTACTGTTCTGCAAAACTGTGAATCATTTGTCTTTTCTTCTTGATATTAAATAGCATACATTCACTCACTGGCAAGCTGCCAGCACTGAATCTGCTGTTTTATCAGAGCTTCTGCATTCCCGCAAATTTATATACAAGGAGATTCTTTGCCCAAGACTGGGAATAGAGTATTTAGTCCTCTGGTCACTCGTGTGTACTAAATGTCATTTTTGCCTTATGCATGGGTCTGTCTGCTTAACTCCCACTCTTAAAGTGGCAATGCCAGTAATGCAAGTGCCTAAAATAAAAACAACTCTATTTTAGGTAAATGAAACCGTTTCTTATTCATCATTCCTTACCTAATCTTTCTTAAGGAAAATGCTCCTTCTAAACATAAGTGTTAATGCTTTAAATAATGTCTTACCTCTTCTGTGTCAGGACTTAAAACAGACTTGACTAAAGATTTTGCAAGTTCAAGCACTATCTCACTCTACATTTCTGCCATCAACTATGATATCATTTCCTTTCCACAATCATTAAGGACACTAAACAACCAAAAGCGTGGTATCCATAAAGTGAAACCATACTGAGTTCATTTTGTCATCATGCCATCATTAAGAAGGTACCCTTTTAGGTGCACTTAACTTACCCTTTACTCTTCTGCTAAAATAACCCATCATCAAGTATATTATCCTGTGGTGCTTTCAACATGCAATCATATGTACTCAGACCAAGTAAATATACCTTTGGTGTACATCTTCACTCTCTTATCACACCATTTTAATTAAATGAATGACTATTGTATATATACAACCATAGTTACTCTTACAGCTATCAAATCAGGAAACAAGACTATAGACTCTGTAGGCTATCCTTGACCCTCCCCCACACACAGCTGACACTGAAAGCAGTCCTAGATAAAAAGACCTTTTACACTTCCTATCTGACAGGACATTTGGCACCTGCAATACTTTTGCATAGGTAGTTAATAACTTATCAAAAATCATTTCATACCAAGAAATATACAAGAAAACTTTACTGATTTATAAACGAGCATCTGGAAACATGCAACTCCTTTCTCAACCAGCTATTACCAGAATAATAAGTCTTAAACAATTAGAACTAGATACTACTGGATTTAGGTTCAGCTCAGTGGCCTGGAATTACTTTAGTTAAAAACTAAAACTGAAATCTGCACTGACTAAATCAGTTATGCATCCAAAAGGATAGTTAGAGTTTGAAATAACATTCCATGGAAAACCGGGACATGGTGGCACTAAAGGACACTGCATTCAAAGAATAAAAGACAAGAAATATATGACTGCTTTTTCTAAAAGATACAGCACTTATATTGAAAGATACACCATCATATATAATGTATATCACTAGCACTGCTGACTTTTATATACTAAGTAAGAATAATCAGGCTTGGACTTCTCCTTTTAGCTGCTTTCATAACTCAGTTAATTTTAATACTTTGTCTAGGTGGCACAAATGATAAGGGTAGATACTAGATACACCAATCATTAAAGTAAAACAAAGCTGAAGATGACTGTGACTCCTTATATGATCTATGCCTTTTGAACCCCTTACCCTTACCTTTGTAACATTTGTAGAAATTTATGATCTTAGGGGTACTCACTGTACTCTACTCTGTTCTTCTTCTTCTTCTTCTACTTCTTTCTTCACTTCTTCTTCAGCACAGCACCAAAATATAGGCCGCCCAAAAAAATATATAAAAATACTGGTAAATCCTTCCTTCCCTTGTCAGTCACGACTCACAACTGAAACTGTTTGATTCTCGCTCTTTTCCCAGCACATAAAGCCCAGGAAGAGAGCGACAACCAATCAGCAGCATTTAGCCCAGCAAGCACGTCATGACGTGCCTGCGGACGTTGCAGTCCGAGCCCCTTCCAATTCTATGCGGTTTGGAACCGCATAGACTTCTGGGCATCACAATGATGCCTTCATTACTCCTCCGGGCTGCAATGAAAACAAAAAAATAAAAGCTGTTTAAAACCGCCGCAGCCCGAGGAGGTTAAAGTACGCAATGTGCATGTGCGTAATTCTGAGTCGCGGACTCGAAATTTGTTTTTAAAGAACAAAAAAAAAGGTTTTTTTTTTTTTTACATTATTTTTTAAAACAAACAATTACTACTATTTAGCTGAGGGGGCTGCAGTCCGGCAGTCTGATGCCACGAGCCGCCCCTGCTATAGATAGTTCTATAGCATCTTCCTGTGGCACATTCTCTTCAATTTCACCCGGTGTCATCTGTTGCTGTGTCATGTGGGAACTCACTGACCTATCAGTCTTCAGCATTAGCTGTGTCAGAGTTGCCACGGTTTCCTGTTCCTTCCCTTGTGTCCAGCTTCAAGTGAATATTTGCACTGGTTTCCTATGTAAGGTTATAAAACGCCTTCATATGGCAACTAACCAGTTACTTCCCATTCCACTGGTTTCTCCTTAATTTGGATGTTCATTGCTCTATCCTGCTGCAGTGTTTTCTGAGTTAGACTTTTTACACTGAATCCTTTATCTCTCAGGTACTCCATAACCTTAGTTTCTATCTCTTTAACTTCTCCATTACTAATCTTTTTTCTACTTTTCTTCTTTGTCTTCTTATTTTTTTGTATTGTAGTTTTCCATGCCCAGATTATTTTGCCTGTATTTCTCTTCATATAACTCTGGTGCTGCACTTTTTGTATTGATTAGTTTTGCTTTCTCCTTTGCATAAATGTTATACCATATTAAACCTCTTTCTCTTTCCCATGTCCATATTGCTTGTTCAGATGTCTCCTGATCTTCCTGTTTCTCCTTACTTTAGGGACTTGTTCCAACATGCTGTGATGTAACCTGCGTTAGACCTTCTACACCAAATCCTTCACTTTACAGGCATTCCATAACTTAAGCTTCTATTTTTTAACTTCTATTTTACTAATCTTTTCTACATTCTCTCTTTGTGATATTAATTTTAATTGTGAATTTTTCCATCTCCGGATAGCTTTGCCTGTATTTCTCTTCGAATATCTTTGGAGCTGCTTTTTTTGTATTGATTCATTTGGCTTTCGACTTTGCCTAAATATTGCACCATATCATATCTTTATTTCTTTCTTTCTTTCTTTCTCATGTCCATATTTCTCTTTTATACCTTTCAAAAATCTCTAGGTTTGCTGTTTATATTTTTGCACTTCCTCAGATGCTTCTTTTTCCAAAGAGGTCAAAGTTTCTTGGTCTATATAATGTTTTTCACAAATCTATTGTATTAGTGAACACAGATTTTTTATTTGATGCTTCTGACAGTTTTTCTTGTGGAAGATTTTTCTTTCCTCAAATTTCTCCCTTAATCATTTTGTATATCTTGTGCCTGAAAATTCTGTTTTTTTTTTTGCATAATATTAAGAATACATAATTTCTTATCCTCAACAGCCACTGTGTCATCTTTATGGCTCTTCTTTGGCCTATCAGTTTTTGTGATTATTGTGGACTGCTACCTCATTCTACAACAGGGGGACATTCTGCTCCTGGGCCTGGCCTGGCCCCATTGTAGCAATGTTTCCGTAATTTGAGGATTCTACACTGTCATTTTTTTCCAGTCCTATCACCAGTGCACCTACCAGGATTGGGCACTTATTTATCCTGGGTCTTGTGCACCCAGCTATCTTTATTCATTTTTGACCTTCTGCTGTCCATGATATATGCTATATAAAATACAGTCTATATATCAGTATTGTCTTGGTGAGATTTTTTCAAAACTGGGTCCACCTTGTGAAGGTACTGACCAAGACTTGAGGATGAATTTAATTTCAGCAATACTACTCTCCCTTGCTTGCTGACTTATTGTCTCTCCATCCAGACCCCAAATTTAACTGTGTGAATTTATCAATGATACTTGAGTATGGGATGGTGTTGAACATCTCTGCCAGGTAGAGATATGTAGTCTGTACTGACTTTCCCTCATCATTTCTTTCAGTAACCTTAATGAAGAAGTCAACTCGATTAAGTAGATAAGATTTGCACTTGACATAACCAAACTTGCTTGGGTCAAGGATTTGTAGGTTGCCTATGTCCTCATTCATTAATTCTGTAATGCTAATCATACTTATGGGTCTGTAATTACCAGGGTTCATTAACACCCTATGTTTGTGCAAGGGAATGATTGATGCTGTCGTCTATTTGGCATCCTGGTATGTTATCCGGAACCAGAAGGAGTGCTCTTGGCCTTTGCTAGTACTTTAAGTACTTGTTCTTGAGAGATTTGGGAAGGGGGGTGCTGATGCTTGTATGTGATCTGGTAATGTGGTGGGGAAGTTGGAGTATTTAGAGCTAAATTTATCTCTTAGCAAACTGGCTAAGTCTGTGTAGGTGACATAATTTACTATTAGCTCTTCTCAGTGCTGAGCATTGTTTCTGGAGCTCATAACATAATTAAAGAAGGCTTTATAGTTCTCTTTTCCATGGGTAGCTATTTTTCTCTCATATCTAGGTTTGGCTGATTTGATCAGGGTCCTATGATCCCTGCTAAATGTAGTAAAAGTGCTTTTGGTATCTAGACAGTTACATAAGTTCATAGGTTCATAGGTGTTTACAAGGCTAACAACCACAAGGGCCTTTTTAAGCCTACCCATGCACCCCGAATCTCTGATGAGTTCTGATACCCTTGATAAATGTAAGCGTGGGTCTGGGAGATAAACCATAGGTTACCTGTTTGCACCAGAGACATAGCTGCCAAAACAGGGATGAATTATTTCCAGTTTCCCATCCAAACAAACTACAAATAAAATAATAAAATAAATAAATAATAAAATTGTCCGAGTTGCACTTGAATTGCATTAGGGAGGAACTCTGCTTTACATTGATGGGGAGCCTGTTCCATAGATGGGGTAGTTTCTGGGATACATACCTATCTCTCCAGTAAGGCCTATTTATATCACAGACAAGGTTTAAGTCTTTAGAACTGGTAATTCTGGTACTGTTTGTTTTGTGAAAATGCAGGAGGTCCATCAGAGTGGAGTCTGACAATGCCCTGTATGCCAGCCATAAATCTTCCCTCAAAAGCACGTAGGAGACAAAATACAGGGAAAGGGGCTTGAGGTGGTCTGCATAGGATATATTTCTTGTGCCCTGCATTCTTTTAGTGAGGAACCTCTGTGGACATTCCAGTTGTTGGATATGCCTAGTTAGGCATATACCAAAGGGGACATTGTACTCAATGATAGGGATGATGAATGCCAAATACAGTGGAACAATGACTTCCTTGGA